>NC_063173.1:31723356-32036444 GCF_023159225.1 Perognathus longimembris pacificus | reverse complement strand
GAAAGGAAATGGTTTCTCCTAAAGTGTCACTTTAAGAATGATGCACCTGGTATTCACTGTAGCCCTGTATGAACATAGGGCTCTTAAGCAGAAAGCAAGAAATCTCAATTGCTCTCTTTGGAATCAGTAGATAGATAGACAGATCGACAGACAGATAAGATAGATAGATAAACAGACAGACAGACAGAGATTAAATGAGAGATCATTTTTAACCACAAAAATTTAGTAGTAACAGCCTACTTTTGCACTCCCTGATCTTGCATACTAATGTTTCTGCATGTGAGATTTTAGTTTAGTCTAGCTCCCCCAATAGGTTTTTTTATATCAATACTTAGATGAAAATATGTGCAGCTTCTCCATAGTTTTTTCCCCAGTGTCATTGATAACAAGACCTACAACAGCAATTTTTAAAAGGATGGAAGAGAATGTTTGAAAAGGCACTGTAGAAGTGAGTGATATTAAGACGATTCTCTCCTCGCACCCAACTGTTTTCTTTGATCAAGCCATCAAATAAAAAATACCATCCAAAACACCCTGTAATTTGTATGGGCAAGGTGGTAAGTGGAGAATTTTTTAAAGCCATTTAAAAATGGCTTAAAAAAGCCAATTTGGCTTTTTCAAAATATTGTCAGTTGTCATCAGTGTACATTGTAAAGAAGGCTCTGAAAAAGGGGGAAAAAATCAATGTCCATTTTCATGTGCTAGATTATTTTCCTAGCCAATCTTTTAATCTAAATTCATAATAAAAAAGAAGCTGTTGAATTTACTGTCTTTCCTTTTCCTGGCCTGTCCTCTAGGGGAAGCTTTAGTAAGAAACAACCTGCAAATATTAAGCAATGAGAATGAGAAGGCAAAGCATTGAGTGACACACAGGAGATAGGTATAAAACCCAACAGATAAAAGAGGGGAAATGTACCTTCCTAAAGCATGACTTACAAAAAGGTATTTATTTTATTTTAAATTCTATGATCTTGAGATCAGGCTCCAGCTTGCTCAAATAATATTCACTTGATCATATTGCTAACAATCTGGCAGTTAGAATGATGTCTAAATGAAGATAGTTTTTACTAAATATGCTTCTACCTCATTTTTGCTTTTAATTAGGACAAACTAAGCGTTTAAGTGATTATAATGAATATGAACTGATATCATCTGATTTAAAAACACTGTGCTTAAAACTAAATTTGCACTGAACAGCACTGAGTTGCCAGAAAAATATCTATTTTTGTAGCTTTCTTTCCACTCTATGGATAATTTAATGAGTTGCCTATTTTAATTTTACAACTGCTACCTCAGAACTATCTCAAATTATCTCTCTTTTGCTGGTGTTTTTCCATGCTAACTCACTGCTGCCATGTGTGTGAATGTGTGTGTTTTCTAGAGAAAATTTAACCAGCACTGAGTCTCTTAAAATTATATACCATATTCCATGTAAAGAACAGTGTGCAATACTTAGTAATACAAATATTCGCATTTAGTAAAAGCTTATCATTATTGAATACTATGGAGTGGTTTAAGTAGAGGAAAATTAAATTATTAAACAATAAAACATTCTCCCCTTTTTGACTTCAGTATAGCAATAATTTTTTTAATATGGAATTTTTCAGAATTTATTTTGAAGTAAAATAGAACTGTGGCTTTAGTAAGAGTTTTATTGACAGAGACACATGTTCTACAAGCAACAGTCCTCCCATGGTACTACTTTCCCTGGCTTGATATTTGAATTCTTTTTTCTGTATCCATTTTCACTGGCTGATTTTTTTTTTTTTTTACATATTCCAAAATGGGAAGAATTCCAAAATCTTAAAGTTTAGGTAAATTCCTTTTCTCTCTTGTATTCTAACATCTTAAAAGAGTTCTGTATGGAATTTTTTGTTATAGTGTAGATTTCACTTATTTTCTTTTCCTCTAGTAACAGTACTTCTTATCATACAGTGCTTTGTAAGCTCTTTATACTTTCTTCATTTGATTGCATAACCAAGTGTATAGGCTAATCAGGAATCAAGCCGGGTACCAGTGGCTCATGCCTGTCATCCTAGCTATACAGGAAGTTGAGATCTGAGAATCCTACTTCAGAGCCAGCCCAGGCAGAAAAGTCCCCATAAGACTCATCTCCAATTAACCACTTAACAACCATAGGTGGCTGATGTGGCTTAAAGTAGTACAGTGCTAGCCTTGAGTGAAAGAGCTCAGAGACAGAGCCCAGGCCCTGAGTTCAAGCCCCATAATGCCCCCCCCCCCAATCACACATTGAATTTAATGAATGAAACAATGCAGAGTTGCCAAGACCTACTAGCAATAAGAGGTGAAGTGACTCAGAATCTTGTTTCTTCACATGCTACTTCTCTAGACCATCTTCTTCAAGTCCAGTTAAGGACGCTAAAGGATTTGCAGGCACTATTTCTTCCTACTTCAATTCATTTTTTTAAATAATGACAAATACATTAAAATTTGCCAAGACTGCTGGAAAGTTTTAACTAGTCTGTGACTTTCCTTTGCCAGACTATTCTTTCCTTCTCATACAGTTGGAGGCTCAAAGAAGTCAGAATCTTCCTGTAATTAATATACTAATTTACAGTAATCATTAACATTTCCCCCCCCTCCAAAAAAAGAAAAAACCACAAAACACAGAAGACAAGACGGGCTAAAGCCAAGAGGTACATTACTTTTCCTGATGAGTCACAAAATCTGAGGGCTGGGAAGTTTCTCAGAGGTCACTTAACCCAGCCTATATCCAATGCATGAATTCATGCTGGCTTATTTTCTTTCAACCCTCTGGAATTTCATCCTAGTCTTAGATGCCTAGATACTCGTTTACCTTAATAGTTCTTCTGGGGATATCTTATGTGGTGGTTTATCACTTTGCTGCCCCCCAAGAATATTGTCTAAAGACACTCTTAATATTCATAATTTATTCTGTAGGTAAATTAGCAATCTATTACATTCCAGGATCTGCCCTGGAATCTGGGGAGTCAGCCCTCAGCAAGACTGAATAGTTTTTATCTTTGTGGGGTTTTGAGACTAGAGATGAACACTGGTCCCTTTGTTAGTTCTGAGCTCTAGAAGGGCTCATAGGTCTGAAATTTTGACTTTTTCAAGGAGATACACTGATGCGGATTTAAAGCCCAGGTTCAGGCTTTACTCTCAAGTTGTCAATAAGTAGAAAAATCAGTCAGTCATATGATCTCTATTTCTTTACCCACCCAACTAGAAGGATGTTTTCAGGATAAACCTTATTTTCCATTTCAACTCCAACTTTGAGTGATACAAAATAATTGGCCTGTAACTATTGTTTGGTGATAAACAGGTCTTAAATTACACCAAATTGCAATGATTTACAATTTTAGACACTACTCATCTTAACTTGCTGAGTATATTATGAAACCTCAAGCAATATTCTTGAGACCTGAATAAGAGCAATGTAGGTGATGAGCCTATTGTTTCTTCAGGAGCAATGACTTTACAAAAGTTTTCATTTGAATAATGATTACAGACTTCTGCCAATATATTTTAAAAGGGAAGGATGTGGTAGTAGAAAACCTACTATCAAATTTTTTTCATGCTGGCAAAGTTCTAAGTTTTTAGGTCAGTTCTTTTTAAAAAATCAAAGATATTGCATGCTGAAATTGTCTAGGTCTCATGAATAATGTATTATATGAACATGATACTAGATAATTAGGGTACCAACCAGTAGAAACATGAAAGGGAGCGGGTAGCCTAAGGATTGCAGAAGGTGTGTGGGCATTTTGACATCCAGGAAATGCTATAGGTCTGTCCTTAGCTAACTCAGCCTGGTGGAGATAATTAAGAAAAAATGTGGGTGTAGAAAGACTGCAAGCCATTCCCCAGGATTGGCTGGATTGCTGCAGTAGTTCAAAAACAATTGGCACAGCCACCCACACTGGATATGATTGCCCTTTGATGAGGCAGCTATTGACTTTTATAAAGATGCCATGTTTAAAATAACTTCTGATGTACAAGATCTGGCTGACAGACATCATTCTTGAATTCTATTTTAGACAAATTGCAAAATATATCTTGCACAGTATTAATTTGAAATCGAGAAGCTTTAGAGTGGTTTATGTTTCGAAAGAATCAGTGTGTACTATGGCCTGCGAATTTATCAATTCAGCCTGAAGCTGGTGGTTAAACAGGTGTGACCATTTTCAGGAACACTATAGGAAGTATAAAGTATTTTTGCCCAGGTTTTAAATCTCTGTGTGAATGTTAAGTGCATTTTAAACCCTTAAGAAACTGGGAGAGGAGACCCAACATGGCTACTGTGAACAGAAGAAGAAACACCTGAGATTTCAATAACAGAGCATGTGTTGGATAGTATCTAGAAATCCCTTCAGAATATGGTGAACCCCAGTACCAGAATATGCTGAACTCCTCATTACCAGAAGGAGCTAAAATTGATTTCTCTCCAACCACAAGGAGAGAGACAGATCAACTACCTACAGTCCCTAAGCATTAAAGCTGTGTGAAGGACTATCCAAGTCAGATGACTGTGCAAACATTCTAAAAAACATCTAAAGGTGAATGAATGGGGGAGGGGAAAAGAAAGAAGGAAGGAAGGAAGGGAGGGAGGGAGGGAGGAAGGAAAGAAGGAAGGAATGAAGGAAGGAAGGAAGGAAGGAAGGAAGGAAGGAAGAATGGAAGGAAGGAAGGAAGGAAGGAAGGAAGGAAGGAAGGAAGGAAGGAAGGAAGGAAGGAAGGAAAAGAGACAGAGTAAATGTATTGAGAACTGAGTAGAAAAATAAATATGGTAGCCAAGACCAGGGCAAGATTATATGGGAGCTCTTAGGTCCTCTGATCATTTGACTATGAGATTGATCTCTGACTTCTTTGCTTATTATTGCTCTGGATACTTTAGTAGGAAACAATTTCCTCGGTTTTCATCTTTATTCTCCACTAAGGACTTCTTTCTCCTCCATAACTTCCTCAGTCAATATTTAAGAATTATTATATTTTATTATTCTTTGCTACTTTTTGAACCAACATGAGATTTGTAGTTACTTTTGTGGCACAAATTCTTGGCACTCTAGTAAGACTCACAAAACTCTTCTCAGAACAGTATTTCCAAATGAATAAAATGAAAATTATAAGATGAAAAAGAAAGCCAACTATACTGATATACAATTATAAAAAATACTAAAACAGGGATTGAGGATTTAGCTCAGTGGAAGAGTACTTACCTGGCAAGTGCAAGGCCCTGTGTTCAGACTACAGCTGTATAAAACGAACAAAACTAAAACAAGCCAGGCGCTGGTGGCTTATGTCTGTAGTTCTAGCTTCTCAGGAGATAGGATCTGAGGATTGAAGTTCAAAACCAGCCTGTGCAGGAAAGTCTGTGAGACTTTTATCTCCCATTAACCATGAAAAAGCCAGAAGTGGAGGTATAGCTCAAGTGGTAGAGCACTAGTCTTGAACAAAAAATGATCAGGAACAGCACTCAAGCCCTGAGTTCAAGTCTCAGGACTAACACACACACATACACACAAATACAAACAAGTACATACACATATACATACACACAAACCCCCAAACTAAAACAGTACATTATGTGCCATAGTATATGTACTTTCTTTTTTTTTTTTTTCTGGTCCTAGGGCTTGAACTCAGGGCCTGGTTGCTGTCCTTGAGATTCTTTGTACTCAAGGCTGGTGCTCTACCACTTGAGCACAGCCCCACTTCCGTCATTTTTAAAGTAGTTTATTGGAGATATGAATCCCATCAACTTTCTTACTGGTGCTGGCTCTAAATTGCAATCTTCAGATCTCCACCTCCTGAGTAGCTAGGATTACAGTTGTGAGCCACTGGCACCCAGCTTATATGTACTTTTATACATTAACTAAGATAAAATAGTGATAAACACCAATTTGTTTGGAAATATCTATCGTTGAGAGTTGATATGCAAGTATCTGATTTCTATTGGTAATAAAGTCTAAAAATACTACTAGGTAGCATTTCCCACACATACCAGAGAACAGAACACTTGAGGGAGCATGATTTAGTCTAGAATTAATTCAGAAAATGTAATATATCCAATGTCAATATCAACTGTTTGTTTTTCTCTCCTGGCCACAATATGTGTGTGTATGTGTGTGTGTACATACATACATACATATGCATATATACTTATATGCATATGACATGCATATAGATCCATATATACATGTATATGTATATATGTATATGAAGAAGACGTAAAATTAAAATTCAGTTTTGCTGTTTGGCTGCAAAATGGGAAAAATATCAAATGATGAGACAGTTTAAGTGTGATAGGCATTTTTTCCATTGAGTAAACTTGCTATTATCTGAATGCTTATCTTTGGTATCCAAAACACAACTCCACGACCCTAGAAATCCATCACTCCATTGAAAAAGATAGATACGTTCAAACTTGGGACATTAACTCAGGGACAATGGCCTCCGATACCTGCTATGATCTCACTAACTTCAATAGACTGTCACAGCTCTTCTTTTTCATTCCACTATAGGGATGTACCTGCATATTATGGCAATGTGCTAAGTTACTTGCTTGACTTTGACAGACATTATTAAATCCTCACAATAACTCTTAGAAGAGATAAATTGTCTTCTAATTGTATAAACAATGAAATAGACCTCCAAATATTTAATTAATTTGCCCCAACACAGTAGATCTTAAAGGGACACACTAAATTTCAAACATCAACTTTTCTGATTTCAACATCCATTACAAAATCTTGCCTGCTTATTTATAGCTACCAGTCAGTTGATTTGGGTATCCCAGTTTTACATGGCTTACGCATGTTTTCTTGAGAGAACTTCACCATCATCCTTTGAGATGACTAAGAGTCTCAAAACTGGAGGCCACAAATGCTACTTGAGAACCATTTTTAGTTTTTGCTAATTAAGGGGAGAAAGACATTCAAATTGCTAATTATCACCTGCTCCTTTTGAAGCCCAGTTTTCATAATCTTAAAATTCAGAAAGTGATAATACTTAAACTAAGCTTCTTGAGATCAAATGAAAGAATAACCAAATGTGATTTTGAGTTCACTTTGGAGGATAATCTGCATGTGTATAGTCCATTGACTCTTACTCATAATAGTCTCCCTAGGCAGGAATTATTCTTTTTCATTTAAAGATAAGCACTGTCCTAAACTAGCAGAGCCAGTAAATGGCAATACTCAACTAAACCTATGTCTGCCTAATGCCAAAGTTGTTTCTTGTAATTATTAAATATGCAAATCCATATGCAATCTTAGCTACTCTTGTTATGATTGATGTCCTACCTAAAACACCATCAAGACAGAGTCTTGTCCAGAAGGGAGTGTACAGTCATTGAAAAGATTAGAAACTAGAACTCTTTACCTACACATTCTTTTTTTCCATGTACTTGAGTTTATTACCCAATGGATGATGTCTGACTCCTTTCTTAACTTGTTTAGGGCAGTTCCTGGTTAGTTGACTTCTGAGAGTTATTGAGAAAGAAACCTTATAAATTGTTTAGCTTAGGCTTTAGTGTGTTTAGAAGCCATTTCATAAGTTTGTCTTTCCTAATTCTGACTGGCTGGAGTACTGCAGATGCTGTGATGAGAAACGCCTTCTCCAAAGACCCACAGTGATGACAAACCTCCAAAGCTCACATGTTGTTTACAGATAGGGAGAAAAGAATGGACAAGTATAGTCTTAAACATAATTGGAAGGCTTGTAGGCCCTGTTGGGGACTAAAATGTTTATTGGCTTTCCTTGTGCAATTCAATGTTCTCTCTCCAAAGGCTCCACTCCAAACTTGAAACTTCTATGTAAACATCTCATTTGGGAAAATGCCAGGAATTGGTGTCTGGGTCTCTTGTGTCTTTCCTTCAACTCAGCATTGAGAACATCAGCTCTAGAAGAAAGCTGAGAATTAGCCTAGGTAAGAGAACTCCAGGTCTCCTTGCAACAGCAGCCCTTTAGAAAGCAGTTCCTAGAAAGACTCAATGAGGAACTGGATGCAGAATGGTAAATCTGAGAAAATACAAGTCGTGGTCTTTTCAGAAATAAAAAGATTGGAAAATCTGTGAAGAAAAACTTATCCAACGTTACCCTGATTTATGCAGGGAAGAATATCTAAACTCATAACATGTTTGATATGTCTCAGAATATAGAAATGAGTGCAGTAGAAAAGTAGACCCTGTATGGAGTTTTTGTTGTACAAAAAGTCCACCTAACTCCTTGTCACAGATAACTGAGTAATATATTAAATTTAGCTATATGAACCCTTACCTTGGCCCAAGGTTCCCCTTTAACAAATAATCATATGAGTTTCGACTTATTTTACCAAATGATATACAGCTTCTGAAAAGAAAATCCAGATTTATATGGGGGAAAAACATGCCCTAAAGATGAGCTAATTGGATGGTAGCCTAGCATGTTGAGATCAATTGGATGCTTCGTTCCTGCTGGGTTGAGGTATGAATGTTATGTGAAACTTGTCAGCCACAGTTTGCAGTCCACTGACTTCATTGTACTGATGGAATAACTGAAGGTGTACAGTAATAAATACATTTCAGTGTATTCCATAGCCCTTATGTAAAAAAGTTTGTACTAGCAAATGGGCTTATTCAGATCACATAGCCAAAGAGTAATAGATTTTAAATTAGGATTCAAGTTCTCCTGATTACTATCTAGGCCTTGAAATCATTTGAAATGATAATGATCTCTTTGATTTTCCAGTAATTAAGATAAAACAATGGAAAGTCTGTTTGGGATGTTAATTATTTTCCAAAATAAAGTATTGCACATATTTCTTAATGTTAATTGCTAAAATAACACAAGGGAAAAATAGTGATATTACGTTAATGAGCAAATATCATTTAGCTCAAAATGGTAAGAAAAAACCTAATGGTATTTTAAATGTTTTTTTTTTTTTTTAATTTTTGATGGTGATGATGTTTGGACTCACAACTTCAAGCTTACCAAGTAGTTACTTTACTATATGAGACACATCACAAATCCTATTTACTCTGGTTAGTTCTGTCCAGACTGACCTGGATAATGATTTTTCTGTTTTACACTTTCCACTGTAGCTATGGTGACAGGTACACATACCATACTCAGCTATTCCTTGAGGTAGGATATTGCAAATTTTTTGACTAGACTAGCCTTGAGACACAGTTATCTTGATTTTTCCCTTCTGGTCTGGCATTCTCCCTCCTTCCCTCCCTCCCTTCCTCCCCCCTCCCTTTCTCCCTCCCTCCCTCCCTCCCTCCCTCCCTCCCTCCCTCCCTCCCTCCCTCCCTCCCTCCCTCCCTCCCTTCCTTCCTTCCTTCCTTCCTTCCTTCCTTCCTTCCTTCCTTCTTCAAGACTAGGACTTGAACTCAATACCTGGCACTTTTGTTCACTGGCTAATGCTCTACCACCTGAGCTATGCCTCCAGCCTCTACCTTCCGAGCAACTAGAATTAAAAGCATGAGACACTGGCACCTGGCTATTTTAAACTTCCTGGAAACCCATAATTTCTTTATGATGATTGAAATACTGGCCAAGACAAGATGAATTGAAAGCTCAAGTTTTTACTTATTCCTATGATTTAAACTTATACTTTAGAATTGCCACATTTGGTTTTCTCTGATATTTGATAGTAGCTTTATTTCATTTTTAGTTGAAAAAACAATTTATTTTGGATATGGTGGCTCATGCCTGTAATCCTAGCTCCTTGGGAGATAGAGTTTGGAAGGATCATGGTTTGAGTATTGCCTAGGCAAAAAGTTCATGAGACCCTATCTCAATGTATAAATAAAAGCTAAAAGCTGAGTGTGGTGGGCCAGACCTGTCATCTCAGCTACGCAAAAAGTCTAAGTAGAGTATTGTGGTCTGGGCCATCTGGGCAAAAAAACAAGACTCTATCCAAAAAAGTAATTAACGCAAAATGGCATTGGTATATAGCTCAGGAGGTAGAGTGCCTGTGGATGACCTTGAATTCAAACTCTAGTACTATGAGGAAAAAAAAAACCAAACTCAAAAAACAAAAGTGGGGGCTGGGAATATGGCCTAGTGGCAAGAGTGCTTGCCTTGCATATATGAAGCCCTGGCTTTGATTCCTCAGCACTAGATATATAGAAAAGGCCAGAAGTGGCGCTGTGGCTCAAGTGGTAGAGTGTTAGCCTTGAGCAAAAAGAAGCCAGGGACAGTGCTCAGGCCCTGGGTCCAAGAGCCAGGACTGGCAAACAAAACAAAACTGACCCTTTAAAATAATAAAAAGTAATATAAATCTGAATTCAAAATTTAATCATATTAATTAAGATTCCTTAGAACTATTAGGAAATAGTTCTAATTTAGAATTTATATTTTAAACCACCAATTTCCAAAGAGGTATTCTTTAGAGTTTTTATTTATTTATATATTGTTTTTACTATCCATCCATATAATTATTCCTTTGTGATTAACTTTCTTTTTTTTTTTTTTTTGCCAGTCCTGGGCCTTGGACTAAGGGCCTGAGCACTGTCCCTGGCTTCTCTTTGCTCAAGGCTAGCACTCTGCCACTTGAGTCACAGTGCCACTTCTGGCCATTTATGTATATGTGGTGCTGGGGAATCGAACCCAGGGCTTCAAGTATAAGAGGCAAGCGCTCTTGCCACTAGGCCATATCCCCAGCCCCTGTGATTAACTTTCATTATTAAATCTTGTCCTAAAGTGGTACTTGTAGAAACAGCAATGAGTGAAAGTTACATTAGATATTTTATTTTATTTATTTATTTATTTATTTTTTGCCAGTCCTGGGCCTTGGACTCAGGGTCTGAGCACTGTCCCTGGCTTCTTTTTGCTCAAGGCTAGCACTCTGCCACTTGAGCCGCAGCGCCACTTCTGGCCATTTTCTGTATATGTGGTGCTGGGAAATCGAACCCAGGGCTTCATGTATACGAGGCAAGCGCTCTTGCCACTAGGCCATATCCCCAGCCCCATACATTAGATATTTTATAAATTCTTCCTAGGAACAGAAACCAAAATCGTACAATGACAACATGAATTTCTGAAACTATAATAATTAAAAGTAAAATTAGAAAGATATTAGCCAACTGAATAGTCAAAATTATGTCAAACCTGGACATATTTTAGAGAAATTGGTACCCTGTAGCTCAGCATGATTGTCTTTTATGGACTACAGCTTATTTTTACTCACTTTACTCTAATTAGTTTCTGTGTGCAGACAAAATGGAAGGCACTGGGAATTTGGCTTGCAAAGTAGCTTTAACATGATCTACACCCACAATCTGCTTGTCATGCTATAAGAATATGCTTATCATGTGTGAATGGAAATTTAACTTCTTATTCAGTATCGATGCTGAAGCAACAAGCCTTGCAAAGCTAGTTTCAGTTATTTATACTGAGAGCACTTTTTTAATTAAAAAATGGATTGATGGTTAAACCTTTAATTCATTCTTCCTAAGGCCTCCAAGAAAACATGTCTAGGAAACAAAAGATCCTAAATGCAAAATATTTTGACTGTATTTTGGAGAGGCATGAAATTTAGGAATACAGAAATTGTTGAGTCTTTGTTTTTTTATTTTAATTCAGCATAGTAGCTGTCTTGAGAAATTATGATAGTAGTCTGAGTTTTGGGCCTAGAAATACATTCTTTCATGGCACCAACATGTGACTTCCAAAATTGGATATCTAAACATATCCTATTCACACACACACACACACACACACACACACACACACACACACACATTCCCCTTCTTTCTGGCCATAACTACTGTCTACATAACACAAAATGAGTTATAAATACATAAATTATAACTAATTAAAGTTATAAATAAAATTGATTTAAGGGGGTCTTGGTATTTAAATGCATAAATGTCTACTCCTCCCCATTCATTCTCCAATCTACTTTAGTTCTCTGTTCTCGACTTTTCTGAGACATTTAATTTGTTTAATTTGGTCATCTGCCTCAACTTCCCCTTTTCTCAAGTTCAACTGGGCTTACCAGTAGGAAATAATTAATTCAAAATTAAAAGCTGGATCTTACTATTCTTCTTTCCAGCACCATGTCCCTTGACAGGTTCTCCAAGTGACATTATGATCAGGAAGTAAAAGTCCTCCTCTTAAAATTTGTTTTTTGGAGTGTTGACTTCACTGCCCATACAGCCTAATTCTTTGGGACACTTAGGTTGATTTCACAGTCACTATTGAATATTTCCTAGACACAGTCATGACTGATTAAAAATTGAATTTCTGCTAAGTCTTTGCTCTTCATGTGGGTTATCAAGGAGTAGAAGATGGAATATATTTCATCTCCCTTGAGTTGAGAATTTCAAATGGAGATATAACTGATGAGTGACATGTTCAGGAAAACGATCTTGGTTAGCACAGTTCCCTTGTATGACATCCAGCTTAGTTTAATTAGATTTCACATGCTGACTTTTTTTTTTTAATTCACAAGGAAGTGAACATTTCAAAACTAGGGTAAGGTTTCACAGATTTTACAACCCGAGAGAAATTGTATCAGAACATAACCCATAGAGAATGCATAAGTACTCCTCCAATTTAGCAGTTACAGGCTTGCACCTACAGATAGTAAATATAATACAGAAGAAAAAACAAACAAAACACTTGTTCTTAAATAATTTTGTTCCAGGGGGAGTAGAAACTAAATATCTTATTCAAGATGTGTTTCATTTGAAAAAAAGGAAAAAGCTTCATCTACAAGCTAAGGGTAAAAGACACAGCTTTCATATGAAGACTCATCATTTTATTAAATAATCGCAGTGTCTCCCACCTAGGAAGGAAAGGATTTGTCAGTCTGATTGAGTCTTCCCTTTAGTTTTTCCCAGCGGCTGTGTTCAGATAATTCATGACTGCCATATTTCCTGAACCCTGGATAATCTCACACACATGTCTAGTTTGGGGCTCCACATTTTCAGAATACAGAGACTTTGGCGGAAATCCCAAGTAGACCTGGGGAGATGATTAATGGATTGGAAGTTGGAGTTTATGAAGAAGGTTGTGAGATCTGATCTCTTGCTTTGAGAAAAGTTGGAGTGGTGACTAAATAACATCAGGAGGATAGTAAGCAGCTGTTCTCCATCTTCATAAAGGTTGGATGAAGTGAAATAAGATATAAATCGCCACAAGAACAAGAATATGTTACAAGTAGAAGTTTCCAAACTCTAGACTTGCTGTACTGTAGAGAAGTCCCTAAAAGGAAACACATAGTCTACTTCCCTAATCTGTAGTGATGGGCTTACAAAAGTGAGGAACATGAAATGATCTCTGAAGATTCCAACCAAAACCAAAAAAGTTCACTTAGGAGGCCCACCATAGCTTTATTGTTTGGGGCCAGCCCAGGTAACTGAAGTTAGAGAAACCATTTATCTCCAAAGGAAGCCTGGAGGTTGAGTACAATGGGTATGCCAACTTATTCTTCTTTGTCATTTTTCAAATGTTGGTAAGTCCTTAGGGCTCTAAGTTGATGACTCTCATATGGTTGGAAGTTTAGCTGCAGCAATTTTTAATGATTTTTGTGTGTGTGGTTTTTCTTGATTTAGTAAAATATTACCAGATGGGATTAGTTTTCTACCCTCTTGTTCTACACTCCAAATCTGGGAACTTCTGAAACTTTCTTCTGTTTCCTTGCTTTTGTCTGACACAAATAACACTGCCTGGCTGCATAACTTCAATAACAGGTGTTGACCAATTAGGTCCCATTTAAGTATGGTATAGAGCTATTCTTGTGGTATATAAAATACTTACAGAGAACTACTACCCAATAAGTGTGGAAACTATTTCTCCCTAAAGGATTTTTTCAGGGCAGGTATTATTCAGTGATTTCAAGGAGGGTAAGCAGCACAATTCAAGCCTGTGTTGGACCTGTGCAATTAGAAATAACACAGAATGAACTTGAGAACAACTTTGCTACTCTGTTCAACAGGGGAGTTTTCTGTTCATTTTCCACCCTATGTTAATTACTTATTCCCAATTTTCAGTAGTGTTGGAGGTCAACTGATTTGATACTAGAGCTTTTTAGAGTTTTATTTATTTATTTTTGCAAGGAAGACTGAAGGCAGAAGTAACTAGGAAACTTAAGTAAACATAAACATAAAATGCTTATAATGATAATAGACTTGACCTCACCCAATTAAAAGTATTAATAGAAAAAAAAATGACAAAGTCACATCTGAGCCTACTGCCTCCATTCCCATTTGGGTAATGAGGATTAGTTTCTATTTCCTGACAACCATAGATGAGTTACTCACATTTCTTCCTACTATGGATGCTCCTGGTTAGGGTAGTATTTGGCCATAACTCCAAAGAAGTAGAGACACTAATTCAAAGATAATTTTCAAAACCTCACAAAAGTGAAATAAATAATCTTCTCTTTTCAAGTGCCCCCCCCCCCTTTTTTTTGGTTGGTCATGGGGCTTGAACTCAGAGTCTGGTGCTGTCCCTTATTGCTTTTGCTCATGGCTAGTGCTCTCCCATTTTAAGCTACAGCTCCACTTCTGGTGTTCTGGTGGTTAATTGGAGATAAAGTCTCAGGACTTTCCTGCCCAGGCTGGCTTTGAACCACAGTTCTCACATCTCAGTTTCCTGAGTATCTAGAATTGTAGGCTTGAGCCACCAGCACCCAGCTTTTCCCTCTTTTTTAATGATAGAGAAAATTATCATATAAATTTGTCATCTTTGCTCTCAATCTATCTATTATGTCAGAAACTAGTCTTTAAGAACAATAAAAATACTCCATTTTGACTATTGCTTTTGATCATAATAAGAAAATAATTTTAGTATTTTGGCAAACACTTGTGATCCAAGCTACTCAGCAAGTTGAGGCAGAAGGAGTGCAAGTCTAATGCCAACCTGGGCTACATAGAAGATCCCGTTTAAAAGAAAAGAAAAAAAATTTCTTGTGAAAGATGTGATCTTAGACCTCAACACATGCACACACACACACACACACACACACACACACACACACACACATATAATATGATCTAAATTAAACAAATAAAAATATTTAGAATTCCATGCAAGGCAGTGGTGCTTAGTTTATCTTGGCTTCGTTGTTTTCAAAGTAGGAATGTTATTTTATTAATAGGTGTTTGAAGTTTTATATTTTACTGTTTAGGTAATCATACACAAATCAGAAAGTTAGAAATGCCCAGAACTGTGAAGTCCAGTTCGCAAGGCTTGTGTGAACTGGTATTTGATCTTCTTTTATTTCAAAATATTCTTTGCCTTTCCTGACTTCTCTGTCTTTCTCAGTGAAACTGCACCACACACTGGAAAGTGAAGATACAAACATTTATTTATAAAATATCAACAGAGAATAGGAACAAGAAGATTGGCCACAGACTCATCCAATCACAGCCTGAGAAATGAGCACAAATTCTGACAGGGCAAGTAAAAGACTTGCTCCAACTTCTAACTAGGCAGAGTAAAGAATCATAGCAGGGTCTGGACATTAACTGGCCATATAATATGAGTGTTTTGTGTGTGTGTGTGTGTTTGTGATATTACGTAAAGAAAGTGTAACTTGAGTTTTGAAACTTGGGAACAGAACTCATTTTCTGTAAATTTAAAGTTGAAAAGTAAGCATCAATTTGAGGCAAACTTAAAAGTTATTTTTAACTAGTCCGGGTTGAGATTATTCTAGTCCTTATAAAGAGATATGAGTATTTACTTTAAAAAAAACTATAGCTTCTTAAGTTCTGCATTACATTAAATGACCCTGTTTGCACCCCCCATACCCTGGGAACCAGATATAGAGAGTTTTTTAGATGGCTATGCCCAGCTTCAGGTCCTCTGTCCTTGTTGCTCTCTGGTTACCCTGCACATTTCACATACATTGACTATGCTACAATAAACTCCACCATCTGTTTGTAGGGGAGTTTGTATTGATCATGTGCTCCATCAACTTGACAGAGGTGCAAAGCTAAATGTGTGACACTCTAAGAATATGCATATATTTGAATAACTTGACTATTTAGACCAACAATTTGCAAAGGCGCTCTGAATGATCACACATTCTGGTAACACTTCCAAGGAACAGATAGCTCTACTTACTGAAGGGGGGAGGGGAGAGTAGAAACGGGTATTTCTAGCTGGTGTTCTTGAGTTCATTGAAGTCTTGTCTCTGGCATTTTCCCTGTGTGAGTGAACTTGTAGTTATGAATCTTGGTTCTTCATTTATCCAACAGGAACAATTTTCCCCCCCAAAGCTCTAAAATAGCTAATAGGAGTGAATTCCTTTTGCTACTTGCCGACCCTAAGACAAATTGAACCAAGTATGCAATAATAACCATGCATTCTTGATAACCACAAGAAGGTCCAGGAAAGGAAAATGTAACTCTTTCTTTTTACCAAAATTAATGGCAGACTGTGTAGGAGCATTCTCACAATGAGTCTTAGCAACGCTTAGCTCAACTCCCTTTGAGATTACAGAAAAATGCACAAACACACACGTCGGTACACAGAACTTTGAGGGGAAGGTGTTCCTGTGATTGCCAGCTTTGCATCTATCTGGGAGTATTTCCCAAAGTGTCACTTGAGATTGTCTGTGTCTCTGAATTGCTAAGGATGCTTATTTAAATGCTAATTCCCGCACCCTGCTCCTCCACCTCCACCTCACTGGAGCCTCATTTGGGAAAGAACTTTCATTTTAACACCTAGGGGATTACAGGGTTTGGACTCTTAAATCTTCTAGACCCAGGACTTGCTTTATATTCTGTGGTCTGTCCTAGTCATGTAGGTATTGGTTGAAGTAGCTGAGAATAACATCCAGCTTTGAATCAGGAAGCCAGGGAGACCGAAGACAGAGATAATCAAATGGCTTATTGAAAGTAGTCTTCTAGCTCCTCGTCATGTAGAGTGTTCTCCCTCCAAAAGCTTGGCCACAGGCAAAATAAGGACCGGGAAGGCAACCCTATTCTCCTGTAAACGATGGAAAGGAATAACTAAGCCAGCTGGTTCTCCCAACCCCCAAACATGCCCCCAATTCTAGTTAAAGCAGATGCATATATATATATACATACATATATATACACATACACTCATTTATAAATATATATACACACATATATATGTATATAACTGTCTCCACATCTGTTTCTCTAACATTTCTATCTATCTACCTAGGTATCTACGTATTTGTCTGTCTGTCTATCTCTTGGCTGTCCCAGGTTCATTTTTCAAAGATCTAGTTTCTATGTTGTAAGTTTGCTAGGGCTGGCAACGGAAAAAAAAAAAAAATCTGCAAGAGCGTGCAATGACTGCCCTGGAACGGAACTCTTCTAATAAAAGATGTATCATTTTAAATGCGCTGAATTTTGATTCTGGTAATTCGTGCACTGGAGTGTCTATTTCGAGGTAGAGGAGGTATCATATGACAGCGCGCGTCAAGGCACCGTGGAGCCCTCTCGTGGACTCCCACCCACTCTCCCATTCACCGAGCGGACTGCTCGCACCGCCTCCCCCCGCCACCCCCCCGCCACCCCACCCCCCAGCGAGCTAGCATGAAATCTCCCAGTGTCTGCCGAGATCAAATGGAGCTCCTAGCTCAAGGGGTGCGAGTATTACCTCCGCCATACAATTTCCACTATCAATAATTTAACTTCTTTGCTGCAGAACGGGAGCACTGTACCGGGCGCCAAAGACTCGTCCCGCACCCCACCCCTCCTTTTTGAACCAAAAAGGAAGGTGGGGAAGAAATATACATACATTAAGAGTGAGTTTGGGGGCTGAAGTCTTCCCCTAGAGCAGCTGCCTTGATGTTTACTTTGACAAGTAGTGGTTGAAAAGGTGGGTTTCTTTTCTTTCCTTTGGTGTCCGCCCCCCCCCCCCCGTTCGGTCTGCTGGGAAAGCGCGTGGCTTTAGTGAGATCTGTCATTGCCCCGGCTTCCTGGCTGGAGCAAGTAACTTGGTGTAACGTTATCTGCGGGCGTTCATTAATAAAAAATGCTGTTATTATCTTGATTGAATTCCTATTAGGCAAACTCAGGAGGGGTCAGTGTGCGAACTCTGTTTAAGCCAGCATGCTTTAAGGTAGCGGAGTCAACCAATCGCGTCCACCGTGTGCCATTCACCGTGTGCCATTCACCCCGTGCCTTTCACCGTGTGCTCACGTTCTGCCAGCTAGGGTGGTGCGCAAAGGTGTGTGAAGGTGCGGGAAGGTGTGTCTGGAAAGGGGGGGGGGGTGGTGTTCTACGTCCACAGAACTTAAGAGTTGAAAAAGAAGGGGGAGGGTTGCCCTCCAGGGACGTGTGGGATTCACACTTTCTTCTGACCCAATGCTTGTTTCTGCAGCGGGCGTGGGACGAAGGGATCCCCCAAACTGGGGATCGACCTCCCCAAAGCCTAAGGACCTCCCTCAGAGGTGCAGAGGGCAGCCCGGGGAATCGCAGGGCTGCGTGGCTGGCCCCCAGGGGAGCTGGGGTGGAGGATGGGTGGTACGAGGCGCACGGAGGTTTCTCGGGGGAGGAAGGGGGGTCCGTGGGGCAGAGCTTAGGAGAGGAAAAGGCGCGGCGTTCCCTTTAAGCGGCCGCCCAGAACGGGTATCGGTGGCGCGGGCAGGCTGGGGGAGGTGGGGGGGGAGGGGATGGGGGCGGCGCCGTTTGACCAATCGAAGCTCAACCGAAGAGCTAAATAATGTCTGACCCGAGCGCACGGCACAGGCAGGAGCTTGGGTCGCGGTCGCAGCAGCCGCCGTGCCGGGGCGCCCCCGCCCGCTCGCAGTCCCGCGCACCCCGCCGCGCTCCGGGCTCCGGAGCCCGGCGGACCCGCCGGCCCGGCGCGCGCCCCCCATCTCCCCTCCTGGAAGCTTGGATGAACTATTGGAACCGCAGCTGCCAGCGCTGCCGGGTGCCGGGTGGGGAAGAGCAGCACCACTACCACGGGGACCCGAACTGGACCGAGGCGCCAGGAGCGGGACAACGATGTGACTCCGCTACTGGGGACCCGAAATCTGTGTGTGGACCCCGAGGTAGGCGACTGCTGGGTTTCGGAGGGGGAGTGGAGGGGACGGGGGAGCCCATTGGGGAAAGTTGGCTGGGCGGGGGGGGGGGCGGGGGAGACACCGCGAAGTTGTGGGAAGACAACTCTGTCGTTCCTCTCTCCTGGAGAAGGAGGGCTGGAGTCCCTTCTGGGCAGCTTTCTCCGCATCTCTCGCGATCCACAGGGGAGGCTGGCACCCCACCTTCTACCCCAAGGATCTGTAGTACCCCCAGAGAATCCCCGAAGTGGGAGAGCACAAGCCAAGAGGAGACGCCACCCGGAGTGGCGTCGTGGGACCTAAGACGGCTTCCCGGGGATCCCCGAAGTCTTCCCCCAGAAGAAGAGAGATCGTAAGAGAGCTCTGGAGGGTGGCAGTTGTCGGGGGGCTCTGACCGAGAAGAGGGTGTTGGGACTGGGAGACGAACCCTTCCCACAGGCTGGGCGCCCTCCTCTTGGGTTTGGACGGGGGCGAGGCAAGGTGGGGCGGCGGGATCTCGGCGTCCTCTGCCCTCCTCCGCCTCTCCAG
This sequence comes from Perognathus longimembris pacificus, assembly GCF_023159225.1. Classification (NCBI taxonomy): domain Eukaryota; kingdom Metazoa; phylum Chordata; class Mammalia; order Rodentia; family Heteromyidae; genus Perognathus; species Perognathus longimembris. The sequence continues at coordinate 32,016,952 of NC_063173.1, read as the reverse complement.
CTTTCCTGGAGGTGAGACCCAAGCGGACTTACAGGTCCCAGGCCAGCCAACGTCGTTTGAAAAACTTGGGGAGGAGTGGGAGGACGGTCTGGCTGACACTTGGCCCTGAACGGGTCTGTGAAACTCCGGGGCAGGCCGTACCCAACTCTCTCTATTCTGCGCGCCTGTCTTTGGGGGACCCCCGCCACCCCACGGGCACAAAAGTTTTGACTTTAAGGAGATCGGTGTGTGTGTGTGTGTGTGTGTGTGTGTGTGTACGCGCGCGCGCGCGTGTGCGTGTGTGCTGATCGGTCTTGTTTTGGGGGGAGTGTTGGTGTTGGTTGGGGGATTCAGGGCCAGGAATATAGATGAATGGGTGGTGGGTGAATTGAGATTGCAAAGAATAGCCTAGGGCTGGGCTTTGTGCCTGGTGGTCCGGGGGAGAAGGGGAAATTGCAGAGCAGGGGATCTCCAAAGGGGAAAAGGCACAGGCTGTGGGGGGTGAACTGGAGTCACGGTTGGAGGAGGATGCAGTGTTCGTGCGTTGGGGGTGGAGCGGCGATCCGGGAGTGGGGGGCCGACTGGGATGAGGAGGGGGAGGAGGGGCCCGGGACAGCGGAGCTGAGGAAGGTGGAGAGCGCCCTCTGCTGGCCTTGCGGCCAAGAGCAGCGGCGGAGGGGGCGGGAGGCTGGGGGTGGGGCGGTAGCTTTGGCTGGGGTTTGCGGGATCCCGGGGGGCGTTGGTGGGTGGGACTTGTTGAATGACGCCGCTGACCAGCTCGTGGCGGTGCGCTGCTTGCGGTCTTGGATCTTGATTCGTTGTGCCTGCTTGGCTCCAATGGGCGGGGAAGTGGGAGGGAGGAGCTATTCTGCCCCTTGGGGTGCTTTGGATGAGGCCAGTTGGGTGATGGAGTAGGTAGGATTCCTGGATCTTCTTTGGGGGTTCTTCCGGCTACCTTGCAAGTCTGGCTCCTCCGTGTCGGCAACAACCAGTGTGCACTTTCTGACAAGAATGCAGGAATGTTCTTGGCCAGAAGCAAAGAAAAGCATATTTCAGAGTGTTTATTATTTCTTCAATTACAGTTATCTCTTAAAGCAAACTGGTATATAACTGGGGGTGTTGGTTATTTTTTTTAACTTTCTATTTAAACATTCTATTATAAATGTTAGTTATAAAGTCAAAAGCCGTTTGGGTCTTACAGTTTGACCTGCCTTGTTTTTGTAGCTTTATTTATTGAGGTGTAATTACAGGCTTAATTCGGCTAAACATTACGGCTTTCAGTGTTTATCTCGCGCGAAAGATGATCATTTTGGGGTTGGAGATAGCTGAGGTTATGAAATGAATAGATCTCACAGTGAACATTTCTACACCATGAAAATTGGTCCTTGGGACCTTTAAAAACAACCACAAACCTTCTGTCCCCAGACTGTGCTTAAAACTTTTTTCCTGAGTTTACCTCTGAACTAACAGGAGAGGTAAGAAAAAGCAAAGAGACACTTGTTGAAATGTAACCATAACCTTTACCGGAATTTGAAACACGTTGGTTACCATTACTGGAATTCCAGGACCATAGAGTCTTTTTGCCCTTGTATTTTGTTTTGCAAAATGAGATAAATGTTGGTAAATATAGACCAATAGTGTTATGACATGAAAAACTATTGTGTACATAGAATTATTTTAAATTATTAAAGAACATTTTCTATTTATAAACGATATAAGCAGAAAGAAATTATTTCCAGATAAACAAGACTTATGGACATGTTTTGAAGCATTACAACAGTGCAGACACATTTAGACCTCACATTTTAAAAAGTAAAATAACAGTAATTTTTCACATACCATTGGAGCCTGTCATAGCCCATTCAGAGCAGAGCTGGTAAGTAGAAATGTTGTTCATTTTGAGGTGGTATGTAAGGCCATTTAAGAAGATAGTATGTCAACATTTGAGTATCCAGAAGTTAAAGCATTTAGAAATCTGGTTTATGATGTCCTTCCAGTGTAACTTTTAGTTGCAAACAAAAGGAAAGAATAAATAAATAAATACCCATTTGCCTAGATGCAGTCAGTAATGGCCTCAGACTATATAAATCAATTGCTTAAATCTCCTTGTAGCCTATGGGAGGTGAGAATGGGGGTGGGGTATTGCTGGTTAGTTTGACTCCCAGGAAGAGGATGTCATGTTAATGTAAATGCAAATTCCTGCAATCTTGGCTCTAAGATCTTGGCTTCCTGTTTAAAAGGGGACCATTAGAACATAAGCTATTCCCTTCTTCCTGGAATCTTTTAAGAGTCCCAGCTTTCTAATAGTCAAAATGTAGATGATTGATAATCTCATTGCTTTTCAATATAAATAGTTCTGGTTTGGAGCTCAGCACACAGCCAGTTGGGCACGCCCACCTGATAGTATAGCAAAGAGCTTGTTTACTTTTTCTTACACTGTTCTTTTAAAACCTTCTGGAAGCAACTCTTCTCTCTCTTCCTCCCCCCCTCTTTCTCTCTTTCCCTCACCCCTCTCTCTCACACACCACCCCTCTATATAAGAGTAGCAGACTTGTGAAATAAAACAGAGCCAGCAGCTTTAGATGTCGTAGACATAATCTTCTACATCAAGACAATTGAAGATGCACACAATGGAAAAGTCATGTACAAGTCACTCATTAATGTTTTTTAGATTTAGAAAGTTAGCCCCAGACGAGAGAAAGAAGAATTTCAGGCTTCCTGAGTGAAAGCAGAGAGCATGGAGAGGAGATGACAGCTAAATCCTGATTCTCTTTTATGAAAAGCTTTTGCATTTCAGATATCCATGATACTGAATTTATTCATCAGAAGTAACTTTGTATCTGTCTCCTCCTGTGCTCAGCTTTAAATTTAGTTTGTGTGAGGGGTTCTTCTAGCCCACTGCAAGGGAATATATCCCTTTAATAGGGTAATTGCTCACTTGTCTCAACTTGTTTTCAAACAATTGTTATGGAGCACTTGATTTCCACTAATTGCAAAATTGCTGCTTAATTGAAGGACTCTCATCCATCCAGTGTAGCCATTCAGCCACTGGCAGGCTCCATGATCTCAAACTGTGAATTGCATTTGAAAGAGGAACCAGGAGAGAATTCTGTGCAATTTTAGGTTTAAAATGCTGGTGGTTGCTCCACGGAGGAAGTTACCATTTGATCTAGAATCACATGAAGTCGTGTTGAGATACATTTTCTTTCTTAAGAAGCATAAATAACTCAGTAACTTCCTGTTACATTCTGCCTCCATTTACTCTTATTTTGTATGGAGCAATGCGAAGCAATAAATGCTGGTGGCAAATGAAATCCGTATGGCATTTGCATGTAAGATTTAACTCTGGGAAACATTAGGAAGGGTTTGGTGCTTCTAAGTCTAGGTTTGCACGTCTTGAGAGTCCTCTGAAAGTTGCCCTTAAGACACAAAAGCATTGAACCCTAATTTTGTACTTAAATACATCCCTACACTTCCATAATGCTTATATCAAAGACTCAGACCCAACTATTGAGTATATGGAAGTGTTATTGACAAATTAAAAAGTCTGTGTTGACATTGCTTGGACTTGGGGAGTTATCAGGCACATTTTCTAAATGGGACAGAAAATATTCTTTTCACTGTAAAACACACGAGTGTCGGCTTCGAAGTTTGGAAGTAAGGTTCAATTCCATGTAAATGCTCAAATAGGAACTGTGACACTAAACAGTTACTGTGGATGAGACAAGCCTGGTAAAATATACTGGATGTTCAGAGGTTGTGCACTGTCTTGAAGTTTGCATTCAGAGATTGCCTGAAGTTTAAGGATGGCTTGCATTCAATGAATATGGGATAAGAGAGTGACAGAGGGGGAGGAGCACATAAATTTACAAGCCTCCGTGACAGCCATAATAAAGTAAAAGTTTATTTCCAAAGAGCCCAGAGAGTAACGAATCTTATGTAGTTTCCCCCAAAGGTTCACTTGAAAGAACTTTTCATTGGTTGTCATGGTAGTAATGTTCTGATTTTGAAAGCTTGCAGAACCCAGTAGCTTTTAACTGCCCTTTCATCTTGGTTCCTTTGGTCTGACTGAAACTTTATGATGACCTTCTGTGTTTTTGACATGCCTCTTTATTTTTGGAGAGAGGACCGACCAGTAAAGGAGTATTTCTTAATTCCCAGACAATCTAACAACTGAAATATGAGATTGCATGATTCTTTTTTTAAGTGTTGTACTTCATCTTGACTTATTAAAACAAAACCTAAAACGGCTTTTATTATCACTAGTATGTATAGATTAAGATGTATATCATTGAAATTTTACAAAAGCAAAATTTCAAATTAAGCTATGTAATTCATCAGAAATTGAAGTCATAGTGCCACCTAGAGAACAGCATCACCAGCCTTACCAGCCAAATACCATCTCTTCTTCCAAAAGAGCCATCTTCCAAAGCTACAGGCCCCCGGAATTCTTGTGACCTAATAAGCACACTTGCAGATTTGATGAGTGTGTGTAGAGAAGAGAGAGAGAAAGGAGGAGAAGGTACATTTGGAATTATAGGTGAACATTTAAAACCAAATAGATACACACACACACACACACACACACACACACACTGTCCTTTTGGTGTTTAAAGCAGTAGCCAAATGTAGAGTGCCAGGAATCAAAGGCTGGCCTCTGATTTTTTGTTTTGTTTTTTTTTAACATTTATTATTTTTCAAGGTATGTACTATAGTATGGGGTACAAAGGTTCTGATTTTATCCATTTGCCACAGGCAATTCATTACACTTTCTGAGATACAATAACACCAAATAAATGGAGTAGAGAGAATGTTAAGAATGCCTTTGATCTCTGATCTAATTTTAACTTTAATGACTTGAGAAGACTCAAGAATAAATTGGAGGGATGTGTGTGTGTATGTGGGTATATATATATACCTGATGTGTATATATATATATATGTGTGTATATATATGTATATCAGAAAACTTAAATGCAGAGAAAAAAATAAGAAAAGGAAAGACACATGAGATAAAGACACATATTTAAGTCAGCAAGCAAAACATTAGTGATGGAACCAAGAACACATTACAAATGGATCAAAATTCCTAGGTGTCAAAACCAGTATTTGGTTTGCTTTTACATGGTTTCATAGTAGCATTCAGGATAAGGTGGGTGGCCCAAGAGGCACATTGCTAAGTGTTCTTAAAGGAACATAAGTTCATTGTTTGCTTCAGATTGTGACTAGTGACATAAGGAACTATATAACTGGGAAGATGTGAGTTCATTTTCAGGCAGGAAGGTAGAAATTGGAGGAAATATATTTAATATACTTATTTTTTGCTAAGTGCAGTTGGAAGGAATGTGAGAATGATGAAAGGTATGATATTGATGAAGATGCTTTGTACTCACAAACTGACACATTGAATGATAACCTCTTTATACAACCACTTAAATGTAACAAAAATAATTTAAAATACTTATTACCCCCCATATCTATTATATAAGTCATTTAGCTAGCTTAGTTTTAAATTTTCTTATGCATAATTTGATTTACTCACAAAGTTATGTTTAAAGGATGTGAGATATTAAAGATGATTTAGATAGCAACTGTAAGCTTGCTGGTGGATTTTTTTTCATGTGTCTTTTAAGTCTTGGATGGTAGTAGAGACAACAATTCTGGGGCTGAAATACAGTGCATCATAAATTTGTGCCAACTTCTGCTAAACAGAGTACAGACCGCATGATAACCAAATAAAACATTATTTTTAGTTGTTTTTATTATCTTTAGATGGTTGTTCAAAGGGGTTTCAATTCAATTTGCTGGTTTGTGAATACAATGCTTCTTGATCTATGTCACCCCTTTCATCATTCTCCCCTGGGTCTCCTAATACCACTCAAGAAAATTATTATGTGATCTGTGTGTCATTCATAGAAGCAATCAGGTGTCAAAAAGTTATTTAGGGAAAAAAACACCCCCTCCATAAAATAGTGGTATGTAAAGAGAGAGAGAGAGAATCTCATTCCATTATATTTTTGCCACACAGAATTCAATCTAGGAGCATATACATACCTTGGCAGTTGGATTTTCTACTGCTTCTTTCTACATTGGGGAACTGAAATGAGACCCAAATTGAGACAAGTTTCTTTCTCTTTTCACATGTTCCCTTGTTCCTTGAATATGTCCCATCTGAAGGTCGAGAGAGAACTGCATTCATGAATCTGGAGGGAGATGCTTGGCAGAGTCCCAGGCCACATTCCTAGACCCAGCTCTCCTAGGTGTTCTCTCTTACGCAATTTCGGGAAAGCACACCCAGCGCTGCGGTTGGCTGAGGGAGGATGTGTCTGAAGACAGGGATGACACACATATCATAGCGAAACGTAAAGCTAGCAGGGATTGTCGACATTCTACTCAGTGATAGACGCTGGCTAAAATATGGGTTGTGGTAGTAGGAGTACAGTACTCAAATAAGCTGGTAATTTCCCACTTACCCATGAGGCGAGAAGGTCATTTTGCTCAAATTTGTAGTGTAGGAATCTGTATATGGTATTCCTGAATCATGCAATACAGCTAGAGCATCATATGGCATGTGAGCTATACTGGCTAAAGTCATGCAGGCATGATAGAACACTTTCATGGTGTGCAAATGTGTAGTTTTTGTCCAAATGTGTAGTTTTTCTATACATGAACTGAGGGCTGACTTAGAAGCCAAATGAATATCCTGTGATTTAGAGAGACTTATTTCTTTCAGTGCTAGAATATTTAGACTTGAACATGATTAGAAGGGTTTCGTAGCTTACAAAGAATCAGACCTTCAGAAGCTTGGAGATGCAGTTCTGATGAAGATTCACTGGCCTGAAAGAAGTGTCTGTATGTGAGGGCAGAAGACTTGAATTAAGAGTGTGTGTGTGTGTGTGTGTGTGTGTGTGTGTGTGTGTGTACATACAACAGTATTAGGGCTTGAACTCAGGGATTCAAGCTCTTGCTTAGTTATTTTGCTCAAGGCGGGTGTACTAACATTCGATCCACAATTCCACTTCCAGATTTTTTTGCTGGTTAATTGGAGATAAGAGTTTTAAGAATTTATCTGCGTGGGCTGGCTTTGATCTATCCTCATCGTCAGATCTCAAGTCCTGAGTAGCTAGGATTACAAGTATGAGCCAGCAGTGCCCAGCATGAATCAATGTTTCTAACTGTACTGAAGGATGGAGTTTGGTTCTAGGCCCAACATATTTACTAAATCTGTGACCTTGGGCAAGTTACTTAATATGCTTTGGGCCTCAACCTCTTAGCAGGGTAGTGGTAGAGATTAAATGTGTTAAGAGATGGAAATTGTTTAGAGTAGTCTTGTAAAGCTACAGTTTTTATTATTAGCATTTTCTAACCCCAATAAGGACATTTTTCAAAATAGATTATTACCACAACAATGTGGAGCGTCATTAGCATGCTTCATACCTAAATTTGCTTCACTTTATAGCAAAGTTGACATGAAAAGAAATTTGTTTTCCTGTGGTGTATTTGTTCTCCTTCTATTCGTGTAAATCTTAGTCATTCTTCAAGACCTAGTTGGAATTCTACTTCCTTTAAAAAGACTCCTTCCCAAAGTGACCTGCCCTCTCTGAGTTGTGTGTGTTCTTTGTGTTCTATGCTATGGATAGGATGCGCTCTAGAAAAATGTTCTAGAATGACTTGCTCAGTATAGTTTGTTGATTTAAAAAATAAATTTTAAATAGAAACTTTGTGAGAAAGAACAAGCATGGTACCTGTATTTCTGGGTCAGATTATTACATTTGATCCCAGGCACAGATTCTATTGGGAAAGTTACTTTAGTTCACTGAACCTACAATAATGTGGGAGGAAATCACACACCTCTCAATGTTTCCTCAAGAGGACTTGCTTCCTGAAAGAGAAGACTATCAAGAATAAATATAAATACCCAGACCGTTCTCTTGTGCTCATTGTCTTCTTCATCTGACTGATGAGATCTGTAGTTTTGTCAGATTCTGTTCTGTAGTTTTGTCAGATACTGTGTAAACCAAAGCAATGGACCACCATGCTTAAATTGAGCTAATTCTCTGATTCTCTATGGGGCTACTATAACCTAAATAGGTAAAAATAGGAAGCTGAATAAATGGTCATGTCTTCATAGTTGCATGAGATGTGGTCCTTGTTGCCAAGATGCTGTCTTCTAAGTTTGCCTTCTACCACCCCTATGTACCTGAATAGGTATTTTAATGTTAACTATGCAATAGAGAGAAAAAATAAATAAATAAATTAAGTAAAAAAAAAAAACTATGCAATAGATTGCAAATCCTTTCAAAGCAAAAATATGCCATAATCTCCATAGATCACAAAAATTTGCTAGGAGTATTCACAGTAGATTTAGCCCTTGCTAAATTTACCATGTCTTTTCTTCATAGGAGAAAAAGTGTTATAATCTATTAGGAAGGAAGGGTCAATTTCATAAATAAGCTTTTTATAGGTACCCATAAATGCAACTTTTGGTTTTCAGTTGATACACCCTTGGTCACCAACATTGGATTCTTTATGGTACTTTGACTTGCTCTAGGGGGCTAGCAGTTCAGATAATACCATCTCTTACTCTACCATATAGGGTCTTTTTACAAAATGGTTCATAGGTGGATTGTTGCCCACCTCCACAACTTTCCGATTTTCTTGTTATACTTGAAAATCAGTGGCCATTTAAATTTGAGTTAATAACTTGATGAATTAATAAAGAGTTACCAGGTTAATTGTTTCAACTTTATATGGACAACGTTAAAAATTATTTCCTAAAATCAATCTAAGTACCTCCAAGGTCAATAACTTCTTAGTAACTGTGAGCTGTAAATACACTAAGATATAACACCTTCTGAATTTTTGATTGGAGGCAGTTTAAGCCTCTTGTGTAAGAGGAGGCCTTCACTTGGATAGTGTGCTTCCCGGAAGCATTTCTGGGAGGAAACATGTTATACATTTTGTAGTCGGAGCTGAGAGGGCTGGCACTGTGTTTGATTCAAGGTGGCCACTGTCAGCTGTTCAATCGGGCCTGATGTTTAGGCTCTTCTTTTTATTAACAGGAGGTTCCAGAGTGCATTGCACTAGCAAGGTGCTTGGAACCAGGCACCAGATACCTGGCACAGGGGCTATGTCTATCAGAATAGAATAGTGGGCTTTCCTTGCTTTTTTCTCCCCCTGGGTTCCAAGTAGCTGGTTTCTTACCACAGCATCTGGATAACAGCACGGATAGAACACTGTCAGTGAACTCCATCATGTGGTTATTTCCAGCCTCCTGCAATGTTTCACTTAGAGAAGGTGAGGAAAGCAGCTCTTGGATTTCCATGATTAGTTTAACATTGTGGGCCAGCTTTGACCATCCGTTTAATGGGAGATCTGCTTTCCAGATGACTGTACATGAAGATGAGAAGGGTTTTTGGGGGAGGGTGGGTGAGGTTCAGGAGAGTGTTTTTTCATTCAGCCTCTAAACTTAGGGTAAAAGGTCCTCTGGGGAGCATTTTGGGAAGTGTTTGAAGTTTAAATCTGATTCAGAGGTAAGAGGAGGTGACAGACACACATCTTCACCAACTACAGTAAGGGCCCTCCTTTTGAGGCCTTTGTTCAACACTGATCTCCTATTCATACTAAAGTATTCTTTACCGAAAGTTACACTCTAATTTCCCTGTTAGATTTTACCAAATAAATGTACAACATACTCAATTTTAGGTAACCACATATGGAGTCATTTAGTTATACCTTTCTCTTCAGATCAGCCTGTTCTTATATTTATATTCATATTCCAGTGTTTGGAGGGCTTCATTCCTCTTTAGACACTTGTACATTTGGCCATGGTCCCCCTTCACTCCCACCATATGTTATGTTTTACAACACTTGTTTGTAGAGTTGCCCTTTAGAGGTCACAAAACCCTTTCCCATTTGTCATCGATCCTTTGATCCTTTCTGCCCTGCAGTGAGTCAGGCAGAGCAAAGTTTTCTTCTCTTCTCCGTATTGCTTAAAATGAGGCTGTGGGGTCCTTAAATTTGTTATTCATGGATGTTTCTAAATTGCTGGTAAAAATGGTCAAATAGCCACTTTATATGGTCAATGTAATACAGAACCAGACCCCAGGTCTTCAGCTCAGGTCCCCAGTCCCAAGAATTGTCATTGTATCTACTTGCTCTGTCTTGCACACATTTCTTAGGGAATTGTATCAACAAGAGAAGTGGCTTGTTTATGTAAGTTGGAGTAATTTTTTTCTTTTGTTTTCCTTTGGTTTATTTTCTGTTGTGACTGTTTTTGATTTTGGTACCCTGTGTCTTGTATATACATTTATCAGATTTGGGGAAGGGAAGGGGAATAACAAAATGGTAAGAAAAAGGACAAAAGGTGAACCAATGCAACAGTGATATAAGACAATATGTTGGAAATGAACTTTATAAATGGGGAGTGGGGAGGGAAGTCGGGGAAAGGAAAGTGGGAGAAAATGAGGTAGGGGGTAACACTGTTCCACAAGAAATGTACTCATTACCATACTTATATAACTATAACCCCTCTGTACATCACCTTTAAAGTAAAATAAAATCTTATTCGAACAACAAAAGAATAGAGGCATGGTTTCCATTGCATGAAAGCAGTGTGGGAAGTTGGTGTCCTCAAATGAATAATGAAGGAGGCCACTAGGTTAAACTTTTAAAACTTATTGTGTGTATGTGTAGATATATGTCCACTATTCACGTCTATATTTTATTAATATATTCTGGAGGGCTTTCTACTTTACTATACGAGGGGAAAACATGTCCTTTACAGTTGTATAGATTCTACTTTAAGTATGTACACCATTCTACTTGCCTGTAGCTGGAAACCAGGCTGTTTCTATCATTCTTGCTAATCTGTTGTTATTAATAACCACATTTTGTGCTTGTGCACCTAGATCTGTATATTAGTTCTCAGGAGTGGGGTGGCTGGATCAAGAGAGTCCACTAACATATTTGATAGATATTCTCTAAATGTCCTACCAGGGGCTTGAACTATTTGTATGGCCACTATCAGTGTATGGGAATATCTGTCTTTCTATAGATTCATCAATGAAGTATGAGAAATAAGATGAGAAATGGGAGGCAAACTTTTAATTGAAGACTAAGCCTTTACCTTGTCCTTAGTTTATAGTGGAATTACTGCACAGTCCTCAGAGCTGGTATAGGCATCAATTCCAATGGAAATAATAGCTTGCCATGGATATGGGTTTATGCCAGCCCCACTGACACATGGAATGGACCTACGTTGTCACTTGTAGACTTTTCCTGTAATGGAAAGTAGAGCATGCATTCATTATTCACCCAACTAGCCATTCTGGCTCTCAAGAGCACAATAGTTACTGAAACAAAAAAGAAAATTGTTCCACCAAAACACACGGCATACCAAGCTTTCAGTGCTCTTTTCTAAGCTATTAACTTTATTTCTAGAGATAGCGTGTAAGAGATGTATCTCAAATCACAGAGGAAGTCTTGCTAATCTTAGAATTTTTCCTACCCAAGGGATGACCTTATGAGGAGTGACTTTACTTCCCTCAAGGTTTGTAATTAACTTAGTAATTTATAAGATAAATGAAAACTTCCAGAGTACAATATAAACAATGAGTTGTGACACAGGATGGGCTTCTTCTTTAATATTGCCAGGCAGTTCTGTATATTATGCAAATCAATGCAATCAATATACCATGATGCATGACTTCAATAACATCTCCACATTCTGAATAGCCTATATTCCAGGTTGACCTCCTGTAACTTTTCACTATTGTTATCAGAAAGGTTTGCCCTCAGGCTTGTTTTTCTCTGAAAACAGTATGTTCTTGTTTAGAAACAAATAAAAATCCCTTCAGTTCCACTGCACCAAAAGTATGGCAAATGAAGCCTGACAGAATAGTTATTCAATCAAAGTGATCTTTTGTAAAAAAAAGAAATATAAAAAATAGACTATTTTAAAGGAGGAAAGCCACATTTCTTTCTGAGCGTAGAATTGTTGTACGTGGAGAGTTGCAATCCTGACAGTATCTGCACTGAAGTAGAGACCTTCCTGGGCATATGGGTGGATTGTGAAAAGCTAGCTGACACACCACTGACAAATACATGTTTTCTTTTGATGATAATGTGTATGAATGCTTCCACAACAGGCATTTCCAGTTTTGCTCTCAGGCTCTTCACAGTAGCTTCTCTGAAAAAAATCTGTTCTCTCCTAAGGGCGGACAATGGCCAGAAGTAAGGTGTTCTCACTGTGACATCTTCACAAACCAACCATCGCATGTGAGACATCAGCCCAGATGTATGTTTTGTACCCACTTATTATGTCTAGGTGGCACGAGTCCTGTTGCTTTTGTCATCCATTCATACTGTAGGCCTCCAAAAGCCAGTTTGATGGGAGATGTTTCTGAGACCTTTGTTTCTTGGGCTGTATTGACTTTGTTGCTCTTGTTGGTACAGCCTGCACTGAAGTTCACTGCAGATTAGCCCATTTCTTCTACTGGCTTTATGGTCTTCAATGGTTGTCTCAGCTACTCTTTGAGAAAATATTTGACATTCTCTTATGATAGCTATCTTTCTGCTCACATCTTTACCTTTCAACTGTATTATTTTAAGGACAGAAATTGCAAGTAGGTCACGTAGAGATCTCTAGATAGGAAAGAAGGATTCTAGGTTCAAGTATGTAAATTTTTATGTCCCTCTTACATTTTCAAAAGGCCCATAGGTCTTGGTTGAAATCATTATTACTCAAGTGGAATTAATAGTATTTTGTAGCTGTGGTTACTGGTTTAAAGAGTGTGTGGTTCTTTTCCAATGCCCAAAGAGATCTCTATAGGAAAATGTTCTGACATGTCCAACAAATTACATTCATGAATTATTCTGACATGGTCCTATTTAGTATGTGTGTATGGTTAGGACCTTGAGGGAATAATTAATTCCATGTTAGGGGAAGGTAGTAACAAAGAGACATTAGGGTTATACTCAACCTCTGTGGCATGAGTTTGTAAGCATCTATGTATGGCTTTTGCTTAAATACATAAATGGCACATAGGGACTCTGCCTATCTCCACCAAGTAGATTTCCCTCCGAATGGGAAACACTAGATCTACATCTGATACTCCCGTCTCCCTCCAATAGCTGGGGGAGGCACTGCATCCATGGTTTAGGTTCCAACTCCATCGTGCTAAGTGCTTGATCTTAGGGAATTGATTGAATGTTTCTTGAGCCTTAGTTTCCTTTAGCTGTAAACTGCTTGATCACATTATTTGCATTTGAATGAGTGAATGTTAGGCCATTTGGGGAGTCATTTTTTAATTGTTATTGTAAAGGTGATGTAGAGAGGGGTTACAGTTACATTTCTCTTTGATCAGTGTCACCCTTTCCCTTGCTCTCTCCTACTTTTCCCCTCCCATTCCCATCCACAAGTTATATAGTTCATTTTTAACATAGTATCTAGTGGGTATCACTGCTGAATTTGTTCACCCAAAGACTGACAAACTAACAAACAAGATAAAAGGCAAAGAAAAAAAAAACAAAGGGAAACAGATAAAGAAAACAAAAACAAAGGGGAAAAACCCTCTTACTTTGCTTAATATGCTTTTTCCCAAGTCTTTCCATTTCCTTATGGATGGTACAATATCATTCTTTCTAATGGATGAGTAGAATTCTATTGTCTATATATACCACATTTTCTTGATCCATTCGTCCATTGAGGGGCATCTGGTTTGATTCTATATCTTGGCTGTGGTAAACAATAATGCAGTGAACATTGTTGTGCTGGTAGCTTTAGCATGGCCTTGTTTGTAGTCTGTTGGATAAATCCCCAGGAGTGGGATTGCTGGGTCATAGGGAAGCTATGTTTAGTCTTTTGAGGAACCTCCATTCTGCTTTCCAGAGTGATAGAATAAGTTTACATCCCACCAACAGTGTAGTATCATTTCCTTTTGGCCACATTGGGAGATCATTTTTAATACAAAGAAAAGTGTGGTACAAATCTTTTATCCAAACATCTAGAACATCTCCCAAAAATGTCATCCTACTTAACACTTCTCACAATTATACTTACTGTCTTTATGAATTCTAGGTAGAAATACTGTCTCCATCCCAGTGCTTAGATGAAAAGTTTTGGCACTTGAATTTACATGTCATTTGCAGGAATCAATGTTTAGTTAAAAGAGATGGAGACAAAGCTCTTTCTACTCTTATACTTAAGGCACTGCCATTCATTCTAATGACTTAAATGATAGGGTATTTTCTGACCAGCCATATGGATCATTTGTCATCTCAGATGATACTAATCTCCTTATATTTTGTAGTAGTTCAGAACATAGCCAGTTTCTTGAATAGGGGCCATGTGTCTCCTTACACACAAGGTCTAGAACTCTCTTAGTTTTCTCTATTTTGATAAGCCATGATGCTTAGAAGAATTATAGCTGGGATAGTCCAGTGGGCAAGGAAAAAAAAAGAACAATGTAGTTCTTTTCCCTTCTGCATTAAGCTACAGATATAACGAGCACTTGCCTGTGTGTCACAGTAAGCAATTAAAAGAAATTATAGAGTTGGATACAAACATAATGCAGGACAACTGGATGTGTGGAACCACCAGTTTTCTCCACCTGTGCAGGTTAATCCTTGCTCATGCTCAGAACACTGGGTTTCTGCAGAAAGGGCTGCATGTCTACACATGTTGCAGCACCTATGCGCACACATCTGAATGGCATGACTGTGCGTTTCAGATGGGCTGTGGTGTTTGCCTCTGCACTTCAGTGGAATGGAACAAACAGATTCCTGAAAATGGTCTCATAAAGGTGAGAAACTGGGAGCAAATGGCCTTCTCGTGCTAATTTGATCTTTCCCTTAGATTGTGGGATAGCATTTTTGAAGAGAGGTTATACTCTTTTGACTCCAGAGGCAATTTATCTTTCTAGTTTCTTCCCCTATGTCTTTTTACCTCTTATATTTTTTAGGGTTCAGAAGATAGGGTCTAATTCATCCTTAGGTGAAAGTTAACTATTTCATTCTCTTTTAATCTTTCTGGTTAATGATGTCAACACTAGTTTGAGGCTACCAAAACCAGCGTCTAATTGTGTAGATATTCTTTCTATTACTAGAAATTGTGTACAGGTATTCTTTCTATTAGTAGAAATATACTGGGTCTGGAGCATTTCAAGAGCATCAATTCTAGGAAAAATTGGGAAAGCTTTACCAAAGCTTTGAAGTCCATGAAGAGTGGGGCTGTGAGAATACAGTATCAGATAGGTTGTAGGATGTCAGCTGTGAGAATTCTCATAGCAGCATCTCATGGCTATAATTCAGGGCATCCAGCAATACCCTCTAGGCAAACTATTGATTAAAGTGACCATTTTTGAGGAATGAAACTCAAATAAGACAGAATGCCTCAACTCTCTTGTTCTCTCTTGTTTTAAACCGGGATTGTTCTGGCAAAATTCCAACCTACAAACATGATGGCAAACAACATTTCTTAAAGGAAGACTCCCTTTATCCTCAGGACTGAGAGTTACCACATACTCTTAGGTACAAAGACTGCCATTGCATTACCTTGAATCATTTTTTTGGTCCAAGTGCACATATCTTGGAGGCAGGAAGGTGAGGTTTTGCTTTGCCTTCACAACATTCTCCTCCACTAGGTGGGCTTTTGTGTAATTTAGAGGAGACAGTCTCTGAGCTGTGTTGAGCTGTGTTTGTTTGTTAACCTGGGGTTGAAGGTGGAAACCAACATCACTCTGAGATACTACCTGAGAAAATAAGGCACAGGGTCACCTCAGCCCCACCTGTTTGCAAATTATTTGCCGAACTATCAGAGTTCTTACTGAGAGTCACTTAGATTTAAACTGGTGTATCTGGTGACTTCTTGGTATTTGAAATATGGAAATCCTGGAAGACTTTTGTAAAAAGCCTGGACAGTAGACCAGTCTCAAGTTCTGTTTACAAAACTGCCTCATCAATTCCCTCACATCTTTGTTCTTTTATTTTTTTCTTTTAATTTTATTGTAAAGGTGATGTACAGCAGGGTTACAATTACATAAGTCAGGTAATGAGTACATTTTCTTTTGAACAGTGTCACCTCCTCCCTCATTCTCTCCCAGTTTTCCCCCTCCCAACTTGTCTCGCTGCCACACTTGATTATCAGCAGTGTAAACATCCCCACAGTAAGCGAGAAATGGAAGCAAGAGAGTTTGTTTTGTACTGTTTGTGTGTTGTCTTTTCTTTACTTTTTTTCTTTGATTTATTCTCTTCTGTGGCTGTTTTTCATTTCTATACTCTTTGTCTTGTATATAAGTTTATCTGATTTGGGGAAGGAAAGAGGAAACACAGAAATGATAAGACAAAGGGTAGACGATTCAGCAGTGAAACTCATATCTTTGTTCTACTTCAATCCTTTCGGATTTCTAACTTCCTTTTTGACACATTTAGGGAACTTCAGATGATCTCAGATTTTAGCTACTAATTGAGAAATCCAGCTACTTAGAGGGCATTTAGTTTCAGAGACAGATTTGAGTTAGAAGAAGATGCTTGATAAATACATTAATGTAGTTTAGAATTTTGTTGGAAATGCTCTCTTACTTATTGAGAAAAGGTCAGGGAGGTGGTTGATACTGAACCTTGGACTTAGGGTTTGGTGCTTGCTAGGCAGGCCCTCCACCACTAGATGCAGGTATCCAACCCTTTTTTCATCAGTTGTTTTCAAGACAGTGTTTCATTCTTTGACCAGGCTCTCCTGTACTGCAGTCCTCCTATCTATACCTTCTATTGAATCTGGGATGACAGGCAAATACCACTACAGACAAGTATTGCTTGAGAATAGGTCTCACAACCTTTTGCACAAGCTGACTTCAAACCACGATTCTCTTGATCTTTACCTTCTAAACATGCAGGATTACAGGCATGAACCACTAGTGCCCAAGCTAGCGAGGTTTTCATTTGTTTAACTTTGAGTTTCATGACATTTGGTATAGAGTTGGATCTATGTATGAGTTTCAGGAAGAGTATAGAAATAATAAAATTATCGCTGAGTGAGTAATTTTTCTCTTCATCTTGATGTCACCATTGCAAAGCAGAAAGAACTCACAAAGACCACAGACATCTGGCTGGAAGTAATTTGACATCTGGCTGGAGCAAAATGCATGGAAATCTACCACCTGCTTTAGTTAGTCACATCATTTTCAGTGTGATTCTGATGAAGAGGATAATATTAAGTTGGCTATGTTAAGTGATTAGGAAGCCTAGATATGCTTGCACACCTGCCTTGTAGCACTTAGTTAGAAATTAATGATTGAGTAGCAGTCCAGATTTATACAGCAGTACTCTATAAATTCTGATTTAACCAGTCACATTTATAGGTATCCTGCACTTTATGGCATAGACAATGAGTGGAAAAGCCAGTTACCATAAAGAGAACCAAAGTTTGTATTTAACTATAACAAAAGCAAAGACACTTTCCTACATAATGAGTGTCCCAATAAAACAAGTTAAACCAAAGAGGAAAGATGATAGGTAACCCGTGGCAAGCTGAGGAAATACCATAATACTTAAGTTGACATTAACCATTTCCTTCCTTATCTTTCTTGGTTTCTTTGCGCTTTATCATTTGGTCTAGTGCTTCTTACCTGTAATGAGAATATGAATTACCTTGTTACCTCCTCCCTCATTTCCCCCTCTCCCCCCTCCCCACTTCCCTCTTCGCCCCCATGAGTTGTACAGTTGGTTTAAGCCAAATGATTTTGTAAGTATTGCTTTTGAAATGGTTTGTCTTTTTATCCTTTGTCTCTTGATTTTGGTATTCCCTTTCCCTTCCCTAGTTCTAATACACATATATACAGTTTCCAGGGTACTAATATCAGGTACAGTGATAGCAGAGGTAAAACCACAGGAAGGGAATACGAGGGGAGTGTTATTTATTTCTTCATTTGCTTCTTTTTTTTATTGTTGAGTAGGCAAGTGCTCTACCATTAAGCTACAACCCCAGCCTTGTTTATGAAAAATCTTCCTGTTCACCATTTATAAAGTCATTGTCCCTTTTCCAAAGGATTCCCCTCCCATATATTTCATAATATTTGAAGAACACCTGTCATTAAGTGTTATGTTTACTTCACAAAATTTCCAGTTTGCTCATTACAGAGTGAGTCATTAAAACCTCATGGAACTAACTGGAATTAATTATTGTTTTAATTAATGTCACTATCCACCATGTATGGGAATTTGGTAAATAATACACTGTTAACTCTAACTTTACTTTGGTGAATTATAATTAATCCCACCTGAAATTTTAATGAAAGCAGAATCCTAATTAAAGAGGTTACACTTTTTAATTGACCATCAACTGCCATTTGGGTCTTATATACTATCAACTAAAAAGCAGAAGTTCCGAAGGCTATTTATTAGAAAAGCATTTTGGACATCCTTCTCATTTAATAGGCAAGCCACTTAGGTATGCTTCTTGTTAAGACATTATTTATTATTTATTTATTTGAGCTAAAGTCTCCCTAGGTAGCCCAGCTTGGGCTCAGATTCCCAATCCTCCTGCTGCAGCCTCCACAGAGCTGGGATCACAGGTGTACACCATGAAGGCAATCTGTAAGACTTCTTTATTATAGACTAGATATGTGTGCTGTTTGAGCAGTATTGGCTCTGTGACAAGGGGCAGAGAAGAAGGTCAAGTCATGGATGGGACTGCCAGTTCTGTGTGTCTCTGGCATCCCGTGAGCCTCCATTGATGCAGAAGAACAATAATTTCTATCTGAGGCAGTAATGAAGAGACCACTTAGGCCTCCTTGTATGGTGCATCTATACCAGAGGTTAAGATGTCAGGTGAATTGTTTTCTGCCTAGGTCTGGTTCTTTTGTCAGGTGTATTTTAAATCCATTATTCCAAGATTTAAGAAATTACTTCAGCTCACATTGAGACTTTACTGCTCCTACTTTACTTCACCCAAATACTATGCAATAGTAACACTACAAAGAGAATTGAGTGATTCAGTGCCCACAGAACCCAGTTTGTGCAACACACTGTGCTGTGTGCTGTAAGTGATAGTTCATGGGAGAGTGCCCAACCTCTATTCTTAATTCTTGAATGAAGGCAGTTCTCTGCAATTTTGTATACCCCCTCTCCCATCCCTTCCCCTCCCCCATGGTGAGTAGGCTGGGAAAGTAGACCACAGTTGTGGGGCTTTCTATCAAAGAACTGTGTATCAAATTGATGAGTAGAGAAATATGCACTGATTTTCTCATGGTAGCTACACATATTTACTACTACCAGTACAAATGGAAGGTCAGTAATTTCTCTGGCACCTTCAGAAACATTACATAATGTCTGCAAGTGCCACCAAGGGAAAATTGAGGGATGAGTAAGTATTCTGATATGAAGGTCTGTTTTCTTTTAGAAGATTATATTACTTGGGGTGGTAGGGAGATTAGAATAGAAGACAAAGGTATCTCAGAGAGAACATATTAGGAAAATTGGCACACATGATTACGGTAGCAAGTGCTTCCATGATGGGCTCTATGCAAACTGGAGATCCTGAGATACTGGTAGCATGGCTCAAAGTCTGAAAGCTTGAGAACCTGAGCAGCCACTGATACAAGTCCAGAGAGCCCATAGTCCTGGTGCTCTATGGCAGGCAAAGAGAGTAGTCCCACTCCAGGAGATAGGAGGATGGATGGAAGGATAGGTAGATAGGTAGATAGTTGATAGACAGACAAATTTGCCTTTCCTCTGTTTTTGTTCTATCTGGGTCCTAGTTGATTGGATGGGTGGTCGCCATCTACACTGAAGGTGGATTCTCAACCGAGTCCACTGATTCTTCCACCAATTTCCTCTGGAAACACTCTCATAGACACACTTCAAAATAATCCTTTATTAGTTTTATAAACATTCCTTCATCCAGTTAAGTTGATACCTAAAATTAACCATCATCGGAGTATATAGTTACATTAAAGTTTGGGGTCTACATTGTCTGACAGCATTTTCTAAAATATGTATTGATTTCTATGGACTGTTTGTCCAAGTAAGTAGGGTGAGTATCAGTAATGAGCATTACATTTTTATTTTCCCGCTTAATTTATGGATATCAAATTGCAATTGTCTTCTTTGAGGAATGTGTGGGAGTTTTTAATGTCTTGGTTTTTGTTTTAGTCTTGGCTCAGCAGGACAAACATAATGAGAAAATTATGTGGAAATAATGTGGATGAATGTACCTGTAGTTTAAGGCCTCGCTTCCTTTGAAATCTGGGTTCTGACCTGGTTCTATCAGGGGAACCACAGTGAGTAGATGAGTTGATTAAAAACTCTGTTCTTCTTTCCTCCTGTATGGGATGGGGATAATTATAGTTACTTGCACCTCTAGGGTACTATGAGTCTTAATTACTTAATATTTGCAAAGTGTCTGGAGATCTTTGAATTAAAAGTGCTGAGCCATGGAACCAAAGTTCAGTGTAATTATAATTGGAATGAAAGTTTGTATTTTCCCCTCACCTCCATCCACCTCTTTCTGTCCTCTTCATTCTGCCAACCCAGACATTACAGACCATTGCTACCTGTTTTGAATACTTCTGTACCATCTTCCCTTGCTATAGCATATTTCAGCTAATAGATGCGACAGTTCCAGACCTGTAATTCCATATTAAGAAACTACTTGTTTATTTTTAAAGCTCACTGCAGGGTGTGGTGGTACACATTGGAATTCCAGCACTCAGGAGGAAGATTCTGGAGGATTTCAAGCTTGAGGCTAGACCCCAGGCCATAGGGGCAATGGCTTTCTCAGAAAACAAAAGCAAAAAATAAACCAATAGTAGTTACTATGACTAAAATCAGCAATTTGTTTGTTTCAATCGTTGATCCTTCCAATTCTCTTGCATGTGATGATAAATTGGTATTTTTGTGGGGTAGTAACTGGAGTTTGAACTCAGAACCTAACACTTGCTAGGCTGGTGCTCTCTTGCTTTAGCCATAGTTCCAGCCTTGTTTTTGGCTTATTATGTAAGAGTTGGAGTCTACTGAGTTTTTCTGCCTGGGATGTCTTCAAACATTGATCCTCTAGAGCTCAACCTCCTGAGTAGATAGGATTTACAGGAATGAGCTCCTGGAGGCTGGCTAAACTGGTCTTCTTAAAGCATTTCCCTGCTTAGAAGCTCTCACTGCCTGTGAAGCAATATCTAATCTCTTTCCCATCACAGGTAGAGTCTTCCAAAATTGGGCAACCTCATTCCAATTTATTTTTCACTATTCCTCGTCCAGAACTCTTCTTTCCCGACACTTCCTGCCTTCCCACCTCCATGTCATTAATCAAGCCACTATCATCTACTGCTGTCATGTGTGGAGATATTCAAATCCTTTACAATCTTAGTTATAGCATTTCTTCAACCCCTACCTGTAAATAGTATTCCATTTCTGTAATTTCATTCTTGCCTTTCCTCCGTCATTTTTATCTTTATATTTAATTATGCATTTCTCTTTCCTCCCTGCTAGAGGATGAACTAGAAAATAGACTCCATGTTTTGTGACTGAAAAAACAAAAGGAAGGCTAATATACAGATATGGTGAAACTGGATGCAGATTAAGTACTTTTAATATTGATTGGCAGGATTTTGCTAAGTTGGTATCAATCAGTTTACATTTTGTATATTTGGAATTAAACATCAACATATTATTTCTCCATCCTTCCCATTATGCTTATTATTTGTGGGACTGTTTAACATTGAGCCATTCTGTCATTAAACTGTGGTTTGTTTGATTGCACATTCGTAGACAGATTCAAAGGGATAGAAACAAATTTTTAAAAAATAATGTTTTCTTTTTAAATTTATTTTCTTGGTGTAACTAAATTACCTGCATTGTTGTTTGGTTAACCTTTTTATAGAGACATGGTTCTAATATATATAAATGTTTGTGAAGCTATCCCATAGAAGAATACATTTTCTGAAATGCCATTGAGTAGAGTAAAAGTTTAAAACTGAGTGTTTCCGGGGATCATAATTGTGTTCGTTTCACATTGCTAGAACAAAATGCCCAAGAAAAACAACCTGAAAGATAAAATACTTCTTATTTGGGCTCATATTTTCAGAGATTCAAGTCCATGATTGGCGGGGTCCATTACTTCTAGGCCTATGGGAAGGCAGAAAAACCATGGCAACACTATGTCTGGTAGAGTGGAGAAGGTTGCTCTCCTCAAAGCCACCAGGAAGGAAGAGGAAAAGAGAGAAGAGGGGGAAGAAAATGGAAGGAAAGTGGGAACAATTGGGAGACTATGGATAAACTTCCAGAGCGAGCCTTCAGTAACCTACATCTTCTAACTAGGGCCTTCTCCTACTGTTGCCAACATGTCTCAATAGTCTATCTAATCACAAATGTACCAATGGATTAAATTTTTGATGAGATTGGAGTCTTCATGGACAGTTACTTTCAGAAAGCCTAACTGAACAGAGTACAAGCATTGAACACATGAGTTCTTAAAGGATATTTTTTATTCAAACCGTAACAAAGTAGTATCTTAGTATCTTAATGGTGTCACCTTTAACAAATTGGCCTACATCCCTATTTTCTTTGTGGGTTTTTTGTTTTGTTTTGTTTTGTTTTTGCCAGTCCTGAGGCTTGACTTGGGGCCTGAGCACTGTCCCTGGCTTCTTTTTACTCAAGGCCATCACTCTATCACTTGAGCCACAGCGCCACTTCTGGTTTTTCTATATATGTAGTGCTGAGGACTCGAACCCAGGGCTTCATGTATGGGAGGCAAGCACTCTACCACTAGGGCACATTTTCTAAGCTCCTTCATTGTCCTAGCTTCTCTCTTCCTGAAATTAATATTCTGAAAATGACAGTATGTCCTCGTGGTAAAAGCTCAGACTAGGAAACAGGTGACCTATTAGCTTTGTGACATTGGACATGTTATTTAAACTTTCTGAAGTGTAATTGCTTCATCTGTGTGGTAGGGATTATACTACTTGTCCTGTTGCTTGTAACCATCAAATTAGATAATGCTTGTGGACATTGTATAGTCAGACAAATGCATGTTATTGCTGCAATGTATCAGGACAGCATGCTATCTAAAGATACTCTAGAGTTGAATATTTAGGATTTGTGGCTTCAGGCTCTAAATTAAACTTTCAACCCTGTTGGTTGTCTTTTCAGTACTATGTACCAAGAGTGGGGCCATGAAAATCTTCCTAGCATTTTATAGACGTGGTTTGAGTGTTGTTAAGCCTAAGAGAAAAATTAAGCAGTTACCAATATGTTTGTTTAATAAAAGTAGGCATAAACTTACGATTTACTTAGCAACGAAGCACTTTTCTTTTTGTCTATGGATTCATCTCAAGGGTTAAAAAAAAAAAGGTGAGAATTGTCATGGAAGCTCTGTTATTCCGTTTCCTGTGACTGTGATGTAATAACTTAAAAGGAGGAAACACTTGATTTTTGACTCATGGTTTCATAAATTTCAGTCTATGGTTGGTTAACTCCATGGAGGAAGACCTTAATGGAGGAAAGCTGCTCACTCCATGGGACCAGGAAGCAAAAAGAAAGAGGCAGAGGCCAGACAAGATACCATCCAAGCCCCAGTGACCTACCTTTTCTAGCTAGACCCTATATCCCCAAGTTTCCAATGCCTCCTAAAATAGTACCACTAGCTGGGGACTAAGCTTTCAATACACTAGCCTTTAGAAAACATTACATATTCAAACATAACAGAAGCTCTTGTATGATTTCCAGATCTATATAATTGCTAATTGAACAGTTTCCAAGAATAAGAAAAAGATTTTAAAAACGAAAAAGAATCCACATTTTGCTATTATTTATATTAATCTATGTTTTTCCCCCTAGTCTCCCATCAATGGATCCATTGGAAACAGAGCTACATAGAATGTAGTATACTGGAGAGTTAGAATATTTTAGTATTATTTGTTTTTTAACACTCAAGCAAAAATTTTACCCCATTAGAAGAAATCAAGAATTTTTTTCTGGTTAATACTTGCCATCTGTAAAATGCCTTAGAGAGATTAGTACACTGATCAATAATTTACTCAAGGATTTCAATGTGTTCACAAATGCCTTTCAAACAAAAAGGCTTCTTATAAAAGTTGTCTCAATACCCTCTTCTCTTTTGGTTTAATAAAGCAATTAGTTAGTTTCTACTGAATATTGTAAGTAAATTTTCTGGTTTAACCTTAGGTGTGATATAGTATGATCAGTTTTTTTCAGAAATCTTAATTTCTAACTGAGAAATGATCATAACAAGAAAATATCATTAGCAGCATTCAAGTAGAGAATAGAATGCTGAATAAGATCATATTGTATAATTTTAGAGGAAAAATAGTAACCAGAGAAGGTTGCATGTATGATTTGATACTTAAGAAGGTTGTGAAAAATGCCCACCTGGAAGAGACAGGTATCAAGATGGAGAAAGAAGAGCATAATAAGTCACTTCTTATCACAAATACATAGAAGGCTTCAAGGACTCTGGGCCCGGTAGAGCACAGTTGATGACATTTTGAGCAATATGAAAAAGTTAGCTGAGTGGGGTAAGGCCAGATTTTTGGAGGGTATGGAATAACAAATAGAGGAGAGTAGATTTAATCTGAAGAACTCAAACAGCCACCACAAGTTTTCATGTATGGGAATAAGTTGAACATGTTTAGTTTACTTCAGATAAAGCAGGTAGAGCAGGAAGGATGTTCAGTTCAGCAATTAGATAATCGTAGACCAAAAATGAGATGGTAAGGACTCAGCCAAGATGTTGGTAGTAGGGTGGAGAACAAAAAAGAGAGATAGAAGAAATATTTTAAAAGAAATGTTTCTTTGTAGAATACCTTTACTAAGTAACTTTGAAGGTTATACAAGAAATGCACAGTCCAACTTCATTCTTAATTTCTAGCCAACCCCAGGGTTGCCTAAAATATTGGGAAATGGTTGTTTGAAGCCAAACCATTGTTTTGACAGAAAGTATTGACTTTGCTGTTAAATCTACTTACCTTAAGTTGGCCAACAGGGTTGCAGAAGTGCTGCTTGGAGGGAAGCATTGGAGGTATGGAGTTGGACTTTCATCATCATTTAGTTCATTACTGAAACTATGCTTGTATTCAGCTTTGAGTGAAACCCATGTGTGGACTTTAATTAATGCCAAGTAATATTTACTCAGATGCAAATTGTTCCTTTGGAATATTTGCATAGGGAACTGAGAAAATGATACAAAGCATTAATTACTTTTCTAAGTAGTACTTCAAGTCAAGTATCAGTGAAGGGCTCATTATTGCAGTAGTGCTAATAAAACAATTTCCTAACTCTGCCTTAAAAGGCTTCAATTCCTTCAGGTGTTTTAAGCAATTACTGTGAGCACTTAGTGAATATGTACTTCAAACTTACATTGTAGTCATTCTAAGCTCATTTTTTAAAACATTTTTTTCCTATTATAACATTTCTCAGATTGGCTTGCATCTTCCAGATGATGTCACCTTGTTATTTTTGGCTAATTAGTCATGACATGGTTGTCATTGCCTTTATCAATTCCCTTTCCTTCTTTGCTTTGTGCATGCACAAAGGTTACCTAGGGGGAAAAATGTGTGCAAATCTAAAACTCCCCTGTAAGAATACAGTAATGTTTTAAATAACAAGGCACTATTGTCTCCAAATAAGTTTTGGTGGTACATAAATGGGTGAGTTGTTAAGTAATGGTAACTTAAAATTGATGAAATATGGGATTGAAATAGTCAACCATGACAAACCTATACCAGCACCATACAGAGGAATATAGTATTTTAAATTTGCATTTTTTCATCCACTTAAATTGGAGGAACCCCTGTGGTTGGTTAATTTGGATTGGGAATATTAGAAGAAAGAGTTTTCATTCAGTAGTGTAAATACCATCTACCCAGAATAGAAACCTCCTTGGAGGATCCATTTCTCTGATGATGCAGATTCCAGAAGATTTACAAAACTTTAGGTATCAGCAGAATAAACATATGCATTTCACACAAACCAATTTTCTCTTCCTAATCTTAGACCATTGTGTAACTCGTGCCTTTCTGAGCATGTTCACTATTCTGTGGAACAACTTTGAATCTATACAGAAATTGTATATTTAGGAATGATATGGAAATCTCCTTTGATGGTAGAAAAGTGCAATATCTTTCCAGAGTAGAAAACAGAAACCCTTGGTTTTTAGTACCAGAGTTTTCAGCCATTTCTGCACTGTGACCTATTGGCTTGGAGGTAGGTTGGCTCTGTGGTATAGGGGCACTTCAAGGACGGAAATCAAGTCTCATTTCCTGTGGATTTGCACATTAGTGATTGGAGTGTATGTCTTTTTATAAGTCAGTGCTCCACAATGGAGAAGTACACACAGTGTTAAGAGTATCAGGGCTGGGGGCAGCTTCTCTGTACTGCTGAGGGATGCAGGTAAGTGATTCTGAAGTCTTCTACCCCCTGAAGATAACCTTGGGTTGGTTCATAGGTATGGTATGTTTCTATTTTATTCATTCACTCTAATTGGCTTCCTAGAGCATGCTTGCAGATGTAAAGCCATATTTTGAGTACAGTAACCCTCTGGCAAACAGGAAGAGATTAATTTTGTGGTGTGCTGTTAAGGGACTTCCCAGAAAACTTCAAAAAGCACAGAAAGAAAGCTGCTTATTTCCAAGCTCTAAAACACCACTCATCTTTTGCAAAGGTTTGCTAAATTCAGAGTAGCGTACACATGGACATACACATTCATTCATAAACACACTTGTACACACACACACGCCCTGGAGGATATTTCCAATGGGTGAGCTTAACTAGATCTGTGTTACCTAGAGAAAAGCAAAGGGTGAGGGGCTTCATAGTGTCAGTGGAGAACAATGTGGAGTCTGCATATGGGAGGTATTTGAAATTGATTAAATGCCTTCTTAACACTGACTTTTCCAGTTTTCTTCTAGCCAGATACATTGTTTTCATGGCATCAGCCTCAGGCGTAGACACATCATTAAAATGAACCTATAGAAAATGATTTCTGTTTGGAAATAAGTACAACATTTTTTTTTAAAAGTCGTGACCACCCAGGTGTAGTAGAAAGAACACTAGGGTTAGGAACTTAAGTACTAATATAAACTTTGTTCATGACAGGAGACAAGTCCTGTATGGTCTTTGGTTTCTTTATGGATAAAACATGGTGGTCCCGTGAAATCATATTTATTCTTTGTTATAATAGATTATCTCTGTGGGAGAGGAAAAAAATCAACATAAAGGTTCCTTACATCTCTCTGCTGTCATTTCTAGACATCACTTAGCTAGAAAGACCCATCAGACCCCTCAAGCCACTCTATTTTTGTCACATACTCCAGCAAAGGATCATGGGGCTAACTTGGTGGGGGTAGGGGAAAGATTACTATTACACTTGCAATTGTTGCTTAGTAACATTTCTGATTTGGCTCATGACAGCCTGAGCGGAGATCATTAAAAATTAAACTTACAAAGCTGTTAAAGTGGGAGAGAAGAGGGGAAATGAAGCCATTCCCCCCCCCTCCTTGCTTAGAAGCCATTTAATCTCAGGCTTATATGCTAAGTCTCAGAGAAAACACTGCATGTCTCTGGTTTATATTAAACCACATAGAACCCACTGCTGACATTGATTTGTGTATAGTACAGCTGGAGTTGATCACCAAGACGTTAAAAAAAATCACCAAGAAGCCTTGACCCTGCAGAATGGTCTGGAATTACAATCAGATGGGCCACATGGTATCCCTACGAAGGAAACTCCTAACCAGTTTTGCCTCTTTCTCTGCTTTCTCCTTGCAGTTCCACCAGGTGAGAAGAGTGATGACCATCCTTTTCCTTACTATGGTTATTTCATACTTCGGTTGCATGAAGGCTGCCCCCATGAAAGAAGCAAACCTCCGAGGACAAGGCAGCTTGGCCTACCCAGGTGTGCGGACCCATGGGACTCTGGAGAGCGTCAATGGGCCCCCAGCAGGTTCACGAGGCCTGACGTCATTGGCTGACACCTTCGAACACGTGATCGAAGAGCTGTTGGATGAGGACCAGAAAATCCCACCCAAGGAAGAGAACAATAAGGACGCGGACTTGTATACTTCCAGAGTGATGCTCAGTAGTCAAGTGCCTTTGGAGCCTCCTCTTCTCTTTCTGCTTGAGGAATACAAAAATTACCTGGATGCTGCAAATATGTCCATGAGGGTCCGGCGCCACTCTGACCCTGCCCGCCGCGGGGAACTGAGTGTGTGTGACAGTATTAGCGAGTGGGTGACCGCGGCAGACAAAAAGACGGCAGTGGACATGTCGGGTGGGACTGTCACAGTCCTGGAGAA
Organism: Perognathus longimembris pacificus; assembly: GCF_023159225.1. Taxonomy (NCBI): domain Eukaryota; kingdom Metazoa; phylum Chordata; class Mammalia; order Rodentia; family Heteromyidae; genus Perognathus; species Perognathus longimembris. The sequence continues at coordinate 31,988,673 of NC_063173.1, read as the reverse complement.
AGTCCCTGTATCCAAAGGCCAACTGAAGCAATACTTCTACGAGACCAAGTGCAATCCCATGGGGTACACGAAAGAAGGCTGCAGGGGCATAGACAAAAGGCACTGGAACTCTCAATGCCGAACTACCCAGTCGTACGTGCGGGCCCTCACCATGGATAGCAAAAAGCGCATTGGCTGGCGGTTCATAAGGATAGACACTTCCTGTGTATGTACGTTGACCATTAAAAGGGGAAGATAGTGGATTTATGTTGTATAGATTATATTGAGACGAAAATTATCTATTTGTATATATACATAACAGGGTAAATTATTCAGTTAAGAAAAAATAATTTTATGAACTGCATGTATAAATGAAGTTTATACAGTACAGTGGTTCTACAACCTATTTATTGGACATATCCATGACCAGATCGGAAACAGTCATCAGCGCACAACTTAAAAAAAAAAACAAACAAAAAAAGTCTGCATTACATTCCTCGATAATGTTGTGGTTTGTTGCCAAGAATTGAAAACTTTAAAAAGTCTAAAAAAATGATAATAATAAATTGCATGCTGCTTTAATTGTGAATTGATAATAAACTGTCCTCTTTCAGAAAACAGACAAAAAAAAAAAAACAGAAACAAAAAATTGAAACCAAAACATTCCGTTTACATTTTAGACAGTAAGTATCTTCGTTCTTGTTAGTACTCTGTTTTACTGCTTTTAACTTCTGATAGCGTTGGAATTAAAACAATGTCAAGGTGCTGTTGTCATTGCTTTACTGGTTTAGGGGATGGGGAATGGGAGGGGTATATTTTTGTTTGTTTTGTGTTTTTATTTTGTTTGTTTGTTTGTTTTGTTTTTTCAGTTCCCACAGGGAGTAGGGATGGAGAAGGAATTTCTTTAGTATCTATTTTGGTTGATAAATAGATACACTTTTATGTTGTAAAAGATGTTTGCAGTATCATTCAGATGACTGGAAAGTGAATAAAAATTAAGGCAATTGAATAAAGAGCTCACACTCCACTTCCCATGATGCATTTCCCAGGTACCCCTGAGCACCCTTGGGTGTTCTCCACTTGCTCAGAGCACATTCTTTCCTTCCTTCTCCCTCTGGTTGCCCTCTCTGTTTTGTTTTATCTTAAGGAGAAAAGTCAGTTATGTGCTCTGAAACCTTTCCCACTGCTGTGATCAAATTGTGTCATGGCATGACACAAGAGAAATCAGTGACTTTTTAAAGACTTTTTCTTTTTTAATGAGGGGTAAACACTTTAGTAAGTCATTGGTAATGCTTAAAGAAAAAGAAAATCTTGGTAACATTTACTGATGTCTTGCAAGTGATAAGAGCAGGAATCCCCAGTGTCAGTGAAATGAAACTGGACAGCCCTATGGAGGCTTGGGGAGCTGACATATCATTTACTGGCAGTGCAGGAGGGATTTCTGAGAGCCCAGCTCAACATCTAGGAAGAGATGGGAAATGGTACTTGTGACATTCCAAAGGGAAAGCCTTAGGAGACCCCTCACAGATGGCTCTGGAATGACATGTGTCAAGTAGCTTGGACCTCGTGCTTTAAGTGCCTACATTATCTAACTGTGCTCAAGAGGTTCTCAAATGGAGGACCACACTCAAGCCGACTCATGTTCTCCATCCCATTGCTGGATCAGTGTGCAAAAAGTCTGATTCGCCCGAAACAGGGTCTGGAGCCAAGTGTGGCCTTTGTGGTCATGAGACTGGTGCAATGAGATAGACGTTTGCTACAAAAACACTTACTTGATTTTAAATTAGATTTGAGGAAACCAGGGTTTTATCTTTTGAGAGCTTTTGGTAGAAAGAAAGCGAACAGGAAAAAGCCTCCAAACTCAGGCTAAACGATAAAGGCCTGAAAGGTTAGAAATCTTGTCCAGAGACAAGGTTTGGAAGGTGCCTTGCTCCACAGAAGAGACCAGGAGAGATTTCCCCAGTGAAGGCCACAGCACCTTCTTTTCCATTCTGTCTGTTGATGGAGAGGGTCTGTGCTGTACCTCAACCATTTGGGATTGGGAGAAGTTAAGTTGGGAAAAATGGGCCCAGTGAAAGTTAGTGCTAAGCTCATTTACCTATCCAACCCACTCCCATATTTGAAAAGAGTGGGGGTTACTACCTGAACTTGAGTTCCAGAAAAGGCTGCATGCAATTGCTGCATCTTGGTAGGATAAGAGCAAAAGAAGATGTCCACCGTGACTCAGGGAGTGAAGATACCATCAGCAAATTGTTTGTTCCGTCTTTCCTTTTGAACTAGCCTGTCTTACCATACCAACTGAATACCTACCTGTCTTTAAAAGAAAGACTTTATGTAGTATAGATTGTGTGTGTGTGCGCGTGCGCGCGAGTGTGTGTGTGGCATTTTACAATATCATCTTTGTAATTATTTTTAATTTGTAAGGAAAGTATAGAATATCTGCTGGATATTAACCTTTCACAGCGTTTTTGGAAGAGACAACAGTTTAAGAAAAAAAACCCAGCAAAATAAAAGTCCTCATCACAATCTGAAAGTACGGCCAGGGTTAGATCTTGTTAGGGGTTTCACAGGAGACATTCAGCAATTGTGTGGTCAGTGGCTCTCTCTTACCCAATAAGATACATCACAGTCACATGCTTGGTGGTTTATGTTGACCTAAGATTTATTTTGTTAAAATCTCTCTCTGTTGCTATTTGTTCTCGTTCTGTTCTGTTTTGTTTTTAAAGTCTTGCTGTGGTCTCTGTGGCAGAAGTGTTTCATGCATGGCAGCAGGCCTGTTGCTTTTTTTTTCATTATGGTGATTCCCATTGAAAATGTAAGTAAATGTCTGTGGCCTTGTTCTCTCTATGGTAAAGATATTATTCACCATGTAAAACAAGAAAAAATATTTATTGTATTTTAGTATATTTATATAATTATGTTATTGAAAAAGAATTGGCATTAAAACTTAACCGCATCAGAAGCCTACTGTAAATATAAGTTCTATTTAAGTGTACCAATTAACATATAATATATGTTTTAAATATAGAATTTTTAATGTTTTTAAATATATTTTCAAAGTACATAAAGTCTGGGGGTTCTGGGTTTTTTTCTCTTTACTATAAAATGAACATGAGAACGTGTTTTTATTATAAATACGTGTGTTCCTTGCCTTAAGATTAACCTGACTAGCAGTAGCAGTTGCCCATCCTCCAGAGAGAATGCTTATTCAAGCATGGGGAGGCCAATCCTGCAGTCTGGAGCTTTTGAGAAGCTCTAGGATTGCCCCATTCTTCCACAGTGCAAGATAGGAGTGTCATTTTCTAGGACACTTGAAAGTTTTCCCTTTGGAAGTGAGAATGCTTTCATCAAATACCAAACCATGTATCCTAGCAACACCAGGATCCATGAATCAGGGCTGGCTGGCTCTATTTGATTATAAAATTACTGTTGAAAAAATCAAAGTAGGTTTAATTAGGGATAATAAAAATAAATTGGTTCAAACTTAGAAAGTCAACAACTTAAAAAAATAAAAACAAATTCAGTATTTGGAGACAGGTCATGTACTCTTGGTTTGGAAAGGATGGCATTTGTGCTATGTATTTGTATCCATTGCACTGATTTAATTTTTGTACGTGGAGCACGCAGATTTTGTATCATAGCACCCATGATCTAACAGATTGCTAGGATTTCTAAAAAGATTTGCTTCCGTGATGGCTGCCAAGCCGCTGGGTAATTTAGTTAAAGTGTTTAAAGTTATCAGTAAATCTTAGGGAAATAAATGGAAGGGTTTTAAATTAGAGAAAGGGCCATTAAGGAAAAAAAGCATCTGTTCCTAGTCTCCAGACTACCCATTTGAACACTGACAACCCATCTCAGAACGTGGTGAACTATATCTGTGCAATGTATCATTTCTATTTCAAACATACACACATGGTTTCCTCTGTATTGTCTTATAAATAAGGATCAGGAAAGTCATAACAAACATTGACTTGTGTTGTATATATGGAAGAACAGATCAGATGAGATGAATTACTCTGTTCTAATCTGTCCAGTCCATTTACAGGATATATTAAACTCAAGAAGAAACCCTCGGCTGTCAGTCATGACAGCTCAGCAATGGAATTAGAACGTTGGTATATTTCAGGCATCCCCAATTTTCATAGCAGATGAAAACTAAAATATTTTCTGACAGGGTTGAGTAATAAAAAATGAGAATTAAGTGTGACATCTAAATTACTTAAAGTTAGGCTGTGAATGTGGCTCCAGTGACAGAATGCCTGCCTGGCAAATACAAGGCTTTGAATCTGAACGCTAGTACCCTCCTTGAGTTCAAATTTCACTACCCTCCCACCCCCTAAAAGTATCTAAGGGAGTTTGATACAGATGAGGAAATCTTCCTTAGAAGGGAAACAAAAACAACAAAAATGAGTGTATCTACTAAAGCAACCAACTCAGAATTAACAAGAGTAATCAGTTTGTACTGAATTCATTGGGGAAGCACTTAAGCATTAAGAACCTTGGAAATAACTCATATCATTGACCTTTTGCTTTCCACCATAATAGTATGACATCTGTGGTCATGGATGTGCCTATGAAGTTTTTTGTATTAGCTATATTAATTTTATAAATAATATAATTATGAGTGGCAGTTTAAATCTTAGAATGAATAATTTAAAAGTGTCCTTTACTCAACTTAGTTACTAGACTCTAGAGAAAACATCAAACACCTTGTAATTCACAGTTGATAACTTCAAGCTCTACTTGTTTCAGCCAGCATTCCCAGCAGCCTTAGAGCTTACACATTTTTCTCTAACATATTCTAACCTCAAGACTGTTCTATGGTCAGTTCAAGTGAAATGCATTTTTGCATTATTGGCAAGCCATGAAGGAGATTAAGGAACAATCTATTGAGCCAATGAAATGTAGATAAAGTCTTTAGCCTAAAATGAACAATCCATGCATTATTTTTTTTTTTTACATCTAAACTCAAATTAGTATTTGATAGAACCTGGGTCATTCTTTCAGTTGTGGGTTCATTGTTGCTTCAAAGGTTTGGTGGAGAATGAGGGATGGCAGAAAGAATGGTGGGAACTCTGATCTATACTGATTACATTGAGCTCACTGGTGGCTGGTGACTTCCCACCTGAAAGCCAAGTATAGTAACTATATAGTGACTGCAACCACTTGATACCAGCCTCATGCCTGGACAGTTCAGCTGGAAAACACTCCATTGGCACCTCTAGCTCATCTTTTAAAAATAAAAAATTGGTTCATTCAATTCCAGCTTCTATTCTTTTTAGAAAAAAAATGCAACTGCTTCTCTTTTTTGGTATGCAACTGGCAGTAAGTCACCTCGATGTTAAAAGAAAAATTCAGTAGTATCACATATCTCTCACCAACCAAAAAACTATAGAGTATAATGTAATATTTCCTAGGCCTTTACCATTTGGAATTTCATAGGCACAAACCACCCTCTTAACTTCCCAAACCTAGTTGCTTTTCTGAATAACAACTATCTTATGTTCTTGGTCAGGGCAGTAGCTTGTCTTGCAATTAATAAATATCGTCACATGCATACAAAGCAAGACCTTTGCATACATTTTGTATTTAAGTGTGAGCTACCACTTTTCATCTGGCAAAACAAAGGTGAGTTTCCTTTGGAGAAGAGAATCTGCTGTACTGAAAAATGGTGTCACACAAAGTGCTTTAACAGTGACACGGCATGTAAATGGCCAAGATGTGCGGGTGAAATCAACCTGAAGCATGTACTCTACCTTGAGTAAGGAGAGAAGATGCTTGTGCAGTGCTACACTTTTATACTGTCTACTCTTTCAAATGGTTTTTGTTAAAAAACAAAAAACAGGAGCTGGTCTACATACAGTGGCTGAACCCAGAGGAAACATTTTTTTTTTAAGCTTAAGAGTTCACATTTTAGAAAAATCAGTATCAAGTTTTGCAGTACACATTAAAATTTATTTCATCTACACACTCACCAGTGGGAAGCAACCTTCCCATTTCCTGCTTTTACTTCCTGCTGAGCAGTTTCCTCAGAATCAAGATTGAGCCAGGCACCCTAGCTACTTAGGAGGCTGCGATCTGAGGATCTTGGCTTAGGTACAAAGCAAGCCCAGGCAGGAGAGTCCTTAAGACTCTTATCTTACATTGAGCCCCAACATTGAAAAAAATTGTTTGTAAAGGTTAAATTTGTTTCCTATCAGAAAAATGGGGGAAAAGATATAACATAAAAACGTTAAGCATCAGCGACCTGTAAAAGAGTCTAAGCAATGCTTCCTTGGAGAACTGGTAGGAAGAACCCTTCTTTTCTCTCTCTGTATGAACTCAGTGAATTTTGAAGTGGAATCTCTAAGCAGTAGTAGCAGCATCTCTGGTCAGAAGTGGATGTTCTCAGGCCTCTCTCTAGGCTTAAGTAATCTGTATCTGTGGGGATAGGGCCCAGAAATCCACTTTTTCAATTCCCCCAGGTTTTTCTGTGTTCACTGAAACTTGAGAATCAGTAGGGAAAAAAATTAGACAATAGTCTTCCACAAAGTTTTCTAGGTAAGAAATGAGCAAAATCCAAGAATTTGAACCTGAGTTCCAATCATTGCCACAATACTACTTCTTTACATTATGCTCTAACATAACAACAGAAACAATCTAGATTTCTATTTCCTGAAAGAGCAATCCTAGCTCAGAGGTAGAGCAATTCTTAGTGTTACACCTATCATTTTAAAGAGAGCTTGGACATGTGTGCCAGAAAAGCTTGCTGCAGTTATAGTCAACATTTCTTTTTCTTGCATTTCAAAGAAACAGCAGTAGTGGATTGGGGACCCAGGGAGTGTAGTCTTTTGTAACACATTTAGAATGACTGTAAGAGATGAAGAACAACATGCAGCAAATTAATAAGGAAAAGATTATTCCATCTGTGGAGCTGGGCTCTGCACATGCCAGCAATACCCTGAAATACACTGTATCAGCCAAAAATAAACGTCTTGAATTATTCAGCCATTTATATCCAACTGAAGAGTCCTAGGTTCACCACTTGAGAATGGCCAGAATTGTTTTCAGAAACTGAGGACCTAGACATAATCTATGCCCAACCCCATCCCCATTCCCAGACGTGTGTGTGTGTGTGTGTGTGTGTGTGTGTGTGTGTGCACCTCCCTACATATTTTAGATTTCAAATTGTATTTCAAAATTTCTCATCGTGGGATGGAATGGAGAATAGATCTAAATCTATTAGACATATTGACTACTAGGCAATATGGAAATTTAAATTTGATAAGCCTAGAAGTCAGATGTCCTAGTAGCTTAGTTATTGATTAAAGCATCAAATCCATTTTGGGATTCAGTCTGCAAGCTTTTCATCTGTTATAACGGAGTCTGAGTTGGACAATCTCAGAGGCAAATTTCAGGTTTTATATATTAGTTTCATTTTTCCCATTTTGTCTACAGTAACAAGAGAGTTCTCAGGCACTTAAAGGCTGCATAACATTTTTGAAATAACTCAGCACCTACTTCGTGCCTCCCTCTATCACTGGTGCCCTTACCACTTGGCGCTTGCCACAGGATGGAAATCAGGGAGCATCTTGGGTCAGGATAAGGAATGAAATGGAGTGGTGTACCCCAAGGAAAGATTTTGCTTCATACACAACTAAAATTTGTTGAAGAAAATATCATAAGGAAGGGGAACAACTATTTTCTCCAGGTGTGTACTTTTTATTCCTGGTTCTAAGATCATTTTTTTTCAATACCAAGCAATATTATTCACCTATGTTGTTTTTCCCCCTTCCCTTCATGTCATATTGCATGGTACCCGGCGAAGGGATCCAGTGTGTGTAGCTGAGTTGTAGATTAAACTACTGGATTGTACACTGCAGGGTAGCTGTTTCTAAAACTCTCTGAAACAAAATAAGCTTACATCTTAGATTCTGTGGCTTCTTTATTTTCATGAGGAGGTGTAGCTCTCAGCTTGTTTCACTACCACCTCCAAACACCCTGGATAGATTCTTTTCTTGAGAGGATGACTTTAAGGACAAGTGTGTCTCATGATTAAGTCATGGGAAGGTTATTCTAAGTGAAGTAATGTCCAGCTTGGGAGACAAACCTCACTGGCATACCAGGGTCTGGAATTCCTCATTCCTGTCACCTGAGTTTGGTTTATTCCTGGGTCAGTGTCCATTAGGCCTGAATCTCTGAGCAATTTACATTTTCTTTCTAAGATAATAGACTTCTCTCTCACTGATGCCTGGATTTCCTTCTGATGACTTTGGGGCTCTGTTTCCTCTTAAAAACTACTTCTTACTTCCCACTGTATAGTAGTTACATAGTATATATCACAGATACATCCTATGTTATGGTTATAGATTCTGGCTGCTGTTACTAGAGCTGTGTGGTTATGAAAAAGCCATTTACCTTCATTGTGACTTTGTTTCCTCACCTTAATACAAAAGAATTTATGGGAGTTAAATGATGCAGCACATATAATACTTAGAAAAGTGTTGCATTTATGGGAAAGCCTCAAAAAAGCATTTACCAATTCTTAGCAGTCACTCTGCTGACTGAAAATAAGCAGGATTCACGTAGTGCAGATGTCAGAGTCCCTTCTCCAATGTTCTTGAGTCCTGAGAGGGATTCCATATTGTCTGTACCAGCATCCAGAGACATTGTCTTTTCTAGAAGGAAGACTCAAAGAAGTTTATCCACTAGCAGTATTGCCTGGCACTAACATATACTTAGGCAAGGTGGAAAGATATACTATATTAAAAAGGCATTTTTCTAGACTGTACTTTATAAACGGAACCCACATTATCCCTAAGGATCTACCCTGTCTGAATAACAGTGATGAAAGCCAGAATGGAATGGGAGAACTGACTTAGTCTAAAAGAGAAACAGAGCCACAGTCAACATTCCTTACAAGAGTCATGGTACATCAAGAAAATTCTGCCTCCATCTCCTACCCCAATTTTAGACAGATAGTCAGCCCGTTCAACAATGTCTCAAGTGGACCTAAAGTAGGCAGTGTTCCAGGCACATATGCACATTAGCCACTTCACAGCAATCCACTAACTACCACTACTCATGTTTTAGAGATGAGGTAACTGAAGCACACATAAAAAAAACAGGCTAAGTTGTCAAAGGCCACAATACTAGTGAGTAGCAGAGCAGGGTCTGGAAACCATGTAGTTTATGTCTGGAGTCAGTGTCCACTGCAAAATCAGAAGAGTATGAGGGGCACTAGGAAAATAAAGAAGTAAAAAAAGGTATGATATGTATCACTGAGGATTTGGGCTTCCATTACGCAAAAGAACATGCGTGCTGCTTTTCATGTTTAGCTTTAATGAAAGCACTGGTTGGTTGTTCTAAGGGTTAACATGCAAACAGGCTCACATTGCATGACAGCCTCTCCCAGAGTGGATAGAGCACTTATCTGGGCTGTGCAGGGATCCTGGGCCAGCTGTTTCCAATACCTGGAAATGAGGCAGCTGTCATCCCTTTAACTCCATAACAGATCTGAAGAGGTTCCTATAAGTTGCTGTGATGGGATAGACAGGCCTCTGCCAATTGCTCAGCTCAGAAATGCCCAATCCTCCCTGGTACAATACTTGCAAAGTTATTTTGTATTTGAGACTGGAAGGGAAGAGAAGGGATGATGACCCAAACTCTTCTAGGATTGTAGAAATCTTGGACATCAGTGTTGGCCACCTCTCCCTCACTGTCCTAAATATGGCAGATATCAAAGTCCTCACTGAGGTTACCTACAGCCTCAGAATCCTTCTCAAGATTATGCTACCTGTAACCACTGACAGCAGAATAGAAATGATCTAACAAATGAACTGAGTTTGCTTTTGTAGTTTCTCAGTTTCTGGAGAACAGATCCCATAGGTGGGAGAGGGTAGATCAGGCAGCGGGGAGGCTGCGAGTAGGGAGGCCTTGATGGGCCCTGAAGTTCAGCATAAGTTAGGTGTGAAAAGGAGAAGCATGTTCTATAAGCATCTAACTTGAGTGTGTGGTCCTTAGGCTTCTGAGAGACACTCCACCTGTGAGACACCAGCAAATGGGGATTATCCTAAGCACTGATTGAATACAAGGTCAGGAGTTTGGCAACCAGTAATAGTATTCCATCCCTTGTTTGTTCCGGATGTCATGCTAAATGCTTTGCATGCTATATAAAATACTCATCAGCCACAAGACAGATGTGATGTTAGAGACAAGGAAACTGAGAATACAGAAACCTGAATAACTTCTCTAAGGTCACATAGTTAATAGAGTGAGACTTGAAGATACATTTCTGTTATCTCAAAGCCTTTATCTTAAACTGCTAACTCAATGGCTTTTGATTCTTACCTGTACATTTGAATCCCATAGAGAACAGTAATAAATATTTTTTTGCCCAGGATTAACCTCAAATGAGTTCAATCAGAAAATCTCTAGGAAGTTGAGCCAAACCACTTGTATTTTAGCAAAGTAGAGCCAAAGTATATGTATTTTAGTAAATCTTCCCATGGGTTCTAATGACAGGCCAGGGTTGAATTTCTACCCTAGATTCCTCTTTCCCTGATTTAAAAAAAAAAAAAAAAGAATCTGGTCCAAAAAAAAAAAAAGAAAAAGAAAACGAATCCCAAACCTGGTGACTTGGACGTGGGCATGGGATCCTAATGATTAGAGATTAACCAGGCAGGACCCTTTTCCTAGAACACAAATAGAAGTATAACCAGAAAAAGAAAAATAATTTTAGCATTGGCATTCTGAGTCAGAATGAAACTCTCAGAAGTTCAGTCTAACACTGAACTCCTGGACCTTGGCCTTCCAGTTCCTGCAGAGTCCTTGTGATCAGAAAATTCACAGACTCAAGATGCTACAAAAGCATGAGTCCACCGATAAGGGTGTACTGGCCTAGGGGCAGAGAGAACAAGCCCATAGACTTCTCATTTGTCCCACCATCAAACAACTTGCCCTGCACCAGAAACAAGCCCTGATAAATCATTTCAGTAATGCTCAGCTTATTCTCCCAGGCTCTGAAGAACTTTTAAAACTTCAAATAAAGAAAAATGAACTATCCTGATTGGAATGTATCCTGTTTTCAGAAGTACTGTTACTATTTGTCTGCTCCGTTTACCATTTGATCAATTCCTCCCACCCCTACTTCAGATTGTGAAGTGGTCAATAGTGATTGGCAGTAGGGAAAAAAAAAAGCTTGGAGTCTCTCAACCCCTTCCTGGAGGGTTTCTTTTAGCAGCAACACAGGACATGCTTGGCTTAGCCAAACCACAGGACTAATAGAATTTGGCAGATTGTCTGTGTCAGCAAGCACCAGGGTGCTAATGCTCCTGGTCAGCTGGTGAGAGGGTAAGTGGGCAAATGCCTGGCTTCTTCCCCACGTTTTCAAAACAGGAATCTGAGTCCTAGTAATCACCAGCCTATGGGACCAGAGGCTATTTTGGGCCTCACCTTATCCAATGGAAAGTTAGGGGTGTTGTTATCTGAAACTGCCAAGGAGCATCCAGTTTCACCCTTATCCAGGACATGTCCCCAGAGGAAATGGAGCAAAGTCAAGGAGACCAAAATGCAGGTATCAGAACGTAACTTTGTTTTTATTTTTGGGTTGTTTCTTTTCATCTTTTTTTCCCCCTTTCCGCTTGCAACTGCCTTTCTCAGTTTAGGTGTTCATTATATCTCACCTGGAATATCATAGCAGCTCTCCAGCAGTCTCATTCTATCCCATTTATTACTCTTGGTCCTTTCCATGTTAGCCTCTAATGATAGTGGGATGATTTCTCTGAAGATTCAATAAAATAATGAGTGTGAAAACACTTTGTAACATATCACACAAGTCATAACACCCATCTATATACACGTGGATGCTTTTACAGAAGAAGTAGGGAGCAAGTAGTCCTTTCTTAACAATTACTGCACAGTGTTTTTGTAAGGGATGCAATAGACAGAGTGAACAAAATGTTTTACAGTGATGGGATATATATTTGTGCACACAATGTTGAAGATTCCAAATGAAGCTGGGTGCCCATGGCTCACGCTTGTAATCCCAGCTATTCAGGGGGCTGAGATCTGTGGGTCACAGTTCAAAGCCAGCCCAGGCAGGAAAGTCTGTGAGACTCTTATCTCCAATTAACCACCAGAAAACCAGAAGTGGCACTGTGGCTCAAGTGGTAGAGTGCCAGCCTTGATCTGTAGAGCTCCCAGGACCAGAGTTCAAGCCCCATGACCAACAGCACCACCAACACCAAAAAAAAAAAAAAAAAAATTCCAAATGAGTCTCCCAGAAAGCATTCAGGGTGGCCTTGTATTCTTTCTCTGTGAGAAATATAGGATGTGACTCTACTTATACCCACTTCCTCTGGAACTAAGGCTGAGAGAGGCTGTGAACTGTAGAAAATCATTCAGTGAACACTACTAGCATAGCAATCAAGTAAATTTAGAAGTAATATACTTTTCCAGTGTGCCATATTTTTACAGATACATTAAGACATGTGCCTTATAGATACATACAGATAGATAAGTAAATCCTATGATTTCACCATCACTCACCTGTGGAAAGGAGCCTGGTTTCTGACAGAATACAAATCAGTTAGGCTGACACTCAGGGTTTTCCATGATGTGGTTTTCAGTTATTTTTCTCTTTTAATATCTAGACAACTCCCAGTACACCTTGCACTACACTCCCACTCTACCTTTTCCTCTTTCATGTGTATATTTTACCTTCTTCTTCTGTGCATTTGTTTCCTACATCCTGCCCTGATCATAGAGGTTCTATGTCATCACCATAATAATTATGAATAATAATAGAATTGCCAGATAAAGCACACAACACTCAAAGAAGTTAGAAACTCAAATAGGAAAGTGTTTTCTATAAGTCTATTCAAAGCTTCATGGACTGTGCTATGGTTTGGGTGTTCCTCAGAGGTTTATGTGTTAATAGGCTTGATCCCATGGTGATGGCCTTAAGAGGTGGTAGAACCTTTAAGAGATGAGGCCTGAAGGAGGTGCTGAAGGCAACTTAGCTGAAGCCCTTGAAAGGAATTAAGATACTTTTTGTAAGAGTCTGGTTAGCTCTGGGGGAAAAAGTGTTATAAAACCCTGGTCCAGCTTGGCTTCCTGCTTCAAGATGTGGTACTTCCTTATTGGCATGCTCCATCATTTGCCATGGGACCCTAGCCAGAGCCTGTGGTATGCAATTTGGACTTTCAGCCTCCAGAACTATGTGCTAATGAAACTTCTTTGTAAAGTTAGCTTCTGCCAGGTATTTCATTATAGTGATTTAAAAAACTGACTAATACAGAACATATTTACACTAAAATATTGTGTTCATTTAAATTCAGATTTCACTTGGGTACCCTATAATTTTAATTCCAACATCTGGCAGCCTTCCCCTTAAATGGCTGTCCCATAGGCATGCTAGGGTTCCATTATGGCCATTTCAAAGTGGCATTTGATGCTTCTTTGTATTTTCTATACAGAAGCTACTCTTACCAAATCATTCATGAGCAATGCGTATTTTATGGAAAATTTAGTAGTAAACTTGGAAAATGGAACTTACATTCCACAATTCCCAACCGTTTTGGATTCCCAGTACTGAAATTTGAATTCAAGACTTGATAAAATTGAAACAAGCACTCTACCATTTGACTCATGTCTCCACCCCTTTCTACTTTAATTATTTTCTATTAGGGTTTCATGTTTATGCCCAGGACTGTCTTGCCCCATGATTTTCCTATTTATACTTCTCCACGTAGACTCCAAAGTAGATGAAATCACAAGCACACACCATCATAGCTGATGCTTACTGGTTGAGATAGGGCCTTGCAGTACTCAGTCTGGCCTCAAACTATCCTCCTGATCTCTGCCTCCTGGGTAGATAGGATCATAGGCATGGACCATTCATCTAGCTCCCAACATTAAAGTTCTTATTTAAAATGATCTCATGATGGCTACAGATATAGTGCAGCTGAGAGGCAGAGTACATACCTCCCATGCACGAGCCTATGGGTTCTATCCTTAGCACCATATAAAAAAGGCTACATGAGCTTCTTCTCTTTGTTCCAAAGTCACTAACTGTTTTTTCACTTTTCTTCTGCTCCTATTCTGTTCCAAACACAGATACTTGCCCAAGGCTCATTTATACACTACCATGGACTTACCAAGACAACATTTCAGTTAAGCTGGTCTCTTTTTAGAAAGGAATCTTCCTCTCAAAAATAAAAAATGTGCCTACATGTTATAAAGTCTTCAAAGGCCTCCATGAGCCTCTTATAATTTTCCCAGAAAAAAGTAATTGTGCCCGGTAGTTATTTGTACAGGTGCCTGACCTCTTTACCCTATCATTTTCTAGAGCAATGGACATTTCCATTCACTTATGTACCCAGTACAATCCCTCGAGCCACATGCCAGAAAGCATCCAATAAATGTGTATTAAATTGAATGGATGTAGTGGAAGATCACATTTAGCCTCAAGTAGCTAAAAATAAAATAACACAGAATAGGTACTAGTAATCAGGGAGATCTGTTTAAAAGTTTAAATGAGTTTATTCTCTACCAAACTTTCATGTTAGACATCTAGGGAACTTAACAAGTATGGTGTCTGGAACCCATCCCTGATGAAGTGAATCAGAATCTTTCAGGCTGAAAGTTGGCTATAATATTATTTTGAAAGCTCCCAGATCATTTTTATCAGACAAGCAGGGTTGAAAAACTATGGGCCAATGTTAGAGATCTGGACTACTATTTTCTCTGTGTCTAATTCATGATACAGATTAGAGAACAGGATAATAAAGAATTCTGGATTTCTTTTTGTAGATGTTTTTGTAATTTTCTTCCTTTTGTATATGTTCTATAATTTGCACAGAATTTTCACCCACAAATGCACATTTATTCAATGCAACACCCACCAAATACTCTGGTCATTGAGCTTTCAGTCATGCATTCACTTCAAGCCTGTGAAGGACAAGATGGTTCTACAACTGCTGTGCAAGTATATGACCTTGCACTTGGCCAGATTGGTATTGCTTCACTAGGATCTAAACTCCTGGTTTGGATCCTTTCCCTATTTTGGGTTCTCATTTCTCCAGGAATTCAGTAACCATAGCACTTTCTAAGTATGAAAGGAGAAAGTGCTTGCTGAATCAGAACTGGTGAACTCTCCGTACCTCACCCCTACCATTCACTGACCTGACCTGACCATCCAGAGGAAAACTAAAGGAATAGTTTCTTACTGGTTTGGATACATTCCACTTGAGGCTCTTCCAGGCATTGTGAAGTAGAATTCCTTTCAGTATATGTGACTGTCAAGAGATGGATTCTTGAAATGAAGGCTTTGAGAAATAAGAATGAGTATCTGCTGAGAAAATGTGGGTCAGAGAGTCAACACAGTGGAATCCTTGACCTTTCTCTGCCCTTCTCCAGCCACATACACTGGGCATACCCTCCTTTCATCTTTCAGTCTTCTCGGAAAAAGGAATATCCTAACCCATTTGTCCTACTATAACATAATATTTCCTAGTGGGTAATCTATAAACAATAGAAATGTAATTCTTGCCATTTTGAAGGCTGCCATGTCCAGGATCAATGCAAAAGCAGGTCAGCTGTTGGGTGAGGGATACTATTTGCTTCCAAGATGGTGCTTTGATATTGTACCTACCAAAGTGGAGGAGCCCTGTATCTTTACATGGCAGAAGAGAAAGAAGACAGGAAAGGAGACAAACTTCCTCTGAAAAGCCTTTTTATGATGGTATTAATCTGTACATTAAGATGGAGTCCTCACGACCAAAAATACTCCCCAGAGTCCCACCTCCTAACATTACCTTGGAGATTAAATCTCCAACAGATGAATTTGGAGGGATCCATTCAGGCCGCAGAAAAGAGGTGGTTGGATCTGATGATCTTCAGGTTCCTTCTGTCCATAAATACAGAATGGACTCTAATCCTCAAAGCAGTACACTTCAAAGAAGCTGAGTTTCTTCCCAAAACAAAAGTTGCCCATGGACTTATGAATGCATTCAAAGTCCAAGGTCCAAATCTGCCTTGAGCTGGCACTTCATGCTTGAAAAGGTCATGTTCCTTCTTTGAGTCTTTGTCTTCTCAGCTGGAATATGACTGTTAGGTGAGATCATCTATTGTGCCTTTCCTCTCTGCCTAGAGAGGGATGTTAGATGTCTGTGTGGCTCAGAATTTTTGTCATAACAAATGTGAATTTGAATATTGGGCAAAATCTAGCACATGAAGCAGTCAGAATTCAACAGTGAGAAAATAATTGTTGTCTAGGACAGATAAATGAACAAATCTCAAATATAAGCAGGAAGGGAAATGTAAAGGAAGAAGGAAAGGGAAGAGGGGAAAAAGAAAGAAGAGAAATCACAAATACATTTCTGGATCTATTTTATTCAACCAGTGAAAATACTTGTAATTATACTTAATTTAAATATGAAAAGTAGATCATATTTTATTTTTAAAATACTTGAACTTTAAAAATGAACAAACATGTTGTTGGCAAAATCCACTTGCTTTGTGGTTTAAAAAAAGACACCTTTTTCTGTAACCAAGGAAGTTTTTTTTTTGTTTTTTTGAGATAAGGTCTTGCTAACTTTGTCCAGGCTAGGCTCAAACTCTTGATCTTCCTGTTGCTACCTCTCATGTAGCTGCTATTATAGACATGTGTCACTATACTTGGCTTAATGTGTGCTTTTTCTTTTTCAGAAAACAACAAACCATGTAAACAAGTCTATCTTTTGCCAATTCTTTTTTTCTTCATGGCCTTGCACATGCTTATCACTGAGCTGTATCTGTAGTCTCCCCTGCCTGATTTCTTTGAGACAGTATTGCTAACTTCTCCAGCAGGCCTTCAACTATTTGTATAACCCAAGCTGGTCTTGAACTTAGGATCCTCTAGGCCTGTAGGCATCAGGCCCAACTGACTAATAACCACTATGCCTCAAAGTCTTAGGCTTTATCTTTTTGGTTCAGTTGTCTTGTCATTTAGTATTTTTAAAAAGACATTTTAAGGGCTGGGAATATGGCCTAGTGGCAAGAGTGCTCTCGGTTAGATTCCCCAGCACCACATATATGGAAAACGGCCAGAAGGGGCGCTGTGGCTCAGGTGGCAGAGTGCTAGCCTTGACCGGGAAGAAGCCAGGGATGGTGCTCAGGCCCTGAGTCCAAGGCCCAGGACTGGCCAAAAAAAAAAAAAAAGACATTTTGGGAAATTTAAATCTAAGCTTGATACTGGTGGTTTACTCCTGTAAAGCTAGCTACTCAGGAGGCTGAGAGGTGAGGAACACAGGTCAAAGTCAGCCTGGGCAGGAAAGTCTGTGAGACTCTTATCTCCAATTAACCATCAGAAAACCAGAAGTGGGCTGTGGCTCAAAGTGGAGCTAGCCTTGAGTGAAAAATTTCTGGGACAGCAGTCAGGCCCTGAATTCAAGCCCCATAACCAAGAAAAGAAAGGAAGGAAGAGAAGGAAGGAGGGAGGGAGGGAAGGAGGGAGGGAAAGGAAGGAAGGAAGGAAGGAAGGAAGGAAGGAAGGAAGGAAGGAAGGAAGGAAGGAAGGAAGGAAGGAAGGAAGGAAGGAAAGAAGGAGTACAATTTTTAGTTTGGTACTTGAGCCCTCTTAGCTCTGACTCCATCTATGGTTTCAGGCCCTACTCTACCCCTAGCCCTCCATTACAGACATCAGGATTCACTGTTAGTGAACCAGCATCTATCTGCCTGCTACTTATCTACATGTTAGCTTTCCCACTCCTGACTCTTTACCCTTTTTTTCACTCCTACTTTTGTATACATGTCCTACCAGACTCTACTTCAATTCCATCTCCCCTTTGAACTGCCTTCTGATTTCCCAAGCTAGAAACATTTTTCCAAAGGCCTTACTTATCCTGAAATGCTCATCCTACTTATTTCTGGCTCTTTCATGGTACTTAGTATTTTCAGCCAGGAAATGCTTCTAGGATATAGCTTTCTTGAGAGCAAGGTTTGTGTTTGCGGGTAGCACAAGGCAGACTTTGGGAGACCAGGGAAGGCTCTATGTCACACAGGCCTGGGGTTTCAGTGTTGACTCTGGCTGAACTTAGGTAAGGTTACTTGACCTTTCAGCTTCCACTTATTTCTCTACCAATGATAAATGGTTTCTACATCATAGAGTTAGAGTGTGTCCTAGTGAGATCATATACAAAATCGGTATATATACTGGATTTTTCTTAAACTCACAACCCTCACTTCAATTGACAGAAGGGCCCCCTTGATGAATCCAGTATTAGATGAAGAAAGAGCGTAAAAACTCACTGCCATCAACTAGTTATGCTGGTGCTGTGGTCCCAGCTTTTGGCCACTGTGCTGTCCAGCCTCTATTGTATAAATGTCATTTACTTTTTATTGTAAGTCAAATTTATGTCTTTACAGAATGTGGCACACTGTGGGCATGAAGTAGACTGTCAAGAAATAATTATTTGAGTAAAATGACCTACTATGTAATTTGAAGGAGCTCATCAGGTTTGGCATCTTCACCATTCTGCAACTGATGCATTTGTATTGAGACATAGAATTGCTGGCCCTGGAGGCCTTTCCTGTTTTCCTTCCAAGGGCTCCATTGCTGAGCCTAAGGAAAGAGAGATTTCTGTTTTTTTGTGTTTTTTTTAAGGAATTTATTATCTTTTGTAGTTGTACAGTGGAGTTTCAATTCAACATGTCACTTTATGAGTACAATGTTCTTTTTAAAAATAATTATTCTCTTTCCAAGAAAATGTCAACAATGCTGAGGATGGCCAAAATATTCCATAGGGAAGATAATAAAAAATTACACTTTTGCTATATGACCTGAAGCAAGTCACTTCATATGTCTTAGACATCTGGCCTATCAAATGATGGGGCTAAACATAATAATCTTTAAACATTAACATTTTGTGATTCCATGTTGTATTTTTTCACTATTTTTGATATGTCTCTAGATGTGCCTTAAAGTGTGCAGGATTTAGAAATGTGGTCATTTGTTCTATATAGAAATGTATTTGTCAAATTAAGAGAACTAAACAAATAACAACATGCCTAGTTATAGTTTATTTTTCCATCAGTATTCATAGTTTTGTATTGTGTTAGTAGCAATAACATTTCCTATGAATTTAACACAAATTCTGCATTAATATAGGGCTTCTTTAGATCTTTCAAAGAGTGTTAAGTCTTGAGAATACTGAGAAATGCTGTAACAACAACAAAAAAATGAAAGAAAGATGTAAGGAAAAGCTGAATATTATCTTTATATCTCACATTTAGTAGGTATTCATCACCACTTAGTTCTATAAGGAAAGTTAAAAGGCACACCCTAAACTCAAAATTCCTGCTATCTACAATAACTTGTAAACATCTCCAGCTATAAATTAAGAGTATGAAAATGCTGTGCAAACAAAGGCCTTTTTAAGCATCTTGGGAACTAGGCTATAGATCAAAAGGTCATTTCAGGGCTTTGTGCTTTAAAATTAAACTCTGTATAGTTTTGTACCTTGGAGCTTCCAGAACATTTTGCCTGCATTTCTTATTTAATCCATAGGACACACCCATACCCCCACACATACCACCACCATCACCACTACTATTAATTTACGGACAGGAAAACAGATTCAGAAATACAAAAATATTTGTCTTTGTTTAAGCATTGGTATCCTGTTGGTAAAAATCCAGTTCCTCTAATTCCCAATCCTACTTCCTGCCACTTTTCAAAAACTACTTAACTGAGCTCAGCCAGTAGGTGATCTGAGGGAGGTGCGGGGGAAGGGCTCTAGAGGTCTTGGTTAAAGTCTGAGAGAGTAAGAAGAACCAGTGTGTTTGGGTAAAGGTGGAAAGCCCAGATACATAGAGGAAAATAATGCTTATCTTTAATTGGCAAACTTAAACATCTTTAATCAGGTAGGTAAGGTAAAAGGAAATTGAACTTGAGGCTCACAGGGATTTGCCCAAAATCACATAGCCAGAGGCAACCTTAACATTGGAGACTTCATTGTGAGAAAAAAAAAAAATGCTGATAATTCTAACTCCTGGTGAAACTGTTTTGTATCTAGTAACCGAGTTCATTCCTATGTCCCATTCAATCCACTGTTTGAAACAAAAGAAGTGCTCAACAAATATTAGCTACTGAGTTCATCTGTTAGACATCACTTCTTGAGCATTGCTTCTTCACTCCTTAATATCTTCCCGGGACAAATGGAGGTACAAAGTTGGAAAAACTAGGATGAGTAGACTCGATGTGTTTATGGATGTCCAGCTCATATTGACCTCTTTGGGATACCTTTGGCCTATAGGTACCACAGACTTGATGGATGGGACAGAATTGATTGGATCAATGGTGAACTCTGACCTGACAAAAGCAGTAAGGTTCCCCCTGCTAGGAATTTGATATTGAGCTTAGAAAAGACACAAGCCTTGCATAGTTCTAAAATTATTACATATAAACATAAGAGGGATGAGGATGTCTCTATAATATCCTGTGAACCAGGGATGCAAAGAGAGACTGTCTTCAGGAAGAAAGGATGAAAGCAGTCTGCAGAGGAAGACACATGCAAGACAAAGTTCACTACACCAATCTCTTCCTGAGATCCAGCTATAACCGTCCTCAGGTTCTACTTCTATTTTCATCTTGTTGTTTACACTGTCTCAAGCAATCCCACCTATTGCTGCCAAACACTGGGTTACTCAACCTACCTCATGCTGGAATCAAAACCCGGAAATCTCCATTGAGTCACACGGAAAAAGGACATTGAAGCTGCATACCTAGCACCCAGGGGAACACTTAAGCCACCTTGAGTCTGAACTGAGTCTGAGTGATAAAACTGTTTTAGACAATTTGAACTTCAAGTGCACAAAACCATATAACATTATCAGCAAAGATTTGAGAGTTCCAAACTGACTTGGAGCTATGTCTCTCATGTCTCACTCAGATCCAGTCATGCTCAGAGCAGGCAAGATAGCATTGGTGATCTTGCAAAGACTAGCTGGAAGAAAATTCAGCTTAAGAGAAAGGGCATCAGGCATTTAGTCTTCATGCAGAATAAAACCTTAGTCATTAAAAAAAAAAAAAGAAAAAAAAAAGAGCAAACCCTAGTTTAGGATTGGGCCTAATGGCCCAGGTCTCAATGGCTTGTCCTCTGAATTCTATGGAGCAATTTAAGGAGATGTATAAAGCCACAGGAATTCTGTCACAAATGTCAGCCAAGCTAAGGTTCTGAGACATTGGGCTACTAGTAGTTTTCCCATAATGTTGAAACAGAATACAAAAATAAAGCATTCATTCTACCATTCACTGCATGGGACCCCATATGACCTTAATGCCTCTTGAAAGCAGTAGAATACTGTAATTCTCTATAAAAATGAAGCACTACAGAGATTTGGCAGAGCAAGGTGGATGCCATGTAGAAACCCAAAGGACAAAATGTCTGATATACATTCATCCAGCAACCCCTGTGGGCTCATGGAAATAACTTGGAAAGAGAAGCCTTTTAAAATAATAGCTAACGGAAGTACTGCAAGAGCAATTAAGGGTGAGGAGGAGGTAGGAGCAGTAAAGTACAGGTTAGAAATGGCAATAACTCATGGGATATAAATATGCACTCAGGCAATCTCAAAGATTGGGACCAGATGACCTGAAAGAATTTAATGAAGCTGAAAATTCAGGCCAGTGATGCGAAGTACAGATGGCTGCTGAATTGCCGAACTGAGAGTCATCCAACCGCTTGTCCCTTAATGCAAATGGTAACCTCAGTGATATACAAAGAAGTTTCTCCTATCCTATTTGAATATCATTGCCCACATTCTCACTAGAGACTCAGAGAGCAGAGAGAGAGAGGAGGCCAGCCAGTGTAGAAGAAAAGACTCAACATGGGTTCTCCTGGTATTACAAAGGATAACTGGTATAATATTAACTCTGAGATATCTGACAAGTCATCAGGGGCACAGAGATGCAGAAACATGAGAGCATCCTCTAATGGGGTGATCTTTTTCCAGGTATGCCATTGTGAAGACAGGCAGACTGGGAACTTGTGTGGTCATGCAACATGAAATGGGAGAGATACAACTTCAATTTACAGCTCTACCACGTGCCTGCTATGTGAAGTTGAGTATGTCAACTCACTTCTCTGGTCTCCAATTTCTTTGTTTGCAAAACTGGAATGTTAATATAAAAAGGCAATAGTTACCTAAAGTGTCAAGCAAAGGAAGACAAAGGAAGGGCAGGATTCAGAGTTGTTTTTGGTGGCTGCTATAAAGAGGGTCCTCGTTATCCCCTAGTTCCACTTGCAGCTCCCCAAATTCCCACACTCTCTAATCTCACCCTCCCATACACTCCCAAGATCTCTCATTTCACCATCCCATACTGGAGCTTAAATGCTATGAGGCTGAAGTCCCCTGATGTGTGCGATTTCATCTTCTAGCAAGTTTTCTTTCTTTCCTTTCTTTCTTCCTTCCTTCCTTCCTTCCTTCCTTCCTTCCTTCCTTCCTTCCTTTCTTCCTTCCTTTCCTCCTTCCTTCTCTTTATTTCTCTCTCTCTCTCATGTCTTTCTTTGTTAGTTATGGGGTTTGAATTTAGGGCCTAGGTGCTATCAACTGAGATTTTTGTGCTCAAAGCTACCACTCTACCACTTCGAGCCACAGTGCCACTTCTGGTTTTCTGGTGGTTATCTGGAGATGAGTATCATGGACTTTTCTGTCGGGGCTAGCTTCGAACTGCAATCCTTAGATCTCAGACTCCTGAGTAGCTAGGATTACAAGGCATGAACCACTGGTGTCTGGCTAGCAAGGTTTCTAATCTCTCAGTTGTCTTCTTAGTGGCCCTCTGCTCCCATGAAAACTGGACAGTAGATAATGTCTTTTATGCAAAGGTGAGGAATTGTATTTACAAGGCTTGTCAAGGGATTGATTGATTTTGACATTCTCTTTCAGGCTGCTGAAACTCAAATGAGAAACACATTATCTTGGGAATCAGGTAAAGGAGGAAATGTCACTGAGGGACAACCACAAACAAATGCAGATGGCGGTCCCTTGAGAAACATTGGTGTCAGGGAGAAGTCAACATATTACAAGAAAAGCCAAGGCCTCAGTGGACTATAAGGTGATCAGATTCACACAAAAACACCCAAAAAACCACGATAGTTAAATGCATCCTAATCAATCAGAAAGAGAACATTCTTCCAAGGGATTATCTTTAATAAGCAATTTAAAAAATCATATAGGGTTAACATTGCAGGAAGAATGAAAGGAGAGAACTCACATACACTAAATACTAATCATGTTCCATACATGATGTTTTATGAATTTTCTATAATTATAGGATAAGGCATAAGTTACCTAGTCATACTGAGACTGAATTTCCATCAATTAAATAGAATGGTACTTGCCTTGCAGGCTGCCTATGAGAGATAAGACAGAGTATGTGAAAGCTCTTAGAACTATGTCTGGCACATGTTAATATGCTATTATTGCTATCATTGTCTTCTTATCTCAATGATTCCTTACAGCATTCTAGGAATATTATCTGTGTTGCATGATGAATATCTAGGTGGAGATATCTTGCTTGTCAAATTGTTTCAATTCTTCCAATTTGTCATGAAGCTTATATTCAAATCTAGAATTTTCTTTTCAAAGTGTTTTTTTTCCAAGTTAGTGATATTAGCAAGCCAATGTTCCAATTTTTTTCTAACTAGAATTGCTTTTCTCTTTAATAAAAAGACAATGCTTCATCCTTTCCCAAACAGTCCCCTGACCCTTGACATATGGTTCATGGCTTAGATCTTGGTACTGGTATTGGATCTTGATGCTGAGATGCTATTGTTTGGTCCATTCCTGGCTAGCTCACTCAATCACCACACAGCTCTTTTCCTACTCCATTCTTGAACTTTTCTTGTTATCCATATTGTTTGTTCATCTAGCCTCCTGATACCTTTGCTGTGAATGTCAGACTTCTGTTCAGCATGGCTTCAACATAGCTCTTTGGCATCCTTTACTACTTTGGGATTCCACCAGTCTGCCCTGCTCATGCTTGATCTGGGATGAAACTGACACTGAGTGCTACTTGGCAGAATCTACTTCTGTCATTGTATTAGGAGAAAGATGGGAAAATGAGAACTGTAGCATGGCTGAGACACCCCAGGAATCTGTTTTCTTTTTGGAGATGAGCTGAAAATGGTTTCCACATTATTCTTTATGTTGAGGTTTAAACTGTACATTGTCAGTTTGCCTTGCAGAGTCTATTACTTATTTAATAACAGTTTACATTTTGAAATAAAGGCAGATAGGGTAAAAATAATTTAACATCAAGTCTTCCTCAACCTGATTTCAGAAACATTAAAAGTGGTGTGTGTGTGTGTGTGTGTGTGTGTGTGTGTGTGTTGCAAGAAAAACAGTGTTTATGAGAGTAAAGGAAGTTTATTGCTACACTCCAGTGACATTTACAATTTACTTCAGGTGAAATTTAAAGCAAAAAAATTGCCTGAATATGAGCGAAATCAAGATCTCTATCTTTATTTAAAGGGCAAGCTAGGCCCTGCACTAATCACAGGGATGCATACCTTAGTAACCCCTTACCATGAATGAGGAACTCATTCCTCTTAGGAGAAGACATATTTGTATCTGGAAAATGCCACTAAGGTATGTTACGAAGAGATTCAGTCCATTAGCCCAGCCTAGATCTTCAAGGGTCATTTCTTTAAGACACTGCCACTCTGAGTGGCTATTGAAAGGTAATAAGAATGACAACTGACATATATTGAAGACTTATTAAGTATTGCTAGTGCCTCCCATCATTGTCCTAGCAACTGTTACATGAGACCAGAATAATTGCTATGACTCTTAATCTTATCAGAATATTGAGGAACAAAGAGCACAAGTAATGTGTTCAAAAGCCAAGCAGCTAACAAGTCAAAGAGGCAGGATACAAAGTTACAATAGCATACAGATGATAAATCCACCAAAAAACAAAAAAGGAGAGATAGCACGGTGAGTCAAGACACAGAAGAGTAAACCAACACAGGCATGAGAGGGACACAGAGAAGACATAGTTTGTGCTGTACCTGTATCTCCTACTTGTACTTGGAAGAACTCTTCTCATACTCCTGACATGAAGGCTCTTCTCCAAGCCAAGGTAGGCAGCCTTGTTCCTTCCCATGACAGGATAGATGGGCTGGCAGTGAGTACCACAGGATGTGCTGATGGGAGCTGGTGTACAAACACCTTAGCTCCCTTCCCCTTCAGGTGGAGGTATGTGTTTCCTGGCATTGCCCTTGGTGATTGAGATCCTTGACAGATGCCTTAATAACATTTTAACTAGGCTACCTCCTTTCACCCCATCATTGCCCTACTCCTTACTGATCTTCTTTATACTTCTTTCTTTTCTTTTTTGTCATTTCTTTTTTAGTACTGGGGATCGAACCCAGGATGTTGCACTTGCTAGGCAAGAGCTTTGCCACTAAGCTACATCCCAACCCTTCCTTATACTTCTTGATGGAAAATATTTTCATCTTGAATCCTTGTCACAGAGTCTGCTTCTGGCAAAAACACAAGTTAATGCAAATTTAGTACTGCTAAAATATCAAGTGGGAATCTAAAGAGGTACAAATGAGTCAATCAATCTATCCATAGATAGACATTAGGCCATGGTATGTTTGTGAACTCCAAGAACACATACTACATGTGTAATTTTGAAATCTATATGAAAATTCTGGGGTTTTATCTATCTGTTTATCCCATCACCATTTTATCAATGATCCACCTGGGACTTGCCAAATCAATACTGCTTAGATGGGTAGATGTAAAGCCCAGGTTCTTTATGTCTAAACACTAATGTTAAGAGATTCGTATTCACTAATACATGCTATGGAGATGTCTGGAATAATTTCTGCACCAATTTAACCACCCTTATAAATTCATGATCTTGAAGAACTCATTTTTGTTTTCTGTCTTTCTTTAAAAAAATGTACTAACAAATCCACCACACCTAACCAAGGTCCATAGTTTTAAGGAATAAATTAAGCATTTCAGATTGCAGAGCCACCATAACTTTATGCATTGACACACATTTGTTATTCTAGTACTTTGGAGGGATGCAGGAAAATCACACATTTGCAGCAAGCCTAGTAATATAGCAAATTCAAGGCCAGGAAAATCACACATTTACAGCAAGCCTAGTCCATATAGCAAATTCAAGGCCAGCCTGAGCTACATAGAGAAACTTTGGTATAGGAGAGATGGGAGTATAACATCACAGACTGCTTTGCCTAGCATGCAAAAGGCCTTGGAGGTCAATCTATACTAGCTCAAAAAGAAACCAGATATATTGATTATTTCACCAACCTAGTCATTGCGCTTATAAAATACAGTGATTTAAATATCACACAAAAACAAAGATAGGGGCTGGGAATATGGCTTAGTAGAGTGCTTGCCTAGCATATATGAAGCCCTGGATTTAATAACTTAGCACCACATAAACAGAAAAAGTGGGAAGTGGCGCAGTGGCTCAAGTGGTAGAGTGCTAACCTTGAGCAAAAAGAAGCCAGGGACAGTGCTCAGGCCCTGAGTTCAAGCCCCAGGACTGGCAAAAACAAAAACAAAGATAGGTAGGTAGACAGACAGAGAGACAGAGAGACAGATGATAGATAAACATCAGAGACCATCTGAGTAGCCATCAGGGAAATGAGACACAATGTCACTGAAGGATGTTCTAGAAAATGTTATTGAAGACATTCTAGAAAAATATCCATACTATACTAAATGGAAAAAAGAAAATTACAAACATACATATATTGTATGATCTTTTTTGTTTAAAAAGAAAAACTTAGCTGGAGGTGTGGCTCAGTGGAAGAGCACTATCCTAGTGTGAAGATCTGAGTGTGATTGCCAAAATATAGAAGAGAGAAACTGTAACATCTGAAGAAAACAGAAGCATAATAAAGATAAACTAAAAACTAAATAATTAAGAAAATGAAAAAAGAAGAGCCTATATGTTGATGGATTGCTTTTTGCTTTGTAAGGGAGAAAATTCTAGAACTTTACTCATCAAAATGTCAACAGCATCACCAGCATGTGACAGTACAATCGAAGAGATATGAACTTGCATTTGTGTTCTCTGCATTTCTCCCCTCCCAGCATTGTTAGCAGATGGTCAGGCTATTTTGTGGCCTCTTGCCACAGAGAGATATTTGTCATAGGGCCAGAAGCCAAAGTTGTCTGCAAGACACTTCCGATTCTGGTCTCAGAATATAAAACCTTAAACCCATTGAGGAAATGATACTTGATGTCCTGGAGATTCTGGAGAGAGAAATCTGTGAGCCCTGGAGTACTCTCAAGAGGAGGAGGACCTCAAGTAAACTGACCTAGTGGCCTCATCAGTGATTCTCCTGTCTTTATAAGAAGCAGCTGAGGACTCAGACCAAAGGTTCTGAGAGTAGAGACATCTCAGCACTAAATACAGTAGACAAGTCCATTGGCTGATGAGACTTCCTTGGACTTGATGGTTCATAATAACCTGGGAATTTGCCTATCATCCCTGAGGGTGAAATTAATGACTGATGATGAATTCCTAATCACCTGATAAAATGAAGAGTGTGACCCTTGGCTCAGAATTAGTTTGATTTTATGTCAAAATCACATGTTTGAGTTAGTAGAACAAAATTGAAGTGATGATCCTTTTTCAAAAAGTGTATACATAGATGAATTTTTTTTTTTTTATTTTTTTTTGGCCAGTCCTGGGCCTTGGACTCAGGGCCTGAGCACTGTCCCTGGCTTCTTCCCGCTCAAGGCTAGCACTCTGCCACTTGAGCCACAGCGCCGCTTCTGGCCGTTTTCTGTATATGTGGTGCTGGGGAATCGAACCTAGGGCCTCGTGTATCCGAGGCAGGCACTCTTGCCACTAGGCTATATCCCCAGCCCCATAGATGAATTTTTAAAAATCTCAATATTTTATTTTATTTTATGTGATCAGATACACATAGATATTGTGCCTCTGTGTTCATTTCCTAAGTATATCCTCCTTTGGTCTCACTGTGTGTAAATGCCTAGAGACCTGTGTAATTTATATCGTGCGTGTGTGTGTGCGTGTGTGTGTGTGTGTGTGTCTTTTACCATCCAGTGTATTTAGTGGATGGTAAAAACCGGTATAGATTTATAGACACATATATAGATGAGTTTTTTAGGTAAAAAAAATTTTTAAGCAAAGTTGAGAGTGAAGATTCAGAGGGAACATCACTTCTTATATATAGTATAATTATTAAGTCAAAGTATTACAGATAATTTTGAACTTTTTATTTTCTCTATTCTCCTACTTTTTGAAGATATTATATGTATATATAATAGATACCTAATATATATATCACATATGTAGTATATATACCTAATATTTTTCTGATATCATGAATTCTTTTGTTGTTGTTTTTTTTTTTTTTTTTTTTTTTGGCCAGTCCTGGGCCTTGGACTCAGGGCCTGAGCACTGTCCCTGGCTTCTTCCCGCTCAAGGCTAGCACTCTGCCACTTGAGCCACAGCGCCGCTTCTGGCCGTTTTCTGTATATGTGGTGCTGGGGAATCGAACCTGGGGCCTCGTGTATCTGAGGCAGGCACTCTTGCCACTAGGCTATATCCCCAGCCCCTGATATCATGAATTCTAATGCTAACTAACTTATTCCACCTTTTCAGTGTAGTAGTGAACTCTCTAAACCCAATTTGGCCATGAGACCCTGACCCATCGTATTCATTTATGCTTCACTGGAAAGTTCCAGGTACTCTAGTGAGCTGTGTGTTTTGCAGAGACCTCACTCCTCTGGGGCCCGGATTTTTGGATCTTTTGGACTCTTTAAAATTCTGTGCTGTTTCAAAAAGGAATAGTTTTTTTCTAATCCCCTCAACATTATGACTTTGCCTTCACATTCATTCATTCTGAAGTTCTTCTTGAAGATTCTTGTTACATTGTTTTGGCAAGGATCCATCTTTGGAGCTGAAGATACCTCTAGGGATGGCAAGAAAGGACAGGATATTGTCATGGCCAGGGACAGCTGCAGACAACTTGAAGCACGCTCTGCTGTCTCAGAAATACAGAAAAGACAAATCCACTGTGAAAAACACAATTTTTCTAAGTCTCCTGCATGAAAGAAAAAGGACTAAGCCTTTTGAATACACGTGCCCTTGAGGTCCCACCAATCTGTCCTGTCTTAGTACTGTTTTCCCACCTACAGTCTCCCAGCCATTAGGCCAGAACAGAATTCCTTATGATCGTGTCTGTGGTACAAGCTCAGGACCGGTTCTTTGTATATCTCTCCTCCTTCTTCGTGAAGCACACCCCACACCCCACCTTGTTGGGTTTTTTTTTCAGTGCTGGAGTTGTACTCTGGGTCTTGTACTTACTAGGCAGATGCCCCACTACTTGAGTCATACTCTATCCCTTTTTACCTTTGTTGCTTTTTTTGAGATAAGGCCCTATGTTTGTTTGTTTTCCCTTTTGTCTGGGTCTGCCTAAAACAATAGTCTCGTTCTAATATTTCCCTCAAAGCCTGGATGACAGGTACATACCACTAGGCCTGGCTTTCTTTGTTGAAACTGGATCTTCATAACTTCTTACACAGGTTGGCCTTGAACTGCAATCCTCTCAAGTTTCACTTTTTGAGTCACTGAGATTGTTGTCATGATTATTGTCATCAGCCTGGCCTAGTATTTGTTGCAAAGGCCCTCATCTGGTTGGATGAGGCCTATCCATGATGTAGAGATCAGTCTCTTTATTCACCAACTGATTATTGACATAACTATTAATCACATCTTTAAAAATACATACTTTGAAAGCAATATTTAGACTAGTATATGCTCATTCAACAAGGAACCAGATCTCAGCCATGCTGACACATAAAATAACCATCACCTGCTGCATATCATTCTATTAAAGATATGTATCCTCTGTCTTCCATACTATTTAAAGCTATTGAAGGACAGGAAACAGAATGACATCATGACCTGAGGCAGAAATGTGTCTTCACATTTCTTTCAGAGTCTCATACCCTATTTTTTTTGTGACTATAAACACGCACTGACAAAGGATAGTAAGTGGGGGCTCCTCGTTGGGTCTGCTTTAGCATCCTGCAAATGGAATGTGAAAATAGGGTTTCTATTTTCAGTCCAGCAATCCAACAGGAAGCAATGCTCCACTAAACCTTAACTTATCAACTATGACACAGGGGTCAAATATTGAGAATTATGAGTAAAACAAGATTTATGTTTATCCTCATATGTCTTAAACCATGGTTTAAACAGTTATACTCACATATAGGCTCCCTGCCCCCTACACATACATATACCTACCCACCTACACACTGATAGTGAGCGGATCTTTGCTTGAATTAACTGGCTGCTTAATTAATTGCTTTGAAGTCAAGTGAGAGGTATGCAACTTAGAGACTGTCTGCATGAAGGCTACTGAGAATCTGAATTACAGAAAGTGGGTTGCCAAAAGGAAAAGCAAAAGGGACAACTTATTTGCCTCACAGCTTTGCTTCTGCTAGCCTCTGGAGTAAACAACAAAGAGCCACACTTCACAACTGGTCCCTACTTCTGTTGGTAGGGATTGTGTACATAAGCACTTACATAACTCTGTTTTGGTGGAAGCAGAACCTCTCCTGGCTGTTTTTGTTATTTCCCTATAACCTGTCATCCCCAAGAAGGATGAGATATATAATATTTTAATATTTAATGAAAAACACATACTAGTAGTAATTCATCTACCCGTATCATATTCCTAGAAGTATATTTAGAATTTTAAGCTGTTCCCACAATTACACATTTTGCCAAATTCTCATCATTGAGCGAGTTGTTTAAACATCTGTTGACTGCAGATGTTAAGCAGTGTGAAATAGTCTTTGAAGATGCCAAACTGCAATTAAAATCATAATATTTTCCTTACTAACACATCATGCTACATCAGTGGAAATTCAAAAAGATAAAATGTAATGAACAATGAATAGTAATAATTCTCTAAATAAATTAGCTGTGGCTCATGGCAGTTAAATTAACTTTTAACTAAATTATGTTAAGTCACCAATGCCAATTTTCTCAACTCTCAAGGAGAGCTTTATTCTTATTATTTTATTATAAGCCAGGCTCCAGTCAGATGAATAAAGTGTAAAGAACAGCACCTTTTTGGCTCAGAGAGGAAGGCAGTTGGTAACACACTGTCTTACTGTTGGCTAGGCCTGTGAATCAGAAGATGTCAGTGTTTAGAACACTGACCATCAACTCTTCTCTTGAAAGGCCATGTGGAGGTGTTTGATTTATAGCTGGGCTCCAGATTCAGGGAAAAGTGTGTGGAACTGAGACTCCACATGCTTCAACCTGGTTGATGAGCTCCATTACAAAGAGTAGAAGAAACACCTCTACATTATGAACACATCAGACTTCTTTTCTGTGCTCCTAGGACTTGAAGCTGACTTCTTCTAGTTCTGAATGGGAAATAAGAGCATGAATGGAGCTTCCAGAAGACAGAAAGAGCTGCCTCTTGAGGATGAATTACACAGAAGAAAGAAGCTGCCAAGAACTCTCTACCCTGCCAGACAATCTATGGGTAGGATATTTCTCTTTTTTTTTATAACTTTACAATTTAAAAAAATTATTTATTTATTGTCAAAGTGATGTACAGAGGGGTTACAGTTTCATACGTAAGGCAGTGGGTACATTTCTTGTACAATTTGTTACCTCCTCCCTCATTTCCCCCCTCCCCCTCCCCCTTTCCCTCTCCTAAGAACCTGAAAGCTCTACAATATTCCCAAGTAAAGAAACTATCTCATAGTCAATGGTTCTCTTTAACTTTTTCCCATTTCTGTCTTAGGTCTAATTTTATCAGTTTCTTTCATATTTTCATGAGGACTGGGCCTACATACATAAATGGTTCAATTATCCTAATTTGCTGAATAAACTCATCCAAAATGTCAGTCAAAGCTATTTGTGCAATTAGAGTACAGTAGCTTGTACCTGTGATCTTAGCTTCCCAGAAGGTGTAGATCTGCAGAATCACAGCTTGAAGTCTTCACGATTATCTATCTTCAAAAAATAACCAACAAAAACCATGCTGGAAGAGTAGCTCAAGTGGTAAAGTTCCAGCTGAGCAAATGAACCCAAGTTTAAACTCTGAGACTGGCAAAAGAAATTATTTGTTGTGCAAAGCAAATTTTATCCAATAGGTGGATGCACAATTTCTTAAAGTGATCGTCGATTGAGAATCAATTATATTTAAACCTTACACCAATTAGTTCCTGGTTTAACAATGGTAAAGATCTATAATGACTGTTTCTAGCACTTGATCCCCATCATCTCTGTTTCTAGCACTTCCCATCCCTCAGATAGGTGAGGCACTGACACATTTCCAAACAATCATAATATAGTATGGTAAGTGATCATCAGATGCAAAATCACAACTGCTCTTATTCAAGAATTGATTATAAACATCTCATTGAGTTTTTAAGGACTTAAAGAAAGTGTAAAAATTATACAAGACTCTAGTCATCCACATACAGTGGATCCAAAGCACTATACTCTTAAGGGAGGACCATTGAGACAATGTCTATGTGCCACATAAAAGAATATTTATCAAAACTAATTTAAGGAAATGGAAATGAGATATTTCCCTCATTTTTGTCTTCTCTTTTTGTCTTGTTTGCTCATTTATCTGTCTTTGAGGTGGGATGGTGATACACAGAAATGAAGGGACAAAGGGTGCACAAAGGCAGCAGTTGGACTCACTATACACTATGTTGAAAATGAACTATACAACTTGTAGGTAGAAGGGGAAAACTGGGGGAGAGAGAGAGAGCAGGGATTACATGTCATTGTCTAAAAGGAAATGTACTCATTACTGACTTATGTAACTGTAACCTCTTTGTAAATCACCTTTATAATAACAATAAAAAAATTTTAAAGATCAATATGGACAGAATCTCTAGTCATCTTTTCTCACACAGTGCCTCACACACAAGAGTTATTCAAATATTTTCAAGTATTCATTAAATGAGTGAAAAAGTAAAAAAGAAGAAGAAGCATAATAAAGAATTGCTAAGTTAGTAGGTAGCATTTACATAAGGCTCTAGTGTGTATCTATTTCTGTGCCAGGTATTTCTGTATAGGTAAGTGCTGAAAAAGAGAGAATAGAATAGACACAGAAAGGAAAAAAAACAGTATCCCAGCAATCACAGTGTTTAATTAGAGGAGAGACATAAAGGCACAGTATAAAGAATTGTCAGGAAGACAAGCTACAAATTTGTGAAGTATACGCATTAATGTGTATGGGCAAAAAGCAAGTGACACAGATATTAGAAAGACAAAAAGACAATAAAGAGTGAAATAAGTTTCAAAAGAAAAGGGCTTTCTCAGAAGAAAAATTAAAACCTGGGGAGAGAAAACTGTGGAAGAATTGGTCCAACTTATACTGAGAAAGCAAAGCTTAAAGTCACCCAAGCAATAGAACTGACAGGGCAAAAGTTGGTGCTGGCAGTAAGGGATGGCTATGTAGGTGTGCCATATGTGGAGAGAAGACTGCAATAAGATACCTACCAGCTTGAAATTGAATTTTATACAAGGTCTTCTATTCATCTGTTTTGAAAGGCCATGCACTGAACTGTGTACTATAGGTACAAACTTCTACCATTTTGAAGTTTATCGTGCTTTACATTCGCATTCATACATGGGTATAAGGTACTTAGATCATACCCACCTACCTATTATTCCCTTTAGAGCCCCTTCCCTATCACACTGGTTTCCTTCCCTTCCCAAATAGTAAGGAAATTAATTAGAGGATGCTAAAATACTGAATATTCTTGAGTGCAGTTATGTCACCATAGTTGTGGAAGAAAGCAGTGTGTTGGGAAATGACATGGAGTTTAACATCGATTTAAAAACCTTTTGAGGGGGCTGGGGATATGGCCTAGTGGCAAGAGAGCTTGCCTCGTATACATGAGGCCCTGGGTTCGATTCCCCAGCAGCACATATACAGAAAACGGCCAGAAGTGGCGCTGTGGCTCAAGTGGCAGAGTGCTAGCCTTGAGCAAAAGGAAGCCAGGGACAGTGCTCAGGCCCAGAGTCCAAGGCCCAGGACTGGACAAAAAAAAAAAAAAAAAAACCTTTGACAACAATAATGAATGATGAATAAGGATGAATGATTAAAGCATGAGAAGTGCTTGCTAGTTTTTAAAACTGGGTGATGTTAGAAAGAGGATTATCAGTCTGTCTATTTTACTGAGTGTTTGAGCATTTTTTATTTTTTAAAATTGCTTTAAAAATCACCAATGCTGAAAATGGGTCCATTTGCACCACTGAGCCCAGTTCTCTATGTACAGTAGGCACTTAATAAGTGCCCAGTAAGTTCCCTGAGTTAGAGCAGGAAACAGTTCTGCCCTCCTAAGCATACAACCAAACAGCACTATGGACTCCACATAGCAAGTCTCTTTTGTTTTCCATAGTTCCCATACTGCATGCTTGTCTTCCTTTGCCTCCAAAGCTTTATTTTTAAAGAGTGAATTCTAATATTAAAAAAAAATTCATTTTTGTTTATTATTATCTTTAAGTAGTTGTACAAAGGAGTTGCCATGTAGCAAATCGGTCTATGAATCCAATGTATGTTGATAAATGTCACCCCCTTCAAAATTTTCACCCATCCCGACCCTACCCACCCCTTTCCTCTCTCTTCTTAATCCAAATCTGCCTTTGATATCAATTTTTTATTCCTTAATATTGAAATGGTTGTACAAAGGGGTTACAATTAGCATGTCTAGTGCTTCCTGTTAAGAGGCATCCCTTTCATAATTTGTAATCCCCTCCACTTCTTCATTCCCAGAGTTATTTCGTGTTTCCCACTTCCTTTAACACACATAAACACACATATATATATACTGAGTATTTTGACGGTATTTGTCCCCTGTTCCCTTTCCATTCACCCATCTCCATTCAACTAACCCTCCCTCCCCCATTCAAACTATCTTTCAGCTTCCTGGTAACTCATTTTTAAACTGTCAGTTAACTGTTCAAAGGGCCTGTTCCAGGGACTTTCCTTTCTCCACACGCTATCCTTTAGTTAATCTTATCATATCTATACATGTCTCTCTATGTGTTTTCATGGGAGGTTGTATTTTGTGTCTAAGACCCACATATGAGAGAGAAATGTACACTCTTCATCTAAGTTTGGCTTACTTAATGTTAATTTTAATCAGAATTAATGTATATATTATTTAAATGTGAGAGGAAAAGACTTTTCTGGTGGAGTTCACTTCACAAGCCTGGATTCCTTGGTTATGAAGAGCAGCTTTGAATGCAGGTTGAGACATGGGCTTTGTGTAGCAAAGAGCAGCCACAATTTAGCAAGGGATGATGAAATCAAAGCTTAGAAGGGATCAGTTTCCAGCTCCTCTGATCAGCCTACCTCCTTATCTGCCTTTCAAAAACACATTTCTCTGCTGTTAGGGTGGAGTGTAGGCCCAAACAAATAGAAAGACACTACCAGTGCTATACAAAAATAACTCTGAATTTGATCAAGCCTTTCATTACAAGCCTGTGGGGAATATAGAAAATGACGTCAACAAATAATCCTCCAGAAATTGACTCATTAGACAAAATATGAAAGTACTTATACTCTTCCATGGAGAAAACAGAATAAGAGCTCCTACATATAGGCTGCTTATAATAAGATATTTGTGTCTTAATTCCAGAAGTTGGTGATTGAACTCCCAGAAATGAACTGGCAGCACTTCCCATGAATGAAATGACTGTGAATCATTTCATTCTTGAAAATTAAACAAAGATGTGACTTAACAGGTGATGAGTTGGGTGGATATTCAATATTTCCACAAACACTCAGCTACAAGACGTACTCATATTATTGGTATGATTTGGAATCTTTTAAACATTCCTGCACCTGAAACTTATGAGACAGAAGAAAGCCAGCATATCTGTATAAACATGCCTAATGAATTTTTTGTGTGGAAGTCTGTCTTTCTGTGTTTGAGATGAGGCAATAGGTAGCTTTTAGGGAATGGAATGTTCCACTGTTATGACATTCTATTGGAAACAAGTGCCCACTTTTGAATTGTCCCCACACCTAAATAAGAAAATCACCAGTCATGTCCAAGTCTTCTTTTAAAAATCTAGAAGCCTATTTTCCATCAATTGAGCACATAAAGTTGTGCTGTTAAATGTGGTAGCCATTTATCATGTGGCTATGAATTTTAAAGTTAAATAAAAATGCATTAGTCATATTCCAACTGTTCCTAGCCATAGACAGTTAATGTTACCATTCTGAGAAGCCAAGGTTTGAATATTTCATTGTTCCAGAGAGAGCAGGGTTATTGAAATCATATCCATTTCACGTATTTGAACTGACAAAAGTACTATTTATGTCAATAGAGGAACCCTAAAAATATATCTGTAATTGTTTCTCCAAAGCTTATTCTGAAACGTTGTAGCCTCAGTTTAAATAGCTTTGAGATTGTAAGTCACTAAATCTCAATACATACATAAAGAATGCCCAAGAATGGTAGTCTACTTGAATAGCTAATTGAATTGAAATATTAGTTTATTATATCTCATCTAAAATGACAAGAATAACCTTTCTGGATATTTGCATATCTTAGCTTAATACCCGAGATACCGAGATATCTGAGAAATGCTTCCATAGGTGATTTTTATCATTTTTCTGAGCACCATAGTTTATATATTTACATAAACTCTGAGGGCTACTGTTTTGGTCTGGATATTAAGCAGCTGTCCAAAAAGTTCATGTGTTGAAGGCATTGTCTCAAGCTGATGGTGTTATTAGTAAGTGATTGGTTCATAAGGACGCCAGTATCACCAATAGATTATTAATGAGTTCATACTGAATGGCCTATTAGGATGTGAGGCTTCTCTTGGAGGGAAAAATGCTTGTGAAGGGCATTTTTCATCCTCTCCCTTTCTCCCTCTCCTTCCCCTTCTCCTTCCTCTCTCTCTCCTCTTCTCTCCCTCTTCCTTTTCTTTACATGCTCGCTATCAGGATGACTTGCCTATTTCCATCCCACAGCCATGAAGCCATGGTAAACCTGTCCTTCATTATGTTGGAATTTTTCTCCCAGTTTTGTCACAGTAATAAAAACTAACATAGCTACGATGTCACTACAAAAAACAATTTTATGGGATTACTATGGAATATGCAGTTTACCATTGATTGAAATACTACGTGACGTACCACAGTATTTATCTGGAATAGTGTTTGGAAAAGCTCAAGCATGACAAACACATGCTCTTATAGTGCTTACCTTTTATTTTATGTTACCCTTGAACTAAAGCTCTAAAATCTAGGACTAGACACAAATGAGCAAATGAGAGTTTCTTCTGTAATATTACAAGTAACTCACTTGTTAAGATAGATGAGACAGCAAGAATGAGAAGTAAAAAAAAAAAAAAAAACCAGTGGAAGAGCTACAGGCAAAGTTACCTTTAGAGCTTTAGAGTAAGTGATTTACTTCAACGAAGAATTCTAACTCTAATAAAAAATGAGTTAGACGTATTATTCATCCAAAGAGAAAAACTAATGTTCAATTATGTGTTGACAAATAAGAATTAGAGCAAAAGTACCACTCTAAGAAAAATATAGTGATTCTCATTTATTTAAAATAGAATCGAACATATAGTAGGACTAGTTACAATGTCAGGTCCATAAGGAACAATAGGCCTTAGAGAGATAATCAGGTAGCTAAGTATAACTGAAATAAATTTTATTGAAGAAAAGAAAAGGGCCCTATAAAAGCAAAGAGCACAAGGACCAATTCTTTTGAGAATCAGAATAGGTTCCTCTAAAGAAATGACCTTTGAAGAGACACCTAAGGATAAATAGAGTTAATTCCAGAAAAGAAATCAGCAAAGGGCATTTCAGATGGAGGATTTGTGCATGGATTCTATGCACAAATCAGGAACCAGACTGAAGCATTTGTTGTGTAGTGAACAGAGCAGACAAGAAAAAGCAGGGGTGACCTGAGGGTGGTAGATTAGGGGAGAACCTGTTTATAAACCACGATAAACCTAAACCCCATACACCATGATCAGTGAATAAAATGGTGAATGCAATATGCATTTATGTGCATATTTCAGTTGTAACTCACTGAAAAAGGCATAAGTATGCAAAAGTGCATGATATAGAATGTTATTTAGTTATCTGGGTCTATGAAAAGAAGGATATCCAGATGGAAGGAAACGGTGTTTCAAAAAGTTGTGGAGGTAAGAAGAAATATGGTGTTTTCTAGAAGAGGGAAGAAAATGACAAAAATAAAAAAGTAAAAGTGTAGATAAGGCCAGAGTGTCGAATTTTTTTAATGACAGGATAGAGTGAGCTTCACCTTATGGAGTCTGTAAGTTGAGGTTCAGGAAATGATTTTTCCTGTGCTATTCAGAAACATGAGGAACATTGGGGGCTTCTTCAGGAAATAAGTTTCTTCTTAGATTCCTGGTGATGGTCTTTCTCTCTCTGAAGAGAGCGGGGTGGGAATGAAGAGCTATGGCCTTTTAAATAAGGATACAGAGCCAGATTCTGATAATCTTGTCACAGGAGACAGAGCAGAGGCAATGAATCATAGAGCTATCCAGGTCCCTGAGGATCCTGAAGACCTGATTCAACTGCTGCACTCTAATCATATGATCAGTAAATGTCAGGATTTTTGGGGGGAGGGGGAGAGGGTACAGGTCTTTTGTAAGGGATTTCTGTAGCTTGACATCCCTACAACATCCCTTGATGACACAAGGGAGAGAACAAAAAGAGCTAATCTTTCAACATAGAGCATTAAAGAGAAATTCTTGCTAGGAAGAATTAATTTTATCTCAACCATTTGAAGATATGGGAAGAAAATCTAAATGATTTTTATCTAATACGATCATATCAACTTCAGTATTAAAATCAAAGATCCTACAAGTGGCCACTTGCTGCTGCTCATTGTTTTCCAGAATTATTGCTTATACTAAAGAACTATGACTAAAACAAAATGCTACCTGCATAATTAAATTTAAAAACTTAAGAAGAATACTGCTTATCAGTATTAAAATTGAGGAGTCTACCCTTTTAGCCATTTTGGCAGAGAGAAATTTATTCTGACAAAACAGGATTCTGATGCATGAGCTAGCTATATACAAGATTACACATAATATATAATGTAAATAAATAACATTTTATATTATCTTTTTGCGATCAGTTTCACATAGGTGGTAAAGCATCTAAAGACATAGTACAAGCTCAGATCTTGGCTTTGACCTATACCTATCAAATTCTCTCTTGTTTCATATTTCAGCTTTGTAGTTTAAATCAAAAGATACAGCACCTTGTACAATGCTTAGCACAGAGAATGAGTTGCTGTCATCATAGTTTATTCTTTTTCATTTATTGTAAAGGTGATGTACAGAGGGGTTACTGTTACATAAGTGAGGTAATGAGTACATTTCTTTTTGAACAGTCACCACTTCCTTAATTTTTTCTCAGCTTTCACTCCCCTCTCTTCCTTCCCCCCACCAAGTTGTGTACTTCATTTCCAACATAGTGTCTAGTGAGTGATATTTCATTCTTTTGTCCTGGTACTGGGCCTTGAACACAGGGTCTGGACACTGTCTCTGAGCATTTTATTTTACTCAAGGCTAGTGGTCTACTAGTTGAGCCATAGCTCAACTGGTTAATTAGACATAAGAGGTCTCATGTACTTTTCCTCCAAGCTGGCTTTGACCCTGAATTTTCAGGTCTCAACCACCTAAGTAGCTAAGATTATAGGCATGAGACACCAGCACTCAGTTGATTTTTAATATTTCTATTATCTTGTATGCTACAGGGGGCCAAAGTAAAGAGATATGAAAGATATAAAGAGAGAGAGATATAGAATAGATATCTAGATGTAAAGATAGAATAGAAATGTAAGTCCTTTTCTATAAAAATAGAATGAAATCAATTAAAGTAATAAAAATATAAAAAGATATTATCATATCCTTCCATATAAAATTTGTTTTAGTAATCTGAGGGTGAAATAATTTTATAGCATAACTGACCATAAAAGTCAAGGAATAGGATTACTCAAATAACTGAATGATGAAGCCCCTTATTTGGTTCCTTCCCATCTTCCACAAGCTAAGATGAACAGAAACAGAAGAGCAGAGTTTATGGTCTTTATGAAAAAGTGATTTTCTCTGTGTCCTTAGGCAAAATGCCTTCAATTGACACAGCCTCCATCTGTACTCCAGGCGAAGCTGCACGTTCTTTTTTTAAATGTGTGCTGTTAAAATACCACTTGGCACTTATTCTACAAAGCTTAAAAATTAGCTTTTGGGGAAAAAAAAACTCACCCAAAATGTTGCCTCTCATGTATAAGCAAGCAAATTAGATTCATGTAAATGCCTTAAGAAATGCCTTTACGTCTGTATTCCAACAAGTGCATGTTTAAAAATACACATTGATTTGCTTGAAAATTTTTAGTCTCTGTATTTCTTTTCTCTATTAGAAAGGATTCTGAGTTGTGCAAGTATGCCTTGCATTAAGAAGACCAGTAAATGCAAACTCTTTCTTGAATGATAGGAAAATTAGAAAGTCATTATTTACTTTGCGAAATGATTTCTTAAGGAATCTCAAGCAAAATTCCTTTAAACAGAAAACTTGCCAAGGAAACTAAACATAATTTAAATTTAATACATTTCTGAAATTCATCCACTGTGTGTGTATAGTAACAACAATGAACATTTTTAAATGTTAATTCATTCTCTATTATACTCTCAGCAGTACACATGTTTCTGTAAATATTTTGAACTAGAAAAAGATGGCGGTATCTCCATTATGAACAGCCCTAGTGATGCAAGAAGCTGGCCACATCTAGTGCATACAGGCAGAATGGCAATAACAGGATCATTTGTCCATTACACCATAAAATCTTTTAAGTCAGGGACCATGTCTTATTCGTTCTTGGTATTCATTTTACTAACTAACTGATCATTGGCATCCTAAAATATATTCTTTGAATTCATCAGTACATGTGTTAAGTTAACTGAATGACTATAGACAATAAAGCAATATTTCTACCATGCCGTTTTTAAGATACCAAAATTAATTGCAATCAGATCAAAGCCTTAAAAATAACAAAATTATCACCTTCTATTTCAACAACATGGAGACTAGGTTGTTACAGACTCTTTTATGGCACAAAAAATGAAAAATTTTTTTCACTAGTTATTATTAATTTCAAACTTACTATCCCTAGTAAATACCCTTTGGAGCTAGAATCAACAATAAGGGCAACTAATCTGGTACTGTAATGCCTTAGTCCTGATGGCATAAAATCTTGGTTTTATTGGACCACATGTAAAGTGGGAAATTGGTAGGAAGAAAAGCAGAATGAAAAGGCAAAAGCAAAACCCACAGAATAAAAACAATATTCTGGAGGGACTAATGCAGCAGTGGTACTCACCAGACACTATGTTGAAAATGAACTATTAAACTTGTGGGTAGGGACCTGAAAGACAGAGGGAAGTGGTGATATTTTCCAAAAAGAAATGAATTCTTTACCTGACTTACATAACTGTACCCCCTGTACATCACCTTTAAAATAACCATAAAAGTTTTTTAAAAAGAATACTACAAATTCAAAGGTTGTCATTCTCAGAAAAGGAAGTCTTAGCCCTGTCTCAAGTTTGACTATGAATAGGACAGAGAAGGAGGGACAGTAGGGGGAAAATCCCTTCCTCTGCAAATTCCTGAGCACAAGCTCTCATTCATACCTGCTGGAAAGTCAAAATTAACATTACAATGCATCTCTACCCCTAAACATATCTAATCATAGTTTTGGATAAAAACAATGAAAAAGAAATGACTGGATTAACAAAATTTAGTTACAAGTCATGATTAATTACATGAAGAAAAATGAAATTTTATTTCAGATTCACATCATATACAAAATATAAACCATTAATATTTTGATGGCCCCTGAGAGGAGCAAAAGTTTAAAAAAAAAAAACCCTTTCTCAAAATTAAAAAAGGATGCATTTTAGTTTATATCTAAAGGAAAGTTTTCTAAAACAAGACACAAAATATGCACACAAAGGTATGAGATTAAAACTAAAAAAATTTTTTTTAAAAATGACCATTGAGGGCTGGGAATATGGCCTACTGGCAAGACAGCTTAGCTTGCCTTATATACATGAAGCCCTGGGTTCAATTCCTCAGCACCATATATATAGAAAAGGCCAGAAGTGGTGCTGTGACTCAACTGGCAGAGTGCTAGCCTTGAGCAAAAAAAAGCCAGGGACAGTGGTCAGGCCCCGAGTTAAAACCCCAGGACTGGCAAAAAAAAAAAAAAATTACCATCAAAATGGAAAATACCTACATAGAAATTATGACAAATTTAGGTGAACCTGCCCAAGACTACAATATCACCTTTCTTCAGTTCACTGTGAACCTCTTCATTTGCATTCTTTAGGTTAGAACATTAATTTTGATATAACAGCACTAAGATCAAACAATATTACCTAAAAGATTGTCAAGAGTAACAATGAATATATTTAATGAATTTCAATGAAGAATTGTTCTGATCTAAGTTTGAAATATCCTTTGGGGATTTCTTCCATTAATTCATTCCTGTGCATTCATTCATGAGTTGCAAGGAACTAGGACTTTGTCATACTTACAGAATGGGTTTGATGACTTTTTCAGGCCTACTTATCTGTAATAGAACTTTAGAATTTGGCCTGAGTCTGAGTTTGCATGGTAAAGTAGCACCTGGTGGGGAAATTTTGGAAGCAGAATCCTACAGCCTTCCATCTGTAACTATTATAGGCTGCCTATTATATCTCAATTAATTCATTCAGGGAGCTAATATTTGCAAATAAGCACATTTGCTTAATTCATTTTTTACAGGTAGTTAATATCCCATTTTAAGAAGAGTAAGCCAATAAGTCATAGAAATGCTAAATTCATCAAGTTCTCAAAAGTGAAAGATCTGGGGCTGGGGATATAGCCTAGTGGCAAGAGTGCCTGCCTCGGATACACGAGGCCCTAGGTTCGATTCCCCAGCACCACATATACAGAAAACGGCCAGAAGCGGCCCTGTGGCTCAAGTGGCGGAGTGCTAGCTAGCCTTGAGCGGGAAGAAGCCAGGGACAGTGCTCAGGCCCTGAGTCCAAGGCCCAGGACTGGCCAAAAAAAAAAAAAAAAAAAAAGTGAAAGATCTGGGTTTGAAAGACCAATCTGGAAAATACCATAAAGTTCATTCCAATCCTTTAACCACTATATAATTATGAAATTCTGACTCATAATATTTGATAAAATGATCATTTGTTATACCCTGTCCTTTGCCTTCAAGTTGATGTTTGATTTATAAGCATAGCCTAAGACTCTCCATTAAAAAACACTTTCCTTATTAAATAACCCCTCTGTCCACATTACTATCTCTTTGACTTTGAGCACATTTCTTGGACACCTTTGTGTATTCACAGGTGGTTCTTGGAGGTATTCATGTGGATCTCATATAGCTGTGTTTGCCTCAAAATGCAAAGCATGTTGAAATTTTAGTACTCTCCCAAAACACTTTCCTCCCAATGATTCTGAATGAAATCCTGCAGAAAGAAAATTAGAGGAAGGAGCCAAATTACTAATTTTATTAAAATAGTCCAATTGTTTGAACTCAGACGCTTGACAGCACATAAAGATGAGCAGATCAGTTTACAACCATGTAATCCAATCTAGATAATGTTCTGCTGAAAAAGGCACCACTCATGCCCATCCTGGCAGCAGCCCAGGCTAAGAGCTTTCCGGTTAGGACAGCAAGATATCCATGCCACATTGGGACTTTATCTTTGCTGGGTAGGATGACTGGCTTCTCTCCACATTCTGATTTTTGCTATACGTTTATAGGCATCCTTGGTGACATCATCTTTCTGTTAATTCCAGGGCTAGACAACTGTGTAACATTCCACCTACAACCCTTGAACTTTTCAATCATCTGCACCAATGATCCCCAAACCTCCTTAAATGGTATGTAGTGCCACAGGAAAAGGCCCCCATTTACTCTGATTGTACTGTAATAATTGTATCTCAGACTGTTTGAGCTATCATAACAAAGTACTGTAAATTAAGAAGTTTATAAGCAACAGAAAAATCATTGCTAGCCCCTCTGAGGGGGTTGGGAAGCCCAAGATCAAAGCCTATTTGTTGTCTGATGAAGGCTTGCTTTCTGACTTATGTTCGATGCCTTCTTACCGTATCCTCACATAGTGAGAGACTGTGAAGTTATAAACTCCTTCTGAGGATGTAAATCACAGTCATAATGGGCTTCACCCTCATAACCTGATAATCTCTCACAGGTCTCTCTTCAAAGTACCATCATCTAAAAGGAAGGGGGTGGGATTTTAACATATGAAGTATGAGAGGACACATTGGGTCCACAAATAAAGCAAGCATTTACTAAATACTTCTGTATGTCATGTACTAAGGTAAGTGCTTTGCATACATGATTCTAGAAGATCTCACAATAGTCTTATTGGACGTTACTGCTATAGCCTCCATTTGACAAATGGGGACAATGAAGCTTACAAAATTAAGATGATATATGTAAGTTTCAAAAATGCAACCAGAGTCTTTGTCTACTCTCTTAACCACAGACAACCAACCCATAATATATGTAACTCCTTTTTATTGTATCCATTTGATTTAGTAATGGGCTTGCCATTTCTTGTTAACAAGTATTTAGTTATATTTTTAACTCAGTCAAATAAAAGAACAACTTCATCACTCAGTTTTCTTCCTATCCCCAAATTAGTTTATAATTGGCTATTTTATAGCTTAATACTAGCTTAACTAGTCCAATGACCTATTATTCGACTATGTTGTACTAGAATTCATGCCTTTTAACTTCCAGCTC
Source organism: Perognathus longimembris pacificus (assembly GCF_023159225.1). Taxonomy (NCBI): domain Eukaryota; kingdom Metazoa; phylum Chordata; class Mammalia; order Rodentia; family Heteromyidae; genus Perognathus; species Perognathus longimembris. Next base: position 31,943,817 of record NC_063173.1, on the reverse strand, counting down.
TCTATTCTTTCTAGTTGACCAGACAACCTTTTGGTTTTCCAATATTGTGATGCATTAGGCCAATGTCATTTGCCCAGTTTAGTTGGATAAATTGAAGAAATCAGACTCACTGAAAACTTACTAGTAGCAAAAACACAAGAAGAAAATTTTTAAAAACAAAACAAACAACAACAAAACAGGTGCAAGATACAGGTTATTATCACTGGGAAAATGCCCCAAAGCTTTTTGAAAACTTCCTTATTTTAGCACACAGAACTAATTATGCTTATTTAAAGTGCAGGTAATGATTACATAAATTTTAGAAAGCTGTCCAGAGTGTGGGCATTGGAAGTGGTAAGAAGGGGCTGGGTATGGCAGAGTTGTAGGGGTTGGGTGACAGACAGAAGATGAGTCAAGTCCAACACCAGAGTATTCGGCCTGAGAAATAGAGGAATGATAGAATTGCACCAAAACAAATCTGAAACTTGTAGTCTAGGACACAATGCACTTCACAATGTCTTTCACTCTTATCCCACCATTTTCCCTCTTGGGCTCTGAGCCATTTTCAGTTCTCTGAACTCATCATTGTTTGCTTTCCTCCACACATGATACTCCCTCTTCCACTTATACCTCTTACACTTGAAGGAAGGGACTTGTCTTCTCTGTGAGACTCTTAGTTTTCAAATAATAAATACTTGAATGAATCCCTGACTATTCTAGGAAGCTGAGGTATCATGGTGCCAAAAAGAAGATTGGCCAACGCTAAAAAAGAAGGCATGAAGTGAACAGCTTTCAGGAGTTCCAAAGATCTGGATGCCACAATTGCTATACTCTGGGTGGATAGTGATAGAAAAGAGAGCAGAGGGCTTCATCAATACCCCCTTATCGGGATCCCAATGCTCATTCCACATGGAATGGGAATGTTGGCTGAGTCCCTCAATAGCAATGATCTTTAGCTGTAGGGAACTCCATCAATGATGACAATATTGTTTCTCAGAGACAAACAGCACATGTTTTCTTTCCTATGTGGAAGCTAGAACTAAAATCCAGGGACATAATAAATTATATAGGTCTCTAGGCATTCATACATAATGAAACCAAAGAGGATACTCTTAGGAGAGGAACAGAAAGTACAATGTTTATGTGCATCTGAGCATACAATATAACATCAAAATGAACTCCAGGAAATGAAAACAAGAGGCTTTTTCTTCTTTTAATTGTTATTGTAAAGGTGATGTACCGAGGGGTTATAGTTACATAAGTCAGGTAATGAAGACATTTCCTTTTGAACAATGTCACCGCTTTTCTCGTTTTCTCCCAGTTTTTCTCCCAGCCCCCTGCCACACAAGTTCTATAGGTCATTTTCAGTTTTTTTTCTTTTTTGCTGTTTTGTTTTCTTTCCTTGTTGTTTGTTTATATGTCTTTGGGAGTGTAAGGGGAGGCATAGAAATGGAGCGACAAGGGCTAAACAAATGCAGTAATGGTACTAAGTGGACACGGCTGAAAATGAACTCTAGCTTGTGAGTGAGATGAGAGGGAAAAACTGAGAGAGCGATCAAGGGAAGAGGTGCCATTGTCAAAAAAGAAATGTACTCTTTACCTGACTTATGTAATGGTAACCCATATATACATCATCTTTAAAACAATAAAACATTTTTAAAATAGAAAGAATATATTCTCTCTCAGAGAATCAGCTTATGTCCAATGGCAGATAATGGGATACAAAGACTTTGCTTCTGTGATTCAGTCTGGGAGAATTCTGAGGGAAACTTCTTTTTTTTTTTTTTTTTTTTGGCCAGTCCTGGGGCATGGACTCAGGGCCTGAGCACTGTCCCTGGCTTCTTTTTGCTCAAGGCTAGCACTCTGCCACTTGAGCCACAGTGCCACTTCTGGCCATTTTGTGTATATGTGGTGCTGGGGAATTGAACCAGGGCCTCACGTATATGAGGCAAGCACTCTTGCCACTAGGCCATATCTCCAGCCCCCTGAGGGAATCTTCTTAACAAGAGAACTCCTTAAAGAATGGCTGAAGCCTACATTGGAACTCCCTTGTAGGGCACCTCCTTCTGCCCAGTTCTGCTTTCCTGGTTTCCTAATTGATGTATTTCTCAGAAGTAAATCTTCTTAAACGCTCTACAAGTCTCCATCTAAACCTGTTCTCCATAAAACTCAATCAGATAAGGCACATTTTTCTCAAAGAACAGATCTACTGTGGATTTTTAAGCAGGTTCGTTCTATGTGTCCTAGGGGCTCCTGTAGCGTAGCTCGGGAGGTCTCAGGAGGTAGGACATCTATGAGACTGAGGTTAACATAATTGGAAACATTCATTAGTGAAAATGTGCAATATAATTTCATAGAAGATTATCTTATCTGTAGGCTAACAGATGCTCTGAAGACAAATTCAGGACTCCAATTCAACAGAGAAATTCTGCTGATGTCACTAGCACTTGAGCAGTGTGTTCAAGTGTGGGCTTTTTAAGGGTTTGGGTTGTCTTTTTTATTTTTCCCCCCTCCCACAAACAGCCATAGAACCTCGAGAGTTAATTCAGCCTTGTAGTCACTCCAAGGCCATCTGTTGTTCAAATTAAAATACATATTTTTAACTTTAACCTTTCAATCTCAAAAGTTTTAAACCTTTGCAATAGAAGCAGTCATTTTCCAACAGCTTTTGAGCTTCCTGATTCAGTGACATCAATGAAAGGGTAATGTCAGTTTTGGGACGTCAGTGAGGAATGTTGGCAGGGCTGACACTGGTAAAGGGACATAGAGAATCTACCAGGTTATTTTCTGTACTTGTATGACATGGTAGCCGGCTATACTCTCATAAGAGTTAATCAAAACTCTGAATAGATTTTATGGAGGATAATTTAGGAATCCACATTTCTTCTGAGACATGAATAAATAAAGAAGGAACTGGAAGGGGGGTGGATGCTTCAGAATTTAGCCTGCTTTGTTAGTTCTATTAATCTATTGCCATATTGTAATGTGGAAGCCAGGATCAAATGCAACCAAAATGCTAATTTCTTTGTGAATAATTTTTTTCTCTCATTTAAAAAGTCATGCATGCTCACTGGAGAAGACATGGAAACTATAGGAAACTACAAAGGTATGGCTCATCACAATTGAAAATGGTTAGTTCAAATACATTGCAAATTCAAAGATGATATAATATATCCTGTGATATGTTTCCCTTTGTATTTGAAGATGCCATTGCTAATCTTTAGTTAAAAGAAACATGGTTTGAATCTATTTCTCACTAAAAATTCATCATCATTTTTGTGCTATCCATTTTACCTATAACAAATGAATGTTTGCTAAACCTATTTTAAACTATATGACTTAAGTATATGTGTTATCATTCCCAGCTCAATTGAATTCAACAATCCTGATTTAATGATCACTATTCTTCATTCTGCATCATGCTGGGCAAAGTGTTAGGAAGAGGTGAGATAGGAAGTTGAAAATCACATTGCTCCTTTTTCTTCATGCCACAATTACTTAATAAGCATTGACAATATAGTAAGAACAATAGGAGATGGTACCTACCTTCATGGGCTTACTTCCTGTGAGCCCATAATCATAATTAATCAATTAATTTCAGATGGTATACATTTTGTCATGGTTTAACTTTCTGTACTGTGTAATATCTAAACATCTTTAAAATACTATTAGCTGAAAACTACCCAAGACTAGTTAATTCTAAGTGACAGCAGAGGGCTCAGGTGAATAATTTCACATGCCAGTGAACCAATCTCAAGTGCATGTCCACACCATCTCCTTAATCTTACTCTCTCACAGCCACCCCTCTATAGCCCTTGCCCTAAATCTTCCCAGGACCAGGTAATACAGAGTCTAACCAGTCATTGACTTCAGAATTGTTAAAACAAGCAGATCCCGAAGTGTTCATTCTGCCTTACTTTTTCTTTTCCACAAAATCTCCATAAACACTGTGGACTAGACTTTCTTTGTGCTCCTGAATCTGCCTTCTACAAAAGTCTAGTGATTTCTCTGTGGCCCTGAGTGACATGCCTCCTCTTGGGAAACAATAAGATTGAAACTCTTATTTCAATCACGTTGGCCTCTCCATGTTGTCACTCAGCCACCTCCATAGACTAAGAGCATTGAGATGTAATGGTAAGTACGGTGAAGGCAGTAAAGAAAGGGATGCCATAAAGAAAAGCTCCAGTGTGCTATTTCAGGGATCAACAAGGAAATGCACCTCTTAGGAAGTGGGTTTCTGGCTGACATATGTATGTATGATAGAAGGAGCAAATCACAGCAAGAATTGTTCTAAGCAGAAGTAATAGCAAGTGCTGAGACAAGGGTAGCTTTGTTTAACCTAGTGAACAGGCAGGTCAGGTGGCTAAGGCAGGGTAGGGCAGGAAAAGATGGGAGAGGTAGATGAAGCAAAGTTCACTGAGGGTCTTCATATCACGCAGACCAGACACATGCAAGTAAACATGACAATACATAATAAACAGTACATATATCTTAATTTCTGTCTTAGTCTTTGGCGATCTGATATTGGTAACTCCAAAAGTTTGGATGTCTGGTACAATTACAGGAGCTAGGATACTGCTATGTGTGACAATTCTGACTGGAGGTATTTGAGAGTACCCCTTAAAATGTACTCCAGCCTTTATCCTATGTCTCCAGAAATATGAGACTTTGCAAATTGAAGTAGGAACATTTCCATCCATCAAAACTGAGTGAAATATAGTGTAATAAGAGCAAGAACCAAGTACAAGGTGCAGCTACTTTGTGATCTATGAGATTTTGTATGTTAATAAGCTGGGGACAAGGAAAAGACAGTCCCCCTTAATAAAATCTTATCGATACCCAGCTTAGCTTGCCAACTGCTGGGTTCACAGCCAGCACCTGAGCTGTGAACAAACTGGGCCTGAGTCCTGATTAGAGTGAGAACCAAGTAATTTAATCCTGACATCTTTTGCCAGATACAAGATTCCCCCATCTTTCGGGTATGGTGTGATAAAATTCTAGTATGATAAAATTGTATTTTTATTTGCCTGGAAAGTCAATGAAAAATATTTAATTTCTACATTCAGAAAACAAATTATGGGTATTGCAAGATACTAATTATTTTTAATTTCCCTTTTCCCATAACACCAAACATTTCTTTCTGTCCAAAGCTTGAGCTACAGTTGTACTTAACAGTAAAGGATGTGGGTGGAAAATAGTTTGCTATCAACCACAATGAGCCAAACTAGCTATAAGATTAGATCTGGGGCTGGAGATATGGCCTAGTGGCAAGAGTGCCTGCCTCATGTACATGAGGCCCTGGGTTCGATTCCCCAGCAACACATATACAGAAAATGGCCAGAAGTGGCGCTGTGGCTCAAGTGGCAGAGTGCTAGCCTTGAGCAAAAAGAAGCCAGGGACAATGCTCAGGCACTGAGTCCAAGCCCCAGGACTGGCCAAAAAAAAAATTTAAAAAAAAAGATTAGAGCTGTACAACCTAATATGTTTATTATTATTAGTGTTCAGTAGCAACTGTATTCCTCCCTTTGTAGATGAGTTAACTGTCTCGGGAGATTATATCACTAGCTCAAGGATAAACAGGGATTTTAATACTGGTTGTTTGGTAGATTCAGACATTTGATGAACCCTCTACCCTGCATTTTTTGCCATACTAATGATTCCCCATGTACCATTTAGCCACCCGCAGAAGAGAATTGGGGTGAGCCAAATGTATGCAGTTCTCATCAGAATAGAGGATATAAGTAATAGCTTGGGAGGAAATATGGCAATTTTAAAATAAGGAGCTAAAGGAAGCCACACAGTGGGATACCCTCCAAATCATTGACACACCTCACTTCAGTAGTAAGGTGATGGCTTCCATGTTGCTGATCAGGAAAGAATGCATATTCTGTAAACACAAACTCTATAGCAAGTGCTGTCAAACTGGGTGTGAGACAAGGAGTTTCCCATTTAGTGGAGAAAGTAGGGCTTTCAAAGTTATTTTGTGGATTTCTAGGCCAATGATATATCCTCTCTATAATACCTTCTATAATCTCTCTGTAATACATTCCATAAATAATTCCTCCAATATATTTCTCTAAGACAACAGTAATTGTAACAATCTATTAAAAGTTGGTTTTGGAGGGAGGGGGGTATGAGGGACAAGGTAACAAACAGTACAAGAAATGTATCCAATGCCTAACGTATGAAACTGTAACCTCTCTGTACATCAGTTTGATAATAAAAATTTGACAAAAAAGAAGAAAAGAAAGTTGGTTTTGTATACATTAATATTTATTTCACACTATATTTCAGAGTGAATAGGAGGTACCTTAAAGTAAAACATAGAAATTTAGTATTGTACAAAAGATTATAAGTAATTTTGTGTATGATGCAAAGAAAAATAGGAAGAAAAGAAAAATAGAAACAAGGTAAGATTTTTTCTAAAGTATGTCTTTTAAAGCACTTCATTTTTCTAGAATTTATGTGCATTATTCCCTTTAATTCTTAGCACAGGCTTGTGAAATGGGGTTAATTGTCATTATTAACAGCATTGCATATATAAAAAAAAACTGAGAAACAAAAAGCTTAAATGATGGGGGGGGGGGCTGGGGATATGGCCTAGTGGCAACAGTGCTTGCCTTGTATACATGAGGCCCTGGGTTCGATTCCCCAGCACCACATATACAGAAAACGGCCAGAAGTGGCGCTGTGGCTCAAGTGGCAGAGTGCTGCTAGCCTTGAGCAAAAAGAAGCCAGGGACAGTGCTCAGGCCCTGAGTCCAAGGCCCAGGACTGGCCAAAAAAAAAAAAGCTTAAATGAACTGAACAACTCCTAGGGGAAGAGGGAAAGGGGGAGAGGGGAGAGGGGAAATGAGGGAGAACCTAACAAATTGTACAAGAAATATACCCACTGCCTTACATATGAAACTGTAACCCCTCTGTACATCACTTTGACAATAAATAGTTATTCAGAAAAAAAGCTTAAATGATGTTCTTGAAACGATGGAATTAACAGCTAATAAAAAGTGAGTGTGTGTGTGTGTGTGTGTGTGTGTGTGTGTGTGTGCTCACTCATACGTTGGGATGAGATCTAAATTTTCTTAACTGTTTACCCAGAGCTCAGTGACTTTTAATACCCAGACAGGAGAAATCCCAGGTACAAAGTAAGGATGTAAGCAAGGTATATATCAGCTCATTTGACTCTCTTTGGCCTGTTTTCAGATGTCATTCAAAGCCTCTTAGTACTTTTCATCTTCCCAGAGTTCCTTTCCAGAACGTCTGGCTTCCCCTCTCTCACACCCCACCACTATGAAAAGTTTAACTTAGATTTGCGTCCTTGAACCATACAACTTCGCCTTTGCCATGAAAATCACCCAAATCCAGTTTCCAGGCCTCTTGATCTGAATTCTTGGCTCATGAATGCTAGGCAAACATGTACATTCAATATAATGTGTGGGGTGTGTGTGTGTGTGTGTGTGTGTGTGTGTGTGTAATCACAAGCCAAAACTGATAATTATGCCCAGTGATGTTTTGGTATCAATAAAATAAAGTCCTTCCTAACAACAAGGCTAAAAGAAACCAAATCATGCTGCCTGGGTAAGGACAGGCAGGCATGGATCATGATCCGTGAACTCCTAGTTCTCTGGCTCCCAGGCAGGCCCAATGCCTCAAGTCACTGGGTTAGATTCTTGTACACTGCTTCCCAGTCCTCCAGTCTACAGTTATAAGGGAATCTGTGCTGAGATATCTCGGCCTTACTCTTCTCCCATACTCTTTTCACAGGAGTCTTTGAGAGTTAATGCCCTCAGTCACTATGATGACTACATGAGGGAGAATTTCATAGGCCTGCTAGAAATAGGGTCAGAGAAATTCAATCATCCTTTAATTATACCATAGGGGGGGGAAAAAACTGCAAGCCCTTATTACCCAGCTTCTTGGAATAACTTCCTTTTGTTTATAGGTTCTTTCCAAACCTTTACTTCTTAGAGTGTTTAAAGGTTTCCCCCAAAATCACTGAATCTCATCTCTATTTTTAAAAGGTTGAAAACATTTCTCAGTGAATTTGAATGCTGGAAAACCTCTTAGCATTAAAGCAGCCTTACAGTTTGGTCTACTCTTCGTTGTTCTCACAGTGGCTGTTTCTACCAAGTACAGCAGTGAGGCAGGAATAAGAAGGGAGAGATGATGAGCAATTACTCACCTGCTTACCTCCTCCCAGGGTTCCATTTCAGCATGCTCAAGGAAATATGTGTTGGCAATGCTATTCTCAAGGTGATATGAAATGATTTTAGAGAAAACAGATGAACACAGGATCCTAGAACACATAGATTTGATTACTCAAGGCTAGTATAGGTTGTTGTGTCTCCCATCCTCCCCAGACAAGGTGCAAGCATCTCCCTGCCTCTTTGCCATATTCTCCTCAATTCCAGTATTGTTTGTGCCAGTAAATTGAGGAGTAGAACACCTTCTTTGTGCTAGTAAGTGCTGGACACTTTCTTTTTAAGAAGTTTATGGTGTTATGGAAAATGAAAGCAATAAATTTTTTATATTGTCCAGGAAAGAATTAAAGGTAAATTACAGAGGGGGGAAAAATCAAGGGTAACAATATGAAAGTGGGCTAACACCAAGGTACAAACTATAGACAAGAAGCAAAATACACCATGATATTATTCAGCCTTAAAAAGAAAGCAAATCCCAACACATAACACACTATGGAGGAAACTTTTAGACATTACACCAAGTAAAACAGTACACTCAAAAACACTCAAAACACTCAAAAACAGTACATTTTCCCATATATATGAAGTACCTACAATTGTTAAATTCATAGTGACCAATTATGAAATGCTGGTTGTCATGGACTGGGGAAAGAAGGGATTGGGGAGTGGTCTAGTGGTCATAATGCTTTAGTTTGGGAAGATGGAAAGTTCTAGAGGGGGATGATGGTGATTGTAGCACAGCAATGTGAATGCACTGAATGTTAAGAGCTTTGCTCTTAGAAGTGGTTAAAGTAGCCAATTTTATGTTGTAAATATTTTACCACAATAAAAACACTGGATTTCAAAAGCTTAGTATTTTTAGAAAGAATAAAAAATATCTCCTTCCTTCTTTTTATAATTATTAGAACTTAAAATGTTAATATCCTAATGTTTTAGATACCCTAGGCTAAATGAAACATGTTAGGGAAACTTTTTAATGCAAACCATCGAGGAAGAATTATAAAACAAATTCAGGAGGATCCGCAGATACACACACACACACACACACACACACACACACACACACACACACACACGAAATCACAAGGAATATTCACAACAAGGAATGAATATGTTTAAGGCCCTCAGATTAAATGTTTAAGAAACCTGGGCTAGCCAAATAAAATGTGCTTCCAGTCTGAATAACCTGGAGGCAAACTGTTCATGATATTTGACATAGAAAGTTCCATATTTGCTAAGAGGATGCAAATTTGAGTGCTCTCATAGCCAATGTAGAAAGAGATCTTTAGCCAGGCACATAGTTGACAGTGAGATAAAAGAAATAGTTGATAGTAAGATAAAAAAAAAACCCAATATATAATTATTCACAGATACTTGTGCCCTTGATGCTGAGAGGAAGAAATCTTTCATTTTCTGGCTCCATAGAAAGAACATCACAACAGACTGCAAATACCTTAGAGTCTGAGACAAGTCCTAATAAATGTTTCTAATCCTTTACCTCCTCAGAACCCATTATTTTATAGAACCATGGCATATAAGTCTTCTGCCAGAGGACAGTAAACCAAAATAAAGCTGAGTAGATGGTAGAGATGAATGCCAGTAGCATTGCAGGAAGGGTGAACTTCCTGAAGTCACCAGTGGGGCAACCCTTTCTAAAGACAGTAGGGCAGCAGTAGTAGCTTTAGGCAAGGTAGGGTTGAGGTTCTCCTTATACATAATGGGTACTCCAAAAATAGATGTTGCATGAATATGTAGATGTCTTAATCCATTTTAGGCTTCTATAACAAGATATTTTAGGCTGGGTAATTTATAAGCAACACAAATTCATTGCTTCCAGTTCTGGGAGGCTGAGGAATCTAAGAAAAAGGTGCCAAAGAAAATTAAAGTCTACTACAAGCTTGTTCTCTGTTTCATGAATGGTACCTTTTAGCTTGTCCTCAAATGACTGAGGGGCAAAAGAGCTCTCTAGAGCCTTTTTTTTTCCTCCAGAGCCTTTATAAAGTTACAAATTCATTATTGAAAGTGGACTCCTTGTGACTTACTTACTTCCTAAAAATTCTGCCCTACCCTATCCTATCGCACCAAATTTTGTGAAGTACCACTCTTCAGACCTTAGCAGTAGGGAAGAAAGCAGCATAGTAATTCCTAGGTCAAAGGTACAGAGAGAGCATTTTTGAGGACAATCTGGATGATGGGCATAAGCCACGGCTTTCCTAGTAGAAGAGGTTAAAAAAAAAATCTTCCATGACCTTCATTTCAAAGAAGGGGAAAGGAAAGTAATATACTAGAAGCAAAATGGAATGTTTCAGAGAGCGAGAGTGAGAGAGAAACATCAAACATGGTAAAGACTGAATGAAAGTCTGTGGTGGGTATGGAGATGTGCTTTTCAGATTTCCTCTCATTCTAGGTATGTTTCCCAGATGTATTTCTCAGATGGGGCCTTCAGCTGGCAGTTATTTTAGGGTTTGCTTTAGCTGCAGGGAATTCCCTTGTCCAAGAGCAAAGCTCCTCTCTGTGGTGCCCACATCCTGACACTGTTCACATTGGGAATATAAAGTTCAGCCCACCTCAGCCCAGGGAAGGCAATTCTAATTGGTGGTTTGTGCTCTAGAACTTGAATTTGTAAGACTTGTGTAGAGTTCAGTTTCTCCTATTTAATTTGACTTCTTCCCCTTCCTTTCCACATCTCTTGCTCCCTAACAAATATCCTGCAGCCCTAACTCCATCTCAGAGTATGAGAGGTTTAGTTCCACAGAACTGAATCTCTCAAAGCCTAAGAAACATGAAGAATAAGGGACACAAAAGCCCCCAGGATGCATCCTCTGTCTCTCATCTCTCCTATCTCTTTGCTTATTTCTTCTGTTTCAGATTATCTTTGCCCAAATATTGGGAAATTTGATCATGAAGAGCTTCTGGTAGTTTTGCCACAGAACTGATCAGATTGTTATTGCTTAGTCTCTGACAAAAAAAAATGTTCTGAATCCCAGGAATGAATGAATACAAATAGCATTCCTGGAGTCAGGTGCTTATCTCCAATTCTGGCCTGGGATGTCAAGGCATTATAACTGGACAGCCTTGGGCCAAATCTATTTCTCAGGAATGGGATTATGTAAGAACACATTTGTCAGCCCCATAGATTTATGGGGCTTGGGAGAGGGTTACTAAGTATAAACACGATGATAGCATTTACATTTTGTAGAAAGTAGCAATTGATTTTGAAGGATTTTGACATATATTTATTTATCTATTATTTTGTGATTCTAGGGATCAAAGCCAGGGCCTCACCCATACTTTCAGGGTGAATTCTCCACTGTTGAGCTATACTCCTAATTTGGGAATTATAATGTCATCATTACAAGTACAACATCTTCATCTAGCTAATTGACTTTCAAACACTTAAAGCAGCAGGACTCTACTCAAACAAAACTTAACCTGGGAACACCAATAAAGCAGATATGGACAGATGTACTGACTTAAGAGAGAACAAGAACCCCAAATCTAGTCTCTTATCCTTCTCAAATTCCATTTCTCTAAGAACCAATGAATTACCTTGTTCATTCATTCAGAGAGCATTCACAGTAATCTTATTCAGCCTCAGGCATTGTGCTAGATTCTAAAAGACAATGTCTGAGTCAGAAAAAATAATAAAAATGAAATGCCTATTTCTGGAGTATACTGTGATGATTGTAGAGCATAGCTTGGGAGTTCTATTCCAAAAAAAGTCCTGTAGAATTAGGGAGATGAGAAAGAATTAGGAGAGAAAAGTGATGCTTTAGAAATACTGACCTGGTATTTTTAGGACCTGTCCATTTCATTTGGGAAAGATTGATCATGTTGATTAATTAGAAGAGCGTTGCAAAAGCTGAGACAGGAAATGATGGGTCTAAACTAGAGGAAAGGGAGAGGAAATGGAAAGGAAGAATGGATACCAGAAGTAAAATGAAAGAAAAATTGATGAGTCTTGGTGACAACTTCTTAATGGATAGGGCTAGTGTCTATTAATGCATGATATTAAAACAATGCCATGTACATTTATAGATATTAGTTCTAACCCCATTTTCCAGCTCAATCAGATGAGTAATATATTCCAATCCACATTACTGCGCTTCCATATGAATCATTCATGCATTCTTGACAGCCCATTCCTTCCCATTCTTTTGTGGCCCTGACCACACACACATGTTTCTCATGGCTCAAATACAACACTGATGGCTGACAGCAGCCCATGCCATTCCTCATGTCCTCTTTGGACACAAATATAATCAGTAGTGAATTCTTGAGAGTTTAAATTCAACTGATATCAAATATGTCTTCAGCCAAGATAATGCTATCTAGCTTCTCAGGAATTTGTCTTGTGTCATGCAAAAAATTTAATATTCCATTTACATGTCTTAAGTTCATGAATAGTTCATAATATGATACTATAAAATAATATCCATGTATCTGGTCTTTGTAATGACTTGATACTTTTTGAGGCATCTTCAGGCTGAGGATACTAATACAACTTTTCCCTTGCACTTTCATTTTGCAACTTAGATTTTCTAAGAGTTTTGCAAGCACACTTCTTGAAATGTTCTTAACCATTGATTTTCCAGTGCCCTACCCAATACACACTTCATAGCTGAAGAAATTATAGACACTACCCTGGATTTCTTCCACATTTCAACCCTATGCTCTTATCCACGAGAAGATTATCCAAGAAAATATGAGGATGTATATGTTTTATAACAATTCTCCAAAAAAAAAAAGGATCAGGGATTTGTTAATTACCAAAAACTTGTTTATAGGCAAATCACTATAGGAAAGGATTGAAACTTAATTTCAAGGGCAGTTCATCTCTTTGTGTACCATACTTTTAGGTGCTTATTCCTAAGTATCCACTTAGGCTACCAGATATGTGAAAGCAGAGAGCATGTATCATGTGTTCTCTTATGTCACCCACTAAAATAGGGGTCACAAATTCAAGGCCATATGCCATTAATGTATTTGTTCATTTGACAAATGTTTATCGAGTGCCTACGATGTACCAGGCCCTGTTACAGGAACATGAGATATAGAAATACATAAGGAGGGCACAGTTGTTACCTTTATAGAGATGTACTGTGTAGCATGAAATTGACATAGGAAGAGTAGGACCTAGTAGAGAAGGAATAGGCAATAGTAAGAATTCTGAGTAGGTTTAAATGAAGGAAGTATAGAGGATGGAAACAATATAGAGACCATTGCTCCTCTCTCCCCATTCTTCACAACTTCCTATCCCTGCCTTAGTCCTCCATGAGCATGGCAGAGACAGGCATTGGCAAAGCACAGTATGCACATTAAAGTTCTAAATATCTCTGTGCCCCTTTTATTGGCCAACATAAATTGGTACCTCAGATCAAGTGAGAACATGATTGATAGTGGCTCCCACATGGAAGCAACTGGGGGTGACAAACCCATATTAATCTGTTCATTCACTCAGTAAAAATGTATTGACAAGTTACTGTTAATGTACTGATGAGTAATAACAGTTACTGACATCATTGGAACACATAGGTAGTTGTATAATGCAAATAAATATATAGTTACAATGCCAGTAAATCCTTGTGTATGTAACAATTAATCTGGGACCTTGTAATTCCTCAAACCTGAACTCTCAACGTCTAGTCACAATGAAAACGCAGCTACTGCATAATCTCCTCCAGATGATTTTTCCATATTTAGGTCACTTTTAATTATTCTAAAGTTCTCTTTCTAGAACCTGAGTGAACTGTCTAAACATCCTTATTCTAGCCACTGGGAGCACACATATAAAGCTGATATGCTTTGCCCACCAAGTGTTTATAAACCACTAGCCATCATTCCCCCCACCCCCTGCAGCCTTGTATTTCACAACCCCCATCCTATTGTGTGCTCTGTAAGTTCCTACCTGATCTTTGTCACTTCTCTTTGGACATATTGTACAGGCTATGGTTGGCTGATAGGTAGTTTGAATGGGCCTTATCCCTAGCTTCATACTCAAGGGAGATATTGTTGTTAGCTCTATACACTTTGCCCCTGGGCTCACAAGAAGCCCTGAAATCTATCTCTACACTTCTCTCTAAACAGCTATGATCCATGAATTTGTGCTGACATAACAGTAAAATATTTTTTACTATCCATGTCTAGCAATGTCCCTCTAAAATAAAAGGCAAAGAACTAAAGTGCAGGACCCAGTACTGGATTTTAATCCCTAGTTCATACTAGGCATAATTGCAACTTCAATCTGAATCATCTTAACTATCATCAATATGTGTTCTATTACCTGGCATGCTCTTGCAAATACTCAGGAGGCAGGCATCTGAAGGAATTCATATCCTTCATGCTTGCAGGGACCAATGAGAAAATGCAGATAGGTTTAACAGATCCTTGACACATTATCTAGTCTCCTCTTTTGCTTCTCTCTTGATCACTTATGATCTGACATAATCTTTTCCTAAGTCTGCTTAGATAAATCCCATAAAAAGTGTGAATAAGCATTGAAAATCTTAGGAAGGCCAAGATAAATAAGAATGAATCTCCTGTTTGGCATTCATCTAAGTCAGAATTACAAAAGCAGAATTATAAAAGCATTGATTTTCTATAAATTGATTTATAAACTAAACACAATCCCAGTGTAAATACCAGCAAACTAATTTGGGGAGCTAGACAATACAATGTCAATGTTTACATGGTGAAACAAACATTGAAGGATAAGTAAGAAATACGGAAAGGTGAAAAACTACAGGAGGTATATAGCCTTACAAAATGTAAAGACAAATGCAAAGCTTCCATCATTTAAACTGTTTGATCTTGGTACCTGAATATACAAATAGACATGTGATTAAGTAAAGTTTTGAATTAGATCCAAAAGTATGCAACTTATTATATGCTAAAGATAACATTTAAGATCTCTACGGTAATGAAAGACATTCTTTAATATACACTTCTTGTACAACTGGTAGCCATTTGGAGGAAGATAAAATTACATTCATATTTCACATCATCCATATGAAGACACTTCAAATGGATTAGATATGTAAATGTAAAAGTGAAATATAAGTAATAGAAAAAATCATAAGCAAACTTTAACCTCAGCGTAAGAAAAATCTCAAAAAACTCAAAATTCAGAAGCAATTAAAAGAGGTTGATAAAATTTGCCACATAAAAATTCAAAAACCTTTTATATTGCAAAAGCCCCATAAACTCAAAAGCCATCTCTATCCATGACTCAAGATTTACAACATATACCAGAAAGGGCTAACAGTCTTAATATACAAGTAATTAATCTAAAAAAAATATGAGAATACATGTCTTTAAAAATCCTGTTGTTTCCTCCTTTCTCTGTTAGTATTCTGATTCATGTGTAGTTCAGAAACTGTTTTGGTTTTCTCTTGTGACACAATATACATATAAAATACATTCTTTTCAAGTATATGCTTTGGTGGTTTTTGTTAAATTCATAAAAGAATATGCTTTGGTGGTTTCTGTTAAATTCATAATTGTGCAATCCATACCACAGCTTAACTCCAGAACATTTTCATTATCCTCAAAATAAACCCTATCTGTCTTAGCAGATGTCATCTCTCATTCTCGTCTTCCTTTGCTCCTGGAAACCACTAATCTACTTTCTATCTCTATGGATTTTCCTGTTGTGGATATTTCCTAGTAAGGGAACCATGTAGCACATGACTTTAATTTCTGGCTTCTTTCACTTTTTACAGGATGTTCTCAATCATCATCCACATTGTAGCATGATGGTTTGTTCATTTTTTAAGAAAATGACTGGAGCATACTAATTATACAAGTTAGTGTGTTTCACTGAGACATTTCTCTACATACATGTCATGAATTGATCATACTCATTCTCTCTCCTTCCCTGCTTCACTCTCCTTCCATCCTTTACTTATTCTCAAGTCATTTAAAATTTTCCATATGAGAGAAAATATATACTAGTCTATCTATATGTGTGTCTGATTTATTTTATTTAATATGATATCCTCTACTTCCTTTATTTCTTTTCAGAAACAACGGGATTTTGTTCTTTTCTTTATGGCTGAATAATATTCCACACCATATATTCTTTCCCCATCTGTCGGTAGATCACCTGGTAGATTTATTTTTCAATTCTTTAAAGCCTCTCCATATTGTTTTCCATGGTAGCTATACTAACTTACATCTCCATTAACAGGAAATAAGAATTCCCTTTTCTCCACATCCTTGTCAGCATTTCTAACTTTTTTGCTTTTGATTAATAACTGTTGTGAGACAGAATCTTAATGTAGTTTTGATTTGCATTTCCTTGATGGCTAAATGTATCAAGCACTTTTTCTGTATTCATTGTCTATTTAGTTCCTTATATATCATTGCCTTTTTAATTAAATATTGTTACGATAAAGGTGATATACAGAGGAGTTACCGTTTCATAAGTCAGGTAATGAGTACATATCTTTTTGGACAATGTCACCCCTTCTTTCCCTTCTTTCCCAGTTTGTTTCCTCACGACTCTGCCCACAATTGTGTAGTTTATTCTTAACATAGTGTCTACTGAGTACCACTGCTGTATCTGTTCACCTTTTGTCCCTCCATTTCTGTGTTCCCCCTTACTCTTGTAAAGTCAGGTAAATGAACAAACTAGACAAAAAGAAAAATCTAATTTCCATTTCCTAGAGTTTATTTTGACAAATATATGATCAGAGACACCGAGGCATTGTGTCTTTGTGTTCCTCCCCTAACAGTATCATGCCATGGCCACTGTGTTTGCAGCACTGAGGTCTGAACTCAGCCTTGAATTTACTAGTCTGGTGCTCTACCACTGGAGCCCTACAACTGCCCCTATATTACCTTCATCCTCTATCAGATGACTAGCCAGTAATAGTTTTACCCTCTTTTGTAAGGTGTATCTTCACTGTGTTGATTGCTTCCTTAGCTATATAGAAGCTTCTTAATGTGGTATATTCTCATTTGTCAGTTTTCATTGTTTTCAGAACTATTGTAGTCCTATCAAGAAAATCATTACCTGTGCCAATATCTTGAAGTCTTTCCACTGTATTTTCTGATGGTAATTTCAAAATTACAGATCTTACAGAAAGAACTTGATCCATTTTGAATTGATTTTTTTAAGTAAGTGTTTAGTTTCAGTTTTTCCACCACTATTTCTTGAAGAAGATACCTAGTTTTTCCAGTATTGTTTATTGACGGGAAAAACTACTTTTTCCAACACTGTTTGTTGAAGGGCTTGTACTTTTTTTTTTTTTTTTTTGCCAGTCCTGGGCTTTAGACTCAGGACTTGAGCACTGTTCCTGGCTTCTTTTTGCTCAAGGCTAGCACTCTGCCACTTGAACCACAGTGCCACTTCTGGCTGTTTTCTACATATGTGGTGCTGAGGAATCGAACCCAGGGCTTCATGTGTACGAGGCAAGCACTCTTGCCACTAGGCCATATTCCCAGCCCAGGGGCTTGTTCTTTCTTGAATGTTTCTTGTACATTTGTTTCTAGGTTCTCTGCCCTCTTCCATTGGTCTGTATGTCTTTTTTTAAATGCTAGTTCCAAGATGTTTCTGTATTAAAGCTTTTCAGTATGCTTAGAAATCGACATCATAAAAATCCCCATTGGATATTTTGTCATAACAGGTTACTGTGAGACCAAAAGTGTTAAAAAGAATCATGCACAAATGCTGTGACCTGGTGAGATATTAATCCATATAATAAAATAAATATTCATATCACAATAATAACATAATCAAACATATAAAGGAAAGCAAAAATCTTTTTCACAATAAACTCTAATTGACAAACGTAGAACATAGAAAACTGTCTACGGCCCTGAACGCGCCTGATCTCGACTGATCTCGGAAGCTAAGCAGGGTCGGGCCTGGTGAGTACTTGAATGGGAGAACATAGAAAACTGTAACATTCATATAAATGTCACAGTGATAATTATGTCAGACAAGTTTTACAGATAGATGGCAAAATTCTAAAAGTTGGCAAATGGGAATGCATCAACTTAGAAGTCTGAGGAGAAAAAAAAGATTTCCTGGCTGGAAGTAGTTTACCCAAGGTACCTTGTTAAGTACAAAGGGAACCAAAGTACCTTTAATGTAATGAAGGACAGACATGAACTCAACAAACTGATTGAGATAAACATCATCAGCCATAAATCATGTCAGCCTCAAGAAGTCAGTACGATGCACTGAGAAAGTGACAAGAGAATTTTTGAGGTATTATCATGAAGACCCACATAACTTAAATAATGAAATCTAAACTGAGTGATGTTGTATAAAGCAACAGAGTATTCATCAAGAGTGTGACTGTTAAAAAAGACATCGATATACAAGACTATAAAGAGGAGGTGAACCTCATTCCTTGCCTACTCTTAAAGTGCTAACCCAGAAGCTCTAACAGCACTTTGGTGCTGTGTGTATGTGTGTGTGTGTGTGTTTTATCAGATAGTATTTAGTCACATGACTGGGGATTTTTATGGTTGTACTGGGCACAATGACAGTAAACAGAACTGGTTTCTGTTGTTATAGAAGAAGCAAGAAATGAATGTGCAGGAATATAATTAGCCATCCCTAACATGACCGTGAACCAGGGAGAATTGTTAACAGCTCAGGAACACAACCGTGTCCTGTCTCTTGCAAAGAATTTACTTCAGTCAAAGACAAGGAGTGATGAAAAAGGGACCTAATATAAACCACATAGAGAGATTAAAAGAAAACAGAAGAAACAAACAGAGAAGACAAGTGGTAGATGAAAATAAAACATGTATCAAAAAAGAAAGTTGCATCTAGGCAACTGATCAAACATATTGCCATATAATCTAAGTATTTAACAAAACTTTTAACAACTCATCTCAAAGAAGAGTTGTGAAAGTCAAGGAAAGGCTGCCTAGCCGTGCTGGATTGAAGAGGAAATGAAAGAATCCTTTGGGTGTCCTGTCCAAAAAAATAAAATTGTCAAGTCACTAATGTGGATAATACAAAAGTGGATGGAAACCAGTTGACCTTTGCCATTTCCAAGCACCATTTACTACTATATGTTAGAGGGCAAATGCTAAGCATTTTGCAATCCAAGAATTTCAATGAGTTTAAACCAGAGGTCAGGAAACATTTTAGTAAAGAATCAAATGGTAAATATTTTCAGCTTTGTAGGTCATACCATCTCTGTTGAAATATTTGGTCCTCTGGTTTTCTTTAAAGAAGCCATAGATAATATGCAAATAAATGGATATTGGTATATTTATTTATAAAAACAGGTACCCTACTAGGTATGGATGGTAGGCTGTAATTTGCTGTCCCCTCAGCTAACCAATCACTCAACTATAAGGGAAAAAAAGAAATATTTTCAAGGTTGTGAGCTTTAAGAAGGTATAATAGAAAATGCAAGAAGACAAAACTTGGGTGGACAAAAGATAAATGAAAAAACAGAAATACTGGCAGAAAATAAAAAGCTAAAATATGCTCTAGTACCTGGCGAACAGAAAAAGAGGCATACCTTCCGGAGCCTTTGGCAGCAAGTTCCTTAGAGGCCCAGTGACGTGAAAGGATAATTCAAGAAACCAAGACATCTGTTGGAAGCCAGAAAAATTATGATCAGTTCTAAATAAAGAAGCTGATGTCACATTCACAGAGCCCTTTTAAGAACATCGAGCAATTCCCAGGGATATTTGGCTTGTTAACCCACAGTGACAGCTGAAGTTAGAAGGCCCCAATATTCTCAAATATAAAATGAACAGGGTGAATTTAATCAGGCATTCCTCAGCCCTGCCTACCTCATTAGAATCACCTGAGGCATTTTTTAATGCCTATTCCTCAGTCCCATCCTAGACCATTTATTTAAATTAGAATTTCTGGAGACAAGAAAGACGGTATTATTTTTAAGTTCCCCAAATATGTAGATATACCACCAATGGAGAAGACCACTAAATTAGATAATTTTTGAGGTACTTACCATCTCATATATTCTATAAACATAAATGTACATTTAATGTTCAGAATCAATTTGGGATGTACTTTTTTCTGAGTAGGGCAATAATGGATCTTGAAACCAAGGCTTTGAGCTTGCTACACAGGGCTCTACCATTTAAGCCACATCCCACAGCTCTTTGTGCTTTCAATATTTTCCCCTAATGTCTCACTTTTGGCCGTGTTGTGCCTGAATTGCAGTCCTTTAATTATGAAAGAGGTGACAATGATCAAGACCATTGTATTCATAAACTGCTTTGTTCAATGGCAGCTCCTTTGTACAACTACTTAAACATAATAAAAATGCAATTATTATTATTATTATTACTATAATAGTAGAAGGAAAACTGCAGCCAGTCACCAATGGCTCACACTTATAATAATCATACCTACTCATGATACTGTGAACTGAGAATTGTCATTCCCAGGCAGCCAGGGTATAGGAAAGTATGAGAGACTCTTATCTCCAATTAACTACCAAAAAGCTGGAAGTAGAGCTATGCTAGTTGTAGAGCACTAGCCTCGAGCAAAAAGCTTAGAAACAGTACTCAGGCTCTGAGATCAGCCCAGTACTGGCACAAAAAAAAAAGAAAGGAAGGACGGCAGCAAGGGAGGGAGGGAGGGAGGGTGGGAGGGAGGGAGGGAGGGAGGGAGGGAGGGAGGGAGGGAAAAGTAAAGAAAAAGGAAAAAGTTCCCCAGCAAGCAAGTTATCAATTATCATAGTATTTTAAAACTCTTAAGTTTTATAGGATATTTGTTTGCCTCTAAAGAGTACTTCACCTAATTTCAATCTCTAACCTACTTCTTAAACATTATATTTCCAAAATTACCGAAGTCAAAGAGAGATTCCAAAACAGGAAGAAAAGTAAATGAATCTCAATAGAGAAATCAGATGATTAGTAATGACTAGAAGTTCTAGTTTTCTGAACTTGAGCTATGTTGACTTGCACCTGTTATTAACAATGCTCTCTTTCACTCCCAAGCATTTTTCTAGTGTAGACAAAACACTAAATCACAACTCTACCATACATGTTAACAATAATATGTGAGTCATATCTCTATTAGAACAGATGCAAAAACTCATGCTTGGAAATACATTAATGATTAATAGTATGTCCTCACTCCTTTACAGGAGTGTGTGATTGAGAAATGGTCTTAGTCTGTAGTGTATGAGGTAGACCTTCAGGATGTCAGAGATTCAGTGATTATTGTCTTCATGAAGGGCTGCCAGTAGGACTTGAAGAATGGATAGTAGACAACAAAATTGAGGTTGCTGGTAATGAAGACAAACGAATTCAGATGGGAAACAGGACTTGATAGATGCTAAGAGAAAATCAAGTTGATGGTCAGAGTCCCAAAATCCAAATCTGATCAGAAGCAATAAGAGGTATGAAAAGTCCCAAACAGACCCCAGGAACAGGAAGAGGTTGGTATGTAACAACTTTGTCAAAGAAGTTCTTACTGTTTTTTCAGCCTTTTATTTGCCTTATCTCCAGGGTAAAGCAGTAAGCTACTAGCATTCAAGAAGATACATAAATGGTAATTTATACCAATTTTTAAAATGAAGTCCATTGTTGGAAAGACTCCTCCAGTTCAAATCTTTAACTAATTTAGACTGCCTGATTATTTAAAAAAAAAAAACTTTTCTAGTCAGGTTTTCAAAGAAGATGAATCAAAAGTCCAACCATCATAAACTAGTGTTATTTGATCTTCTAAGACTTTCATGCATTCGGTGGAAAATTATAGCCTGCAAGAAACACAAATAGAGGATCACATCAATCAAAGCAATCCCACCTAGGGCCATCCCAACATGAAAACCAGTGGCAGTGTGCACTTAAAGTGAGTTATAACATGTATTCATTCAACAACTGTTCATCTACTGTGTACTTTACACTGTCTCCTTGGCAAATTACAAAGTTTTGTGAAAATGTAGAAAACAAAAACAACAAGAATAAATATATCTATAACAGAATAGATTGTGGTTTACAGCTTGTGTAGAACATATTGATTTAATCATTGACTTAGTACCCTATAAAGCCTACAGAAAGCAGTGGCCAGCACCTCAGCCCTTAGTTTATCCCATTCTTCCTTTCCAGACCTTCAAACATCTCACCTTTGCTGCTTACCTTAAGGTTTAATGAGACTACTTCTTTCCAGCATACTCTACAATTGTTAAAACTAATTTTAGTCAAGTTCTATTTGCTGCAAATAAACAATTTTCCTGTGACTAAGACAGATGACAGACAATTTCGGTTTGGCAAATAAAGCAGTAATTGCTAGTGACTATGACAGATAACAAGGTGAATTTGATATTTTAATATAAGAAAGTAACAACTTTTTCTGACATTTGATAAAATTCATGGCAAGAACATAGCAGCAGAAGGTAATTTCTTCTTCAAAACAATGGACCAAAAATAGAAGGAAAGGGAAAACCCAGTGACAAGTGCGATTTAATCTTAGTGGAATTTCTTAAACTCAACCCTGGATTGAGTATAAAATGAGAGAGAAACAGAACTGATTTTTGAAGTATACTAAAGCCTATTTAATCAGATAGTAAAAATTATAGGCGGTTAATATCTTCCTGACATATACTGACAGGCTTGAGTTTTCATAATTGCATAATGAAATCCTACACTTACTTCCACAGGTTGAAGTTGGGCATCATGAATGTTTGAACAATCATCTTAGGCTATCACTGGATGACTTTGCTTATTTAAGCTTGGTCAAAGCCACTAGTTTCAACAATGTAGCTATGTTTGTTCTTAAAGCAATGTTTACACAATTATCTAAGTTGTCTCTTCTATGTAGTTACTTTCTGAAATGTAAATGGAATAGAAAGGGAAACCTATCAATATTACTAACCACTAATATCCAACCCCAAGCTACTTACAAAACTGAAGTCATTAATTGTGTCATAAATGGCAGATCTTGAACTGGAAGTATAGCTTAACACTTCACTAACATGCAGGAGGCCCTGGGTCTCCCTCCAACATGGCTATAAAACAAAACAAAAACCATTGGATCCTTTGCCATTTGTTGAGGACATTAGATCAGGCCACAAAACAAAGGATGAAAAATAACATCAGAAAAAAATGTATAAGAAGGTAGAGCTTTTACCAACTTTTTCCACATTTTTGATATAACTAAACATTCTTTATTCTGAAAACTGGTCCTTCATCAAAACACTGAGGGCTATTCAATATCTGTTCAATGTGCATATTCTGTTTCCTGTAGGTGTCAGAGAATTAAAAAATAAAATAAAATAATGAATGACTTCTAAGACAAAACCTGTAGATAGGCAAGCTAGATGTTTATGAGAAACTTCAATTCAGTTGAGGGTGACTAGAGGTCCCTTGCAACTCAAAGTAGCTAAGGATTATTTTACTTACTTATCTGACTGCCAATATCAGCTCCTAAAAAATAGAAGCTACAGTAAGGGTGCTACTATTTTGAACCAAATTCTGTCTAACAAAAGACTCAGTGGTTACCATATCATCCTAGAATCTGTAATAAGGAGAAGAAATACAGGGCAGGTAGGGCAGATGCTGACATATGCTGAAGATTTTTTAAAAAGTAGATGTCAAAAGCTTCAGTGGAAGGGGGTGGGAGTTATAACCCAGAAGGGGCAGAGCTGTAGATGAATCTTACTAGTTGTGTGGCACTAGCAGGATATTTTATTCCTCTACATCTGAATGTTCTCCTTTGAAAAGTAATGACAGCAAAAAGAATACAATCTGCCTAAGTAAATCCTTATTATCTAAGATTTTGTTTTCTTTAAGTTTTAAACAATGGAGGAAGTAGTAGTATACATCACATAGGTTTATTGGGAGAATGAACTAAGAAAATGCATGTAAAATGCATGTCATTGAGTTTGTCAAACATTTTAAATGCTTGCACACAATATTACCTACATCCTTTAAAATTTTATAGGGAAAGAGTAAGGAACTGGGGCTGGGAATATGGCCTAGTGGCAAGAGTGATTGCCCCGTATACATGAAGCCCTGGGTTCAATTCCCCAGCACCACATATATAGAAAATGGCCACAAGTGGCGCTGTGGCTCAAGTGGCAGAGTGCTAGCCTTGAGAAAAAAAAAAACAACAGAAAAAGTAAAGAACTGATGAAAGAAACTGGTCTGGTTGGCTCAGATATACAATGAATAGAAGATGGGAGAAAAGAAACGATAGATAAGAATGAACACCAAAGACTATTGTCAACTTCTAAGAAAAAGAGATTTAAAAGGCTAGCGGCTCAGAAATAAGGTTCTATGTCTAAAGACAAAGATCGGAACTTCTTTAGTTATAATCTGAAGGAAGAAGAGGGACAGAATTCACACTCCCTTTGAGAACAACCATGCAAAGTTAGCAGATGAAAAGGAGAAAGCAGAGCTACATAATTTCTATTTGAAGTCTGTATTTTCTAGGAGAATAGTCCTCAACTGAAAAGGAAAGAGGAAGCCAGGCAAAGAGAGTCGGCATCAAACAGTAGGTTAAAAGACAAAATGAACCCTCACACAAATTCTGGTCTCCAGATCCATAGACTAAATGGTGTCTCACAGTGATCAGAAATGCAATTGCTGAGCACAAGGAAACTGGTTATTATCATAAAGCTCTGAAATTATACTGCCAAAGAAGCATATATGGAGGTAGATATACACTCATTTAAATAAATGGGTCATTTTCCAGTACCATCAAGAATAAATAAATTAATAAGTCACTTAGATCTTTATAGATTTTATTGTGCTTTATAAAACCTACAGAGTTCACTTTGATGCATTCTTATATGTAATATTTAATTATTCAAACCAAATATGTTTCAAAAGCCAGTCAACCATTAGTACATATCATCCATTATGAAAATTGGCTTCATCCTTCCGAAGACTGACAGAGAGGTCAATGAAGACTAATTCTTAATCATCCAACAATTTTTTGAATATTTATTATATGATAAATGAACTGGGAATGTAAAGATGAGCTTTTCTCTCTACAGAGGGAGATACACAGTCATGTGAATGAATAGCATTCTAAACATAGTTTATAATACCAAATTCAGGTTCAAGGAAATGGCTATGAGACCCAGAGATAAAACAATAATAAAGTTGATACAGTGATAGTCAGAGGTGTGAACAATTGCTTTAGAAGCTATTTCTAGTTAAAGAAAAGATATCACAAGGCCTGAGCCTAGTGTATGATATTGGGATTTCAAATCAGGGTCTTTAAAAAAAACATTTTATTGTAAAGGTCATGCACAGAGGGGTTACAGTTTCCGAAGCCAGGTAATAAGTGCATTTTTTTTTTAACAGTGTTACCTCCTCCCTTGTATTCTGCCACTTTTCCACTCTGAACCCTTCTCCCTGCTGAAGTTGTAAAGTTCATTTCCATCATAGTGTCTAGTGAATATCAGTGTTGAATTGGTTCATAGTTTGTCCCACTATTTCTGTGATTCCTTTCCCTTTCCCAAACCAGATAAACTTATATACCAGACAAAGTGTAAAAAAAGAAAAAGAAAAAAAAACAGTGATATCAAGGAATTAACCAAAGGGAATAAAAGGAAAGAAAAAGAAATAATTGCAAACAGTAAGATAAAAAACAAAAAAACTCTTGTTTCTATTTCTTGGAGTTGATTTCAATTCGCATCATTTTATATGGTCATTTCTCATAGCTATTGAGCCATTGTGATCCTTTCCTAAGAATGCCTTAGGCATTTTCTAGTTATTACAAATGATGGAAATCATGCAGCTTATGTTTCTTTGGGTTGGTCTACTTTGCTTAATATAATTTTTTCCAAAATTTTCCATTTCCTTAGGAATGGGACAATATAATTCTTTCTTATGGAAGCACAGAATTCCATTGTGTATATATACCACATTTTCTTGATTCATTCTTTCACTGAAGGGCATGTGGGTTGATTCCCTATCTTAGCTGTGGTAAATAATGCTGCAATGAACTTGTGCTTGTAGCTTTAGTACAGGCTAGTTTGTGGTCATTTGGATAAAAGCCCACAAGTGGGATTGCTGGATCACAGGGAAGCTCTATATTTAGCCTTTTGAGGAACCTCCATACTACTTTCCAGAGTGGATGAACAAGTTTACATTCCCACCAGCAATGTGTTCCCTTTGGTCACATTCGGCCAGCATTTGTTATTATTTGTTTCCTTATTAATGGTCATTCTAACTGGGGTAAGGTGGAATCTCAAAGTTGTTTTGATTTGCATTTCTTTTATGGACAGAGATGTAGAGCATATCTTTGTTTATTGGCTGTTCTTATTTCTTCTTCAGAGAAGTCTCTCTTTATTTCTTTATTCCACTAGTTATTGGGGTTGTTTGCCTGAGGATTTTTTTTGGGGGGGGGGCTCATTCTCTTTAGATCTAAGTATAATTTAGATATGAGGTCTTTATCTGATGCATAAATAGTAAAAATCTTCTCCCAATCTGTGGCTTTCCTATTTATCTTGTTAGTTATGTCCTTTGCCATGCAGGAACACTTCAGTTTGATGCAATCCCATTTATCTAGACTTTCTTTGATTTGTTGTGTTTCTGGATCTTTATCTGGGAATTTTCAACCTGTGCCAAGGAGCCCTATCCCTTCCTGTAATGCTTTCAGGGTTTCTTGTCTTCTATTGAGATCGTCGATCCATTTGGAATTGACTCTACTGCAGGGTGATATGTAAGGATATAACTTCAGTTTTCTGCATGTATAAAGTCAGTTCTGCCAGCACCATTTGTTGAAGAGGTTGTCTTTCTTCCATCCTGTGTTTTTGGCTCCCTTATCAAAAATTAGGTGGTTATAAGTCTGTGGGCTCATTTCTGGGTCTTTTATTTTATTCTATTGATCCTTAAGCCTGTTCTTGTGCCAGTACCAAGCTGTTTTTATTACTGTGTCTTTGTAATAGAGTTTGAAATTTAGTATTGATATTCTTCCAGCACTGTTCTTCCTGCTAAGGATTGTTTTTTGCTATTCAGGGTTTTCTATTCTTCCATATGAACTTTTGGATTGCTTCTTCTATAACATTCAAGAATGTTGTTGTGATTGTGGTGGATATTGCATTGAATTTGTAGAAAGCTTTGGGCAGTATTGTCATTTTCACAATGTTAATCCTCCCAATCCAGGAGCATGGGATATTTCTCCACTTGTTTAAAGCTACTTTAATTTCCTTTTTCAGGTTTTTAACTTTTTTATTATAAATGACCTTTACATCTTTGGTTAAATTAATTCCTAGAAATCTTATTTTATTTTTTGAGGCTAGTACAAAAGGAGTTGCTTTCCTGATTTCAGCCTCACTCTTCTCATTGTTGGCATACAGAAAAACTAATGATTTTTGTGGTTTAATTTTATATCCTGGTACTTTACCAAAGTTTCATATCAGCTCAAGTAACTTGGGAGATGAATCTATGAGGTTCTTTAAATGTAGGATCTTGTCATCTGCAAAGAGGGAGAATTTTATTCCTTCTTTCCCTATATGG
The DNA here is from genome assembly GCF_023159225.1 of Perognathus longimembris pacificus. NCBI lineage: Eukaryota > Metazoa > Chordata > Mammalia > Rodentia > Heteromyidae > Perognathus > Perognathus longimembris. The sequence goes on along the minus strand of NC_063173.1, from coordinate 31,916,216 downwards.
ATCCCCTTTATGTTTCTCTCTTGCCTTATTGCTCTAGCTAAGAATTCCAATACTATATTGAAAAAGAGAAGAATGAGCAGACATTCTTGTCTCCTTCCTGATTTTAGGGGAAATGTTTTTAACTTTTCACTTTAAAAAGTATAATGCTTGCTCTAGGTTTGTCACATATAGCCTTTATTATATTGAGGAATGTTCATGGATTCCTAGCTTCTCCAGAGCTTTTATCATAAAGGAGTGTTGGATCTTGTCAATTTTTTGCATCTATTGATATGATCATGTAGTTTTTGTCCTTGCTCCTGTTGATTTGCTAAATAACATTAACTGACTTTTGTATATTGAACCAGCTTTGCCTCCCTGGAATGCATCCTATTTGGTCACAGTGTATGATTTTTTCAAAATTAGTTGTCCAAGTAGAATTTTATTGAGAATTTTTGCATCATTGTTCATCAGAGATGGAGCTACAGTTCTATTTCTTTTATGTGTTCCTATCTGGTTTTGGGATACGGGTTATGCCTGCTTCATACAATGAGTTTGGTAGTGATCTTTTGCTTCCCATTTCATTGAAGAGTTTGAGGAGTATTGGAGTGACTTCTCTTTGAAGGTCTTATGGAACTCAACTGTCAATCCAACTGGTCTTGGGCTTTTCTTGGGCGAGAGGTCTTTTAATGCTATTTCTATTTCATTACAGTACTTGTTAAGGGTCTATGTAATTGGCTTAAATCTTTTTGGTTTAGTTTGGGTATATCAATATTTCCTAGGAATCCTTCCATTTCTTCCAGATCCTTCAATTAGTTACTATAAAGGTTTGCAAAAACTTCTCTTATAATGTTATGAAACTTGTTTGTTTCTGTCCTGATGTTCCCTTTCTCATTTCTAATTTTATTTATTTGGGTGTGTTCTCTTCTTTTTCTGGTCACATTTGCTAAATGTTTGTCAAATTTTTAAATTTTTTCAAAGAACCAACTCTTTGTTTTGTTAATTTTTCTATGGATAATTGGTTATAATTCATTTATTTCTGAATTAGATTTGATTATTTGTTTCCCTCTAGTGTTTTGGGATTTGGATTGTTCCTCTTTTTCAAGGAGCTTAAGGTGAATTATTAAATTGTTGGTTTGATCTCTTCAGTGACCCACTGGTTATTCAACAATGTGTTCCTCAGTCTCGATAAGTTAGAGAATTTTCTATGGTGATTTTTTTATGTTGAGCTCTAATTTTGTTCTGTTATAGTCTGACAGGATGCAGGGAATAATTTCAATATTTCTGAATTTGCACATATTTGCTTTGTGGCCTAAAATATGATCTATTTTGGAGAATGTTCCATGTGCTGCTGAGAAGAATGTATATTCTGATGCTGCTGGGTAAAATATTCTGTCAAGTCTAGTTGGTAGATGCAGTTATTTAGTTCTGAGGTTTTTCTCTTGTAAGGTCAGGGTTTTAAACTTGCTCGACAAGTGTTCTACCACTTGAGCAAAGCTCCATCTTTCTTTGTTTTTGTTTTTCACTTTCTAGATAAGACTTAGTGCATTTGTCCCCAGCCTTGCACCACCATCCTCCTACCTCAGCTGCACCAGTACCTGAGATTTACTATCATGTGCCTCCACATTAATGAAATTTTGATAGTTATAGAAAGAGAGATTTTTATATGAAAGAAAGAAAGGAAAAACCTCTCATCTGAGGAGACAAAATAAATATTCAGGCAAAAACATGGATTGGTACCGCATACTTCAGAACTTCGTGTTGCTTGAAGACTGGCATGATAGCGCCACAGGAAAGATGTAGGCAGAGATGATGCTCAAAGAGCTATGGAAAGTCACTAATAGCTTTGAGTACCAGAAACAGGGTTTGAATTCAATTGTACCACAGTCACTATAATCATCACAATTCCCTCAGCATATAAACTTTATGTGCATTATCTTTCTTAATTCTTTCAATTGTCCTACAAGAAAACATGGCCTCCACCTCACAAAATGGAAGCTTGTTAAAGAGCTTGTTTAAAAGGCTTGTCTAAATTCATAATGCAATTTATGTGGTAAAATTCAGATTTAAATAGTTCTGCAATTTCAAAACTCATAGCCTATATAAGTAAACTATATTATTTTGATTGTTGAGTAAATTGAAAGGAAACACTTCTTTGGTCCATCTTGGGGCTTGTACTTGGGTTTTGGGTACAGCAAAGAACACTTTTGAAGAGGAAAGCATGGTCAAAACTGCATTTCTGAAAGATTAAACACAACCACACTGTAAGGGAACTGATTTACATAAGAAGTATTATACCAGAAGCTAGGAATCTTGGTGTGCATTATGAAACTTTATCTACTGTATTCAACTACTGATTTGATATCAGAAGAGGACCAAGCAAGATCAGTCAAAGCTTTAAGTCTGACTACAATTCAGAAAGTTCAGATAATATTAATAAATACGATACACAAGAGGAAATGAGATTTCTTGAGAAAGATTGTTAATCTTTTCTCAGGAATATTCATCTTGAGGTATTGATGGCATATATGCTTATCCTAAACCAATAACATCAGTTAGTTTCCATAGTACCTAACATTTAAATTCATGGTATGGAGAAGAAGAGTTTCAAACATCTGTAAGTGATTCTATCATAAAAGTACATATTTAAAACAAAATGTTAAATGGAGAGTTTGGGCTGGGAGGAGAATGAAGGAGAATGATGTAAAGGGTGCATATGGATCAAGACGCATTGAACTTATAAACTGATTTGTTGAATGGTAATTCCTTTGTATAACTACTTAATTATAGTAAATATATAATTTAAAGAAAAAAAAGAATTAAAAATGTTACACATAGCCCTGAAATTGAGAAACAATTAGTGATTTGATTATGCTTGAAATTCGTGTCCTCTTTTAATCTAGCCACCAGCATTGAGTTTTTTTTAAATTCAATTGCTTTGATAAATGTTTCTTACATGTTCTGTTATTTCTGAGAAATAGCCAAAGATCTTTCCCCCCTCAAGGAATGTTTCTCTTAAAATGTATCCAGTAATAGCTGAATAAATTGTTCAGCATGTAGATAAATAAAATACTCCAAATAACCAAGTAAGTATTAGGGTTATCCTAATATAAATTGGAAAAGGTAATCCAAACTCTCACTTTAAACTATAATTAGCTCATGGTTTTGAGAATCGTGCAACCATGTGGCCCACATGGTGAAAAGAGCACAATGCTGCTTGTACAGAGTAAATGGCTCGTTGTGGGTCTCAATGCCCAGTTATGTGCTAGAACTTGCACATTGGATATCTCATTTAACTCTAAACCACTCTGAAACTGGCAACTATTATCCTTATATTCAAAAATAGATAAGGCAGTTGGGGCTGAAAAATAACAGAACTTGCCCAAGGTAGGAAGTAGAGACGGTCAGGTTTCAAAAACACAGCTTAGAGCCATCTTCCTAGAAACCACTGCTCCATAGGAGCCAAGTGGAGTAAGAAGCAACTGCGCAGGCTGAAGCACAAAAGAAGAAAGATGAGGCAGAGGACCAAGTAAACAGGCTTGTGTACACATTGAGGCCTGAGGAACAGAAATAAGAAATACCATAGGTGCAGAGGCTGATACGAGTTGGACTGCAAGGCGCTGTCTACGATTTCCCTGTGGATCTAGAATTTCCATTGCCAAGATGATCTCTTAAAGATACCCACATTGTTTATAATCAAGCATCCCCTAATGGTTCTGTGCTCTGGACCTTTGACATTCTGGACTAGTTCTGTTCATAATTGTAGCCGAATGTGACACATGTACAATAAACCATCTCTTTTGCTGTTGCAAAAAAAAGGGAGGGGGGAACACAACTATTTTTGTTTTATTTTTGTTTTATTTTTGCTTAGCTTCCTTGCTTAGCTGATGATCTACCACTTGACCCATGCCTCTAGATCAGTTTTTGCTGGTTAATCAGAGCTAGGGTTTCACAAACTCTTGCCGAGGGTTGGCTTTGAACCAAGAGCATCCAGATTTCAGCTTCCTGAGTAGCTATGATTACAAGTGTGGGCCATTGGTATCCAGATATCTTAATTCTTTGTGCCTTATATTTTCTACTATTAGCCTTTCCTCAATTCTCTGCATCTTCCAACACTATGTTTGATGCATGTTTCTACCACCAATTTTCACACAAAAACAAACTAGTGCCTGTGTTCTACACAGCTATGAAGTTCTAGGGTTGTATACTCAGGATTCAAATTCACAGGTCAGGATTCATATTCTGGCTTTGCATTTGCTAAATTTACAAACTTACAAAATGGAATGGGTCTCAAGCTTACTTGGTAACATAAGAATAATACAACTCAAATGATACCTGGATCCAGGGACAATTGATGAAATGACCTTGTGACCTAGTGAATATAAAACCCTATTATTATTACCATATTGTCATAAGATGCTCTTAAACTTACTGTCTTTGGTTGCAATCGCCCGTTTACTTTTCTGTTTCACACTCAATTACATCATTCTTGAGACTGTCTTATTAAGCTGTGGTTAACCTAGAGCTTAGCACAAGTGCCTATCTGCTACGTAAGAGTCACCCAAATGCTTTTGCTAAAAGAGGGAAGAAAGAAGGGAGATAGGTAGGCTATGACTGCCCATTCCACAGGTGTTCACTTTTCCCTGGCACAACCTCCATTGAGGCATGTAAACACATGCAGATGAAAATAAACTGCTATTTTCCTTGTGCTCTAGCTAAGGATCAGAAGTCTTAGAAGGTAGATTTTGTTATGACATCCATAAGGCCGAGTATAATCTAGAATTCCTAATAGTTAACTAGTGATTGGACAAAGACAAAGCATAGGTGGTCTTTGAAGTATTGGCCCTCTTCAGGAGAAATGACTGGCATCCTTAGCACTACAGCCCAAGTCTGATGTATAAACTATAAGTATCCTCCCTATAGTCTGAATGTAGCCGCAAAAATCAATACAAGTCCCAGGCAGCCACTAACTCCAGCACTGTCATGAAAAACGCCCAGGGCTCACCTTTTCTTTTTTTTTTTTTAATTTATCTCATCTATGCCTATTTCCACTTTGTCACCTTCGTCTCCTAGCAGGCCAGAGCCTGTTCTTATTCTTCTGGTGGAAAGAACACATTTGGATTTAACTATGTATTATTTCTACCGATTCAAACAAACCTCTGCATACAAGTTAGAACAAAATAGACAAACAATTATGCCTGGTTAGTATAAAGCTAAAAGTAAGGGCGCCCATAGGCCATGATAATAAAACAGAATTCTTCCTAGTTCTCACATTTCTTCTAAATTAAGGTAAATTTCCAGTTAAGGATGCCAACTAGGCCGAAGTAATCACAGAGAGGAGAGCTGGACATGAGGATGAAGAGCCCTATTCATTAGTGATGCAAAAATCCATTGTTAGGAACAATTCTCTTAGGACAGCCTTGTGGATGCTGCATAATTCACGGAGCCCCACAGTACTTAGGAAGTGATGGTTAAATATTGAAAATCTGATTGGAAGATGGAAGTGGCTTCCTGCTCTTTCCTGTAATTGCCTTGTCTGATTTTTTTTTTCTCGTGAACAATGTATCACTGGAATTTTTGACTATGATAGAGAGCGCCCTCCTGAAAGTTCTGCCCTGAAGGCTCGGGACTTCAGCTCCACAGGAGCTATGTGATGGAGGGCTTCATATATTTCCACTGCACCTGCCATCCCCCTCTTCCCTTGTCAAGCCCCAGGATGTTTTGTAGAACATAGCAGCCTCTCCTCCCCCCAGCCTGTCTCCCTCCACTCTTGCACATTACGGGCAGCTTAATGAGTTGAAGAGACAGAGCCAGCCTGGGCATCTTATTACAATCACATTCCATTTTCTTCAAATAAACTCTGTTCAGAACAAAAGCAGGACCTTCTGGGCACAGCCTTTGTTGTGAATGTTTAATCATAACATTTTGGTGGGACCCAGAATATTTTGATGATTGCTTTCAAGTAATTTGTGATATACGTGCTTAGCGGATGATGTAACTGTGTATTGCTGATGTGCTTCTTTCCCTCCATCTCTTCATGCAGGGTACTTTTCTATGACAGTATCCTCTACAAATGCAAACAGATGTATTTCCCATGACCTTAACCCTGACAAATACAGTTTCTTTATAGATTTCAGTTAAAAGTTTTGAAAGTGTTTCAAAATGCAGTCTCCAAAGGCCCTGTTAATACTTGGACTTTTCACACTCCTGACCATTTTTAGATATCTCAGGAATGTCATAACAGTAATGAGATATCAGGATGAAGGAAATAATAGAAAGCATATAGGCTCTGACATTTAAAAACTTACCATACACATGTTCATTTCCCATAAACTTTGCTCTTAATTAACTCACATTATAGAAAATAGCTTTGAAAATGTTATAAAGTATATACTCAAGGGAAAAGTATCTAGAAGATAAAAGTGAGTGGAGATGTAAAAATCTTGTAGAGAGAATTCATAATACTTTGGGAGATCACTCTACAACTAAAAAGTAGAAATTTTCCTAATAGAGTTTTAATACATAAAACTAAGTTAAGATGGGTGCCCTTGGCTTATGTCTGTAATCCTAGCTACTCAGGAGGCTGAACTATTAGAATCAAGGTCTGAAGCTACCTCAAGGAACAAATCTGGAGACTCTCATCTCCAGTTAACCAGCAAAAAGGTAAAACTAGAGGTGTGGTTCAAGTTGTAGAGTATCAGGCCTAAGTACAAAAAATACAAACTCAAGAGCCCAAGGCCCTGATGTCAGGTCTTAGTCTCTCTCTCTCTCTCTCTCTCTCTCTCTCTCTCTCTCTCTCTCTCTCTCTCTCTCTCTCCCCCCCCCTCCCTCTTTCTCTCTCTCCCTCCCTCTCATTCTCTCCCTCCCTCTCTCTCTTTCTCTCCCTCCCCCCTCTCCCTCACACACACACACACACACACACACACACACACACACACACACTCCATTATAACCTCACACCTCAAATGCCACAATTGGTTCAATAATCATTTCCTGGTTTGTTGCTTTTTTCCCCCACGTCTAGTGTTAAAGGAGACAAAAAGAGAATTTTGAGCAGCCGGGAGTGTTCCTTATCTGTGCCTGCAAATACAGGCATCTTTTGTGTAGATTTTTACCAGTTTGGTAAGGTGATTAAAAACACTGGCTTTGAAATCAAAAGAGCTTGAGATTAAGATGATTTTGAAGGTTTTAAAATTATGACTTCTTATTTCAAAATAGTTTTCAGACTTGCAAGGTTGTACAGAAATGGTACTGATAGTTTCCATGTACCCCTCACCCAGTTTCCCCTAGTAAAAATGTCCTACCTTACCACAGTATTTTCAAAACTAAGCAAATAGGGGCTGGGGATATAGCCTAGTGGCAAGAGTGCCTGCCTCGGATACACGAGGCCCTAGGTTCGATTCCCCAGCACCACATATACAGAAAACGGCCAGAAGCGGCACTGTGGCTCAAGTGGCAGAGTGCTAGCCTTGAGCGGGAAGAAGCCAGGGACAGTGCTCAGGCCCTGAGTCCAAGGCCCAGGACTGGCCAAAAAAAAAAAAAAACCTAAGCAAATAATATTGATACAATACATTCTCTAGCACAGAGCTTATTTGTACTTAATTAGATTTGCATGAACTACCTTTGAGGGGTTTGTGTAAATGTGGCTAGTTCTATGATTAATTTAGCTATCACTATAATTAGTATATAAAACTATTTTATAACCAAGAAGACACTCTTGAGTTCATCTTCATACTCATACTCATATACTGCCTGCAAACTCACTTCCTGGCAACCATAGATCTATTCGCCATCATAATTTGCTCATTTCAATAATATATACATAGAATCATAGAGTATGTAACCTTTTGAAACTGATTCTGATCATTCAGCATAACCCTTTTAAAAGCTATCTGAGGCCTTTCATGTAGCAATAGTTGATTCTACTTTATTGTTGAGTAGAATCTTGTCATATGGCTGTTATACTGTTTGTTTTTCCATTAGCCTATTGTAGAACACTTAGATTGTTAAGAGTTTTTCACTGTTACAAATAAAGCTGTGGGTCGGGGGGTAATTCAGTGGTACAACACTTGCATAAAGCCAGAGTTTGGTCCTATGAACATTCATGAATAGAATTTTGAGTTTTCTTTTTTCTAAGATAAACATTCATGAAAGAGAATTACTACATGAAATGACTTTTGTGTGTTTAATAGAACCTATCAAAATTCTTTTCCAAAGTGGTTAAACTAGTTTAGATTTCTTACTAGTACTTGTTATTATCAGTATTTTATATTTTGGTTATTTTAATATGTATGTGACAGAATCACATGCAGGTGTAATTTACATTTTCATTATAATGATACGGAATTCCTTTTCTGCTTGATACTTGTCCTTGGAGGATTAAATCACATGACTAGAGGTAGAAAGTCAAGACTCATCATTGTGAGATATAGCAAGACTAAGTGGAGGCAACAAGCATGTTAAAGAGATTAAGTAACCTTTTCCTAAATGTGTTTAAGAAGGGTCAGATGTATAGCCTATTTGTACAGTGTGTACTTAGTATGCACAAGGGCCTTGCACTCAATTTTTATCACCAATATTTGTATGTGTGTATAGATATAAAATATCTATTGTGTATGTATATTGTATAAGATAAAATATGAATACACTAATGCATACGTAACTATTAATGTTATGATATAAATAAAATACAATGTAAAATTGACATATAATACAAGTATTATATATTCTGTTATATGTGTATACACACACACAATTCTCACAGATTATAAAGATATGGGAATAATTTACAGCACCAAGATGACTCTCCTATCTTTTTTGCTTGTGGGATAGAATTGGTTGGTGAGGCCACTCAACACAAAGAAAGTAGGAAGAAAAGGAAAAGAAACACTAAGGTAATGGTCTTAAATTTTTGTCAAGTGTGGTGGCACACATCTATCTGTCTTTTGTAAGGCTGAGGAAGCAAGATTGAGAATTGGAGGCTGCATGGTGAGGTCCTATCTCAAAAAAAACAAAACACAAACAGAATGACAAAGGTTTTCTATTTCACTTAAAATGCACTTTAGTGTTTTGTGTACATCCAGGTAAAGAAATTATTGGCAATTGGGAAAGTGGTAGATTTCAGTGCATGAACTATAAAATTGGGAGTCACCAGACTATTGGGATATAGAGTAAACACAGGGAGAACTCTAGGGAGCAAGAAATAGTTACCATATCTCATTCCATCAAAAATTTCTCAATCAGTTGAGATAAGAGAATAAAAAGCACAAAACTAGCACTTTTAAAATGTAATGGAACCTCAGGGCATGCATCACTCTTCTTTTACAACTCTTGTACCTTGAAATTGGCCCATCGTGTCTCAAATACAAAAGAACAAAGTGAACTGTGAAAACTTCCATTTTACAGCTGAGCTATATTCAGTCCTTGAAGCACACCACTGCCAATAGAAAATTCAGGCTGGCAGAGAAATCGGAGAATCCCACAGAGTTTCTAGCCTATGATATCAGAAGACAATGCGAATTCGTTTCAGCAGCCCCTTCTATTTGTGGACAAAGGCAAGGGACATAAATCCTGAGGGTGAAGTCTCCCAACTGACTCACAGAGTGTGGCCAGGAGGTGTCAGTGCCATAGTGACCAGTCATCAGTGGGAAAATAGTATTTGAGATGTAAGGTAGGCAATAGAAGATCCTGAGAGAATTGTAGGAATAAAGAGGCCCCAGGAACAAGAAAGATAATCCATTATTAGAACTGTAGTATCTAAAGCTTGCGGGGGGGGGGGGGGGGCGGGGGGGGGCGGCGAGCAGGGAGGGTGCTGAATCTCAGAGAAAAGTATTAAACACCTACCATGTTTAATCTGGTTTATCAACTACCGCATTTTATTAGTTCTGCCTCTCAATTGTCTTAAATTCAAGAACTCTGTGTATGTCCATTGCTATTGCTTTGGTTCAGGCTGCTATCATCTCTTGCTGGGACCACCTTTTCCCTGGTCCTCTGCTTCCAATTTTGCCCTTTCACTCTAAACTCACTCTTGTCACTACAACTGGAGTGACTTTTATTAGTATAAATCTGGTCATGTCAACTACTTTCATTTTAAAGTCGTTTCTGGATTTGTAGACCAGACAACGGACTGGAGAAAAGGTTAACAAATGTTATCCATAAAGGCCCATGTAATAAATATTTGTGGCTTTGTAGGCCACACAATTTTTCAACTCTGTCATTCAGTGCTGCCACTCTAGTGTAAAATCAGTAAAATAACAATAATTGATAATAATAAAAACAATAGATAAATAGATGAGTGTGGCTCATTCTAACGAAGTTTTGTTTCAACAAATGAGTATACAATGGATATGCTCCCTTTCCCTGGTAGGTTTGTTGATCCTAGAGTAGATCAAAGGCATTGTGTCTTTTTTATTAGGCCATTTGGATTGGAATTCTGAGCATGAAATCCTCAGAGAAGTTCTATTGTTGAGAATGAGCTGCCTCTATACCACAGAAGAGGCTGGGAAAGAACAGCAAGTCTCTGCTTTCCATAAAACATCTGTGCTGGCACTCATTACATCAGGTGCAGCTGTGGGTGCAGAAGCACAGTAATGACAGCTGGAGGGGAAGACAGCCTCCAGTTCCATTCCAAGAAGAAAGAAAAATATCTGAGGGTTTGGGTAGTAATGAAAAGTAGCAAGGAGAATCTGAGTATTAGAAAATTCCTGGCAGGTAGAAATGAAAAAGGATGGGCATAGGAGAGCAGTGAGCGATCAGAGGAACAGAGCAAGGACCACAAGAAAGAATAAGATAAGAAGCGGAGGGAGAAAGAAATACAAGGTACCTATTCTAGGCTCCTGAACCATACTCAGAAATGGGGGAGGGGGGAAATACTACTTCAAAGTGGGCAACATTCAAACCACAGTAACTTGTCAAACAAAAAGAGTTGCAATTACATTTGTTGCATAAACTGATAGAAAAGAGATATAGGGAATTTAAGAGAAAATTGAAATGAATTTGGGCATCATTCATTATAACATTTGTATTCACCTGGAAAATAACAATCATAAAAGCAATGAATGTGTTACTTGTTCACAGTAAGATTGGCGGGAAAATAGACATATTTACTTCAGTTCCATGTCATCCTCTTGCTATCCCAGGGTTATTTACAGTATGGACACAAATATAAAGAAAAGAGAGAGTCTGGGAAGATCTAGGCAAAGAAGTAGAAAACTGGCTCCCAAGACTCTGCCTGACCTAGCTGTTCCTACATGTGAAGCCTCATCTCACACCAATGTCCATGCTACTTTTCTTGCTCTACTTCTCTCTCTTATTCTCTCTGCCTAAAATATCCCTGGGTTAAAGATGTTGCTTGGTGGTTAGAGCACATGCTAGCATACATAGAGGAACTGGGTTTGATACCCAGCTACGGCAAGAAAATAAACAGAAAACTGTGATCATTCCCACCATACAACACCATCTTTGCCTAATGTACTCTAGGTGTGCTCCAGATAAAAAGATTCCATTGTTTTAAGTTTATGGCATAGAGGAAAATCTTTGGTTTTTTCTTAGTTCTCTAACAACTTTTATCTAACTGTGCAATTTGGGGTTATTTTATCATCTCTGAAAATTAACTTACTCATTAGGAAAAAACAGAGCTAAAAATATCAACTGCATGCAATACAGAGTAGTCAGAGAATTAGACACGACAATAGGAAGGGCTTTGAATAATACAAGGCACTATATTTGGAAACCTCCACAGGGACTGAACTCCTTCTCATCCTGTTCCTCATATTCTCTTTTCCTCTCTCCAGTAAGCAATAGAGATTCAGTTTCCTTTCCTCCTCTGTAATAGTTGTCACCTCTCAGTCCCTTGAAATCATGTTATTCAAGACTGGTTGTTCTCCCTATCCGTGATTGTATTTGATGACCTATGTATCTGACTGCTAATTATCACCAGAAAACAAAACTCTCAAATTGGTGTTGTTAGTCACAGAGCTCTGGAGATATTCTACAGTTCATGTTTCATATTTCAGAGTAACTAAAATGCCCTTGGACCTCTGCCTCCTCACTTTCTTCTCAAATATTAAGTATGACAAAACCACCCACTCTTTTTAATTTTTTTCTTAAATTGAATTATGTTTTATTTTCTTTAAGTGGTTGTACAAAGGGTTTATAGTTCCACAGTTTATGAGTACAATCAATCTTTATCATTGAAAGCATAGGTATCGGCTATCCCAGAGGACCATGTGGAGATAATCACAGACAGGAGAAGAAGGTTAAGGAGGTTTATTAGTGGGGCCATAGTTCCCACGGGGGAGGGAGCTACATGGAGTCTGCACCTTATCCATGTGGCAGCTTCTCTCTGGGGGTAAAAGGGGAAGTAGTTAGGTAGTGAGTAGGAGTGGCTCATTAGGTATGGGTGGATCTGGGGGCTAGTGGGAGGAGCTGAGGACCTGAGGCTAGGGAAATGCTAACAATCATGATCATCCCTGCCATCATTCTACCCCATCCCTCCCAACACTACCCAACCCTTCAATTTTCCTAGTTTCATAGAATATACATTGCATATTGTGATTACATTCTCCTCAACCCTTTCTGTCTTCATTTCTCTACTCCCTCTCCTCACACACACACACTTCAAGTACCAACTTCCGGATATTCATTTTATTCGACTGTAAGATTCAGATGTTAGCAAAATCCCTGAGAACGCTCCCTCAAGAATGTTCTACTAGGTTAAGAATGTTTCGCAGGAAGAGAGGTTTTAGCCTTGTCTGAGGTCACTTTATCCCCTGAAAGTCCCTAGTTAAGCTGATTCCATGACACCTCCACCCACAGACACAATCAGAAAGAAGAGAGGAAGTACATGGTGGAGAGCTGCCACTCTACAAAAGCTCTGCACACTGCTCACTAAACAGGCAGCTCTCTCCAGCTGATCTCAGCCCAACCTCTCAGTTCTAACTATTCAATCTTTGCCTTCAGCCGGTCATCATCAATCAAAAGTCAACAAGTGAGATAAAGACAATTAGCTGAAAATACCATTGAGAAGGAACCTTTCTCTGAAAGTTCACTCTGAAAATACTGGTATAACCTTTTGCATAAAAACTTGTCTGATGTCAGAATTGGAAAGTGTCCTCAATTCTGTAATCTGTGTTTTCTCTGGCTCCCTACAGTAATGTTCATTTCAGATTGATAGATTGCTCTAAGAAAAGGTTTATTAAAAATGGAGTGATTCTGTTTTAAGGAAAACTTTATAGGCGTGAAACAAAACCTTTACAGGCTTTAATGGTTCTTATGTGGTTAATTCGGTTCATTCTCTTAAGCTGTTCTGTGCTTTATTCTCTGGCATTACCGTTTAGGCGCTAATAACTAAATTTTTTGCAGCCACCTTGGATGACCTATGTAAATCCTTTCCCATCTTCTGTGATAACAAGATTTTATTTTGAGATTTGTAAAATTTTCTTTGCTCTGTTTGAGTACCATGACCATTTTGAAGAGTAGCTATCTATGACATACCCATTGTTCAGCACTTTGAATATAACTTTTAGTTTTCCACCCAACACAAGTATGTGATCAGGAAAAGAGCTCCTCAACATAAGCTTAGCTCCACTCAAAGCCAATCAAAGTGACCTCATAACCCCTGGCCAGTGACTGGATAAAGGATTAGCAAGTGGCCCCATCCTGCCCAGTGACATGGGACAGAGTAAGAATAGTAAGAAAACTTTCAGAGGTTGAAAAGATACCCAAAGCACTTCACAATTAATTCAAATTTAAGTCACAATATTAAAAGATGAAATACATATATGTGACACAGGTCCCTTCCAGAACCTCACTGGAAAGACAACAAAGAAATCCCTTGAAAGTATAAATTATATGAAAAAAAGAAGATATGGGAAAACAGTGAAATTCATTTGTACAACGAATATGCACTCATGAGAAAAGAGAGGGATGGGATTCAGAGTGGAAAAGCAAACAATGAAATTTGAAAGAAAACATTCAGACAAGTGGGAACTGACTTGCAGCCTCAAGAAAGCTAAATACAAACCATCCATGGTATAAGCTGAGAAGCCATTCCATTTCCCAGGAATGCCCCCATACTCTTAGGAACTGAAAACTAGCCAAACATATTTTTTGAAGTCTTAATTTTGAAAAGAAAGAAAACATATAGATAGCTCAAACTCTTTTTTATTCCTAGTCATTGCCTCACCCACAAGGAAGAGCTGCTCTGTGAAGTACCCAGTACCTGATACTGCATACACCAGAAAAGGGACGAAGTCACATTCCACATACTCATTTCTGAGAGCCTCATATCTCTGCTACAACTTGGGTTTTCAAAATGTTAGCAGCCATAATTGTATCCTCTAGGCAGAATAATCTCAAGAATCTATTCAGCTCAAGAGAAAAAAATTAGAGATAATATTGTAAAAAATAACTCTAGGAAAGCTGCCTAGCTAGATCACAGTGAAAATCAGTGAACAGTGCCCCATTAACTTCTTAGAGGCCCACCATTAACAAAGATTAGACTGCAAAGGATCACCCAGACATTTGATGAAGGCTCTACCATGAAGTAGAGAAACTAAAGCAGATTTTTAAAAAGCAACTGAGGAGATAGTTATGATGTAGGAAGAAGAAAACTTTAAGAAAGTCAATGACATTAGATACAGGAGAGGTATCTTGTATCAATAAAGTAAATAGCATGTTATTTCATAAGAGATGTGGGAAAGAGAATGAAAAGACAGAAAAGAGCTCTTGAAAATCGAAATTTTCAATGAAAAGTTAGAAGATAAATCTGAGGTATCCCCCTACAAAAGCAGAACAAAAAAGAAGGAAAAAAGAGGAGGAAGAGGAATAGGTAGAAGACAAAGAGTAGAGAAAAAAATCCAACATCTACATAATAAAACTGTAGAAAATGGGAAAAAAAAGATAGGGGAGAAAATCACGCAGAAGTTTTTTTTTTTAATTCTTAGTAATAGAGGTAGTCAATTTTCAGATTGTCAAATACAATTAATAAAATTACTAGAAGACACAAGGTTCTGGCTTCACCACCAAGACTATCAAAAGAAAAGAAAAGAACAAACTCACTAAGGCTTTAATGTGATCTGAATATTTATGACCTCTTCAAAACACATGTGTTGAAACCTCATCACAAAATTTGTGCTGTACAAGGTCATAGGCATATATGCACAAATATATTAACCCAGTGAAGTATAGTAGACACAAAAGAAGTATAACTCCTTTGAACAACTTATAGGTAGTTTAATAAATACTAACAATCTGAAACTTTTGGTGTCAGAGGTTAAGGGAAAGGGGATTCGATGAAGAAGGGAGGAAGGGTGGGTAAATGCAGTCATGAAAAATTACTTGTAAACTATTATATCCACCCAAATTACTCCTCAGGTATGTATACTTTATTTTCAATTTCAAAGTTATTTTCTGTATGCCCTATTCCAGAGAACTATAGGAGGATTTACTCCATCTGTAAAGGTGAATAAGCCAAAAAATTAATAACAAGAAATCCAGGGGGAATGGGGAGGAGGTAACAAACAGTACAAGAAATGTACCCAAGGCCTAACATATGAAACTGGAACCTCTCTGTACATCACTTTGACAATAAATAAGAAAAAAAAAAGAAAAAGAAATCCAGAAATACAGATTCAATATAAGAAATAGATATAAGAAACTCTGAGATGAAGGTAGAATGAGACCCTCAGGGTAAAGTGAACAGCAGACAAAGCGAAAAATTAGTCTATATTGGTATAAGTCAGAAGATTCTGGAGAAGATATATCTCTAAGGGGGAAAAAAGATTGATAAGTTGAGTTGTTAAGGCATCTGGCATTCATGAGGGAATAATCCTTAGTCCAAAGCCAAAATGCTCACTCAGCAAGATAAAAAGGAGGGTGAAACTGTGGCTCTTATGATAATTATAATTCTAAAAACATCCAGGTCTTCAGATTCATATTACATTAGATGACAAATGAGCCTAATTTAAATTGATTTATGTTGGGTCTTTCTATTTCTTGAAGGAAAAAAAATTATTAGATACATATGAAATTTGTTTCAGCAAATCAAAGGGGGAGTCAAGGTGCTTGACATGTGGTCTGGGATTTGGGAAGCCATCATGAATTAAGGCAATACACGCATTAGTCATCTAAACATCCTTGCTTGCTTTCTCCTGCATCTATTCAATCCCTTCACTGGAGCCAGAATTTCCTCTGCTTACTTACATCATCTGCTAATTTTTTTCTATTTTAGCGAGTTTTCACAGTGTTGTTCTAGTTTATAGCCTCATTTCAAATTGAACTCTCATTGTTGAAAAAGTATATAGAATAGAGCCAGTTCATATTTTAATAGTAATCCCTCCCTTTCCCAGTGTCTGATCATCTTTTTAATTCATTCCTATTGATTATACTTTCTGTCATTGTCAAATCAACACATATTGATGGGGGAAGAAAAAGAGTATTGGGGTCATGGTGATATAAAATTGATCATTTAGACTTGATCATTTAGATTGATCATTGCAACAGATGATTATTTGTAGGCAAAGGGTGGCTTTTTTTTCTTAAAATATGCTGAGACATAGAATACATTGCCTTTTTGAAACATCAAAAATCAGAAAGAATATACAAACTCCTTTAATGGCCCATTCCTCTTATGTTACCTCATAATAAAGTCATTTTAAAGTCCAAGCCATTAATTCCTGCTATAATCATTTTATCTTGTGATATCACTGGAAATAAGATATAGCAAACCCCTCCATATCAATAAGATCTGCTTGGGAAACTTATATCCCTTGGGTAGCTTCATCTTCAAGCCAAAAAAGAAAAAAAACACAAACAAACAATTCCATTTCTTTACACATTTGAAATAATATACCTCATTCACTATATTTAGAGAACTTATCACCATGAAATTCATGTGAGATCAGTTTCTGTTTAACAATAATGAAAAGCATTATGCAGAATACTAAAGGCGCTATTTTAAGATATGGCACTTTTATTCACAGACTGAATTGAAGTGAATACAATTTGCAGACAAAAAATATCTTCTCTTCTTGCCTTGATCATGAAATGCATAGGTCCTTTTCTAGGAGCCAGAAATTAATGATGGGTAATAATATATGGATCTGCATATAGATTGTACATTGTAAAGAAATACCCCTACACCAAAATAATGTTCCTTTAAATGCATATAAACTCTGTGATAGCTTAATTCATGCACATCTCTCTAGATAATGCTAATATGCATAATATATACATAGCAAGTTTTGACTGATTAGATGTGTATATATTGAAAGAGACAAAAAGACAAGTTAAAGACATGTAAGTATGTGCTACTGACAACTGGTATTTTAATATATATTTTAATAATTTAGTATGCCTTTACTACTGACCTTTGTTGGACCAGAAGAAATTATAAACTGGTTTAGTCACAACATCATGGCATATTCATTAAGGCTTATTCAAATACAGAAACGATCTCATTTGTAACCTATATGTCCACAAAATAAGAAATGTATTATTTTTAATATGATCAATAAGTGGTCGTTTGTCAAATGCTTGCTACATACTAGGAATGATGTGTGAGGATTTCATTTCTTTTAAAGATACACAGAGAAAGCTAATCTATATACAAATAAGGTCAAGTGTTTCTTTATGTTCTCATACTTATTTGTTTCTCCCCATTGAAGTTCCCATCACCCAGGCAGATCTGGTCATCTTAAACCTGAGCTTAGTGTTAAACTGCTCCCTTTGCCACTTTGTCCTTGATAGTAAATACTTCGTGAGATCTCTCATTGGCCCATGTTTTGAGAGCAGAAATAGTCTTCTTACCTAACTTTTTTTTTTTAACAATGTTATCATAAAAGCTAGCATTGTATGAAAAAAAACTGGAGAGAAATTACTGGGTTAGGCAAAGGTTGAATTCAACTTTTTCTACTTAGTATTCGTGGGTAAAAATGGTGCCAAATTCCATCATCTGGGAAGTGGTACAGGTAAGTAGATGATCTCTGTAATGCATATTCTTATATTTCAACATGTATGCACTAAACGATATTCAAATAGCTGGCAAACTATTATTTCTAGGTATGTCTGATGGAGGACAGGCAAATGCTCTCACGCTTATTTACCTGAGATATCCATCTTCTACAGTCACTGAACATCAGAACTCCAGTTTCTCAGGCCTTCAGGCTGGATGAAATACTAGCCACCACTCCCCACAAAGCTATGATTGGCTAAATTACAATACAAATGGAATGCTCCAATGTATGGATATGTCTTCTATTAAAGTGAAAGTAATGATTTGGAAAAGAAATGTGAATGTCTTGGTACTGATAAAAGTGTGTATTAAACTCTGATATTCATTTCTGTCTCCCCACCCTAAGGAGAAGTAGCCTCCTTGCCCTCACAGGAATTAGTTTCTACAGGCCTAGAAGAATTTACTTTCTCACTTCCAGTGACAACAGTGTTCTTACTCCCAGCCACCACACCAGTCAAAGTGGCATGAGCTTTTTAACCCCTGAGGGATTCACATTGCATGCTTAAGAAGTTGTCAATTTCTTCCCCTCAGGCAATTGCAATATAAGAGTGTACTGGTCCTCAAAACCTATCCATTCTCAAAAAAGAAAGTCTCGCCTTGCCTCTACATTCAAATTCTAGCAAGATCTGAATAATGTTACAATGTGTGATCCATGAGGAAGTATGTCATATGCCAAAAGAACTTCTGCAGGTTTTTAATGTATATAAGCAGAAATCTAGGGAATGTTTGTGGGGATAGGAATTAAGAGTGTGAAGTAATAATGAAAGAAATGTAAGTAAAATTGGATTAGGTTGAATTTATTGATATAGGTTTCCTAAACAGAGATTCTGTATTTATGTTGGAGCTTGGCATATCTCCAACAGTCTGGTTGGTTGGCTGGTTGATATATGCATTAAAAGATGGCCTCTCATAAGCAGATTGGAAGTGATCCATCCTCCTTGGTTTAATGTATGGATAATTTGGGAAATAAAATTGTTAGAGTGAAATTATTACTTATTACTTATCCATACTGGGAAGACTCAGAAAATGTATCTTTCACCAAAACTTTGAGAAATAAATTTTGAAGGGGGACCCCAAATTCCTCAAAGAGCTCTTTTATAACTTTTCTCTGTAGGCCAACCAGTGGAAACCATAGCCACTCAAAAGCAAAATCTAAGTAGAATGGGAGTAATTTCGTCTTAGAGTGGCAGGCCCAATTAGTAACACTCAACTGCCAAAATGGTGGTGGATAACAGCACAGTGAAAGTAGCAGTCAGACCTCTGACACTGACTAGTTTAATCGTGGTATCCTAAAAGTGCATATATAGGAATTCTATTGAGCTGTCAAAACATAAATATAGAATATATCATGTGAACATAAACAAAATCAAATAATAAAAACACAGGTCCACCCCTCAATCAATTCCAAAACATGCACCGGTTTACAAACTCAGAACTTCTTGAGCAAAGGGTAGGCCAGGTCCTTTCAAGGAGGTATCCTGGTGTACTACTAAAAAATTATGCTGTTGATCTTTCTTTCAGCTTTCCTCAACTGGACCTATGAACTTTCACCAGAAAAACTATGGAGTAGGCAAAAGGAAATGACCAGACCTCCCTTAGATGACTGACACCAGCTCCAAATTGCCATGTATTCTAGCAGAACATCATAGTGGCTTTTCATTCAGAGTACAAGCTTACAGAAGTCAGGTTACCAAAGGATTTTTAACTCAGGATCATCTCATAATGGGTCTGGTAGGCCCTTGACTCAATCATGTTGATTTATTTACAGTTCTGGAATGCGTAATTGGAATAGACATGCTACAACTTATATAACAGCTGACAAAATTTCCACATTAGTTCTCTGACCTCTAGATTGGGTGTGGGGAGGGCTATTATGGGGGAAAAAAAGTCCAAATGGAAGCCAATGGAATGATTTCTACCTACATAAATACTAACTCAAAAGGCAATACTGCATTCTTGGAAGGATTTTAGAGATTAGTGCCACCCTCAAGGACTTGAAAGGTAATGATTTCCCTCACATTCCCATTCAATCTCTTTGGCCTGTGAAAAAGACAGATGGATCTTAAAGAATGACTGTGGACCATCCTAAGCTTAACTAAATGGTGGCTCCATTCTCAGCTGCTGTACCAGATTTGGTTTCATTGCCTGAGCAATAAACACAAAGAACTGAGAACGTGGTGAAAAAGAATTTGCTACCCTCAATGGGAAGAAATTTTGAAAATATCTCTATCCATGCAAATGTTCACTAATAGGCAACCTCAGCCTTGAAGGACATTTAATAATCAAGAGGATACAGTGGTCTCTTTCCCCAGCCACTCCTGTCATTGCTTAAGGGGCTCATGAACAAAGTGCCATGGTGACAGGAATGAATGAAGTAATGTGGACTTCCATTCTCTAGCCTCATCCTGGTTATTGCCACTACTGAGTGTACAGTCTACCAGCAGCAGAATCCAGTGCTAAGATCCAATATGGCACCACTCCCCAGAGTGATCAGCCAGTCACCTAGTAGTAGGCTGATTGCAATAAATCACTTCAGTTGTAGAAAAAAACAAACATATTTTATCTTCGCTATCCCTGGGTATGGATTTGCCTGCCCTGTGTGAAATGCTTCTGCCAAAACTAGTATGCATGGACTTGCAGAATGCCTGATCTCCATCGTAGTACTCTACACAGCCTTGTTTCTGATTAAGAAACTAACTTGACTGCTAAAGAAGTGCAGCAATGGGTCCATACTTGTAGAATTCACTGGCATTACTGTGTTACCCTCTATCTTGAAGTTTTTCTGAAAGAATGGCTTTCTAAGTGCTCAATTACAATGCCACAAAAATGGAAGTACTCAAGCAAGATTCTTCACATGCTTAGAATCAGCATTCAATCTGGGAATATTTCTCCTATGATTCATGGGTCCGGGAATCAAAAGGTGGAAACAATAGTAGCAACTTTGATTCACAAGTGAACCACTAGAAAAATATTTTTTGTTTTGTTTATACAACTCCATGTTCTGTTAGCCTAGAAGTGTTAGCTCTAGAAGGAAGAATGCTTTCATCAGAAGATACAATGATAATTCCACTGAGCTGGATGTTAGCACTGTCACCCAACCACATTGGGTTCTTCATGCCTCATAGTCAACAGGCAGAGAAGGAAGTTATATTGTTGGCTAGGGTGACTGGTCCAGACTGCCAAGCAGAAATTAGACTGCACCTCCATAAAGAAGGAAAAGAACAGTGTGTCTGTCGTCCAGGAGATCCCTTAAGGAGTGTCTTAATATTAGCATTTCCCAGTGAGTGAGGTCATTATGAACCTGCATCTCAATCCAGGTTGAGATGAATGGTCCAAACCTTTCAGGAACAAAGATCTGGGTCACTCTATAAAGAAAAGAACCACAACCAACTGAGGTGCAAAAACACTATACAATGAGTAGAAGAAAGAAGTGATAAACTAGAATCATGTTACCAGTTACAGAAATGAGTATTGCAATTCTCATATATGCATCTGCTTCATTTTATTATAAACACATTTGTGTGTATGTATACATCTATTAAGCAAAAATAAAACCAAATATTTCTTTTGTCTCCTATTCATGTTACCATGTAATTGAGCATACATTGACTTTATATCAATATGTTGTATTGCTTATATGTCATTATATTTAAGTGATGGGTTTTCAGGAGAAGACTGAGCATTACTCAGGATATAGCTCCTCTTCTGGGAGAAGGGAACTTTTTTGCTTGTGAGCAGACTAACTTATTGTGAGAATTTTGACCTTAGTATTGTCCTTATTCAGAGATGAAGTGCTGTGGTTAACCATAACCCGAGGCAGCACAACAGGATACCAGTACAAAGAAAATAGAGAGAAGATGGAGACATAAGACATGAAAATCAGTGGGGACCAGAGGTCCCAAGGCTCACTGGCCTTTGGGCCCACAAGCAAGCAAATTTATTTGAGTTTATACAGAGGTTACCATGGATACATGCAAAAAAAATAAAGCATCTCTATTAATATTACAATTAGAGCTTAAACTGAGTTTGTCAGAGACATTGGTTCCCTTATTTTATGAGACAGGAGACTGCAGCCCAGGGAAAAGTCCAGACATGATGTCCACTTATCTAGTCCAAGGTTAAGTTGTCAAAGACTTTTGTCCAGCTTACAAGGTCCCCTGTGCAGCTGCCACCCTAAGAAAGGGGTGGGGGCAACAACCCAGTCTCTTAACCTCCAGAGCTATCTACTTTAATGCTTTCCACATTCCAAGTGCTGTCCAGGTGGCTTTCTAACCTCTCAAACCTTTTCCAGGTTTTACAGCTCAGCTTCAGAGTTCCTTACAAGTATGATTTAAGAAAATGAAGATAGGTACTCAGTTATTAAAGTGTGAGCCCATAAGGTTAATTTTACATGTCAATTTGAGTAGACAATGGGATTTCCAGGTTACTGTTAAAACATTGCTTCTGGGGTGTCTGTGAAGATGTTTCCAGAATAGATTATTCTCTAACTTGATAGAGTGAGAAGATCACTCTCACAAACATAAGTAGGTATCATCTAACCTGGTGAGAACTAAAAGGTAGAAGAAGAGAAGTAGAGCTGTGGCTCAAATGGTACTAATCTTGAGCACAAATGCTCAAGGACAGTGCCTAGGTCCTGAGTTCAAGCTCCAGGACTACCACAAAGAAAAAGTAGAAGAATGAATTTACCCTTTCCTTTAACCAGAATCTATCTTCTCTTGCCCTTGGGTATCAAAGCTCTAAACTTAGTTATACCAGCCATCCTACCTCACTCCTTCCTCTAGATCTCAGGCCTTTTGGACTTGGGCTGAATTTTAATATCTGATTTTTGGCCCTTTCTGGTTATCCAGTTTGCAGAAATATCATGGATCTTCTGTGTACCCATAAATGTGCAGGCCAATTCGTATACATGTGTATGTGAACAGACGTGTGTGTGTGTGTGTGTGTGTGTGTGTGTGTGTGTGTGTGTGTATCTTTTTGGACTCTGGAGAATCTTGACCGAAACAGTTCTCAACATTCATCTTGAAGATTTGGAGTTTCTGCTTTCTAAAATTCACCCAGTCTCCACTAAGGGGTGGCAGTGGCTATGAGAGCATAGACTTCAAAGTGACTTGGAGTTATCCCCAGAAGCTTCTTTCAAATACACCTTAACCTGGGAAAAAGGAGTCATGGCTAAGTTCCTCCTGTCACTTTGGAAATATGCCTATATAAACATATGTATAACACATATTCAATGGTGAGATATTTTCTTCCTCTTTCCTTTGTTGCCTTACTATGTGTTATATATGTATATATATAAGTATATGCATATATATGTATGTATATAACTATACTAAGTTACTATGATCAGTCACTTCATCTACTCCTCCATGCAGGCCAATGACATGTTTTTATACAGTCAGTCTGGAACTTTCCTGGTTGACCTAAATTCTAATCACAGAAGTAAATGAGTGAACAAATACATTTTTAAAGTAAAATAAATGTTGATCGATTTGTGGAAAGGAGAAAGATGTCTGCATATTTCCACAGTTATTTGCATTTGTTGCCCAATTCATCAATATTCTTGTTTTCTTCAGATGTAACAACAAATGTTGACTCTTTTTTAATGCAAACACTATTCCACCAAGTCACAACAGTCCAGTTCGTCCACATGACACTTCAAATTGCATGTTTTAGAGCATAAGAGATACAAATTTGCCAGTCCACCTCCTTGTCTATTCCACCAATTCTTTAATTACAGAGATTGATTAAACTTCAGCAGATGGAGGGTAGAGAGGAGGAAAATCCCTCCTGCACAGCTAGAAGCAGCTGCTCTTAATTATAAGACATTAAAGAAGAAAGCAGCCTATTAGCTCAGAACAACTGCAGAAACCAATCACAGAGCATAAAATCCTATCTTCTTCGATCTTTGCCAAATTAAGGCAGTTGTTCCAGACACTACTTCCTAAATCGAAATTATACATTAAACAAGGAGTTTCCTGTGATTATGTTAATACAAAAAATCAAGTTTGTTTCTATAGCACTATTTTATCGATGTAATCTACTCACACAACCAGCATATGCAAAATGAAAGTGTCAATTATTTTCAACACAGGAAATGAGTAGCTCTACAGGGTAATATTTCTATTTAAATCACCCTTAGATTTCTATAGTTTCATTTAATTTTTCTCTCTATAAATAAATTTCATGTCTACTATAGAAAATGGAGAATAACATTAGGCTTTAAGAAAGAATATAAGACTATCACATTTCCTATGCTATTACTTTATAATAAATATTACCATTTTGGAATGTATGCCTCTAGTCTATTTTCTACTCAAGGAGATTTGTTTTTAAAAGTAGTACATCACGCCAGATCTGTATTATATCCTCTTTTCTCTTTATGAACTCATGAATGCCATTTACATTAAATATTTCTTTTACATTATTTTATTGACTACAAGTTAGCCACTAAAGTAGCCTGGTTATAATTGAAAATTTTTTCTTACTACACATTAAGAATGGTTCCAGATTTCACTATTACAAACACTGTGGGATGACTCAGGATTGATCCATTTTTGCATCCATCTATGATCATTTCATTCTGTGTAATCCCTCAAGATAGATATGCTGGGTCAGAGTTTACAAAATTTTCATACTCCAAATTGTGTTCACAAAAGATTTAAAAAATGAATACTTTTTTTGATAAGAGAAAGATATGGGGCTGGGAATATGGCCTAGTGGTAAAGTGCTCGTCTCATATACTTGAAGCCCTGGGTTCGATTCCTCAGCACCACATATAGAAAAAAAGCCGGAAGTGGCGCGGTGGCTCAAGTGGTAGAGTGCTAGCCTTGAGCAAAAAGAAGCCAGGGGCAGTGCTCAGGCCCTGAGTTCAAGCCCCAGGACTGGCAAAAAAAAAAAAAGACAAATATAAAAACATAAAAGAAAGATATGTTATGCCAACTCAAGTTTTTTAAATCTTAAGGTTTTATAGAGTAAGTAAATGAAAGAAAATTACTTTTGAAAAGTCTAATGGTCTGCATTGGGGCTCAAGACAGGCATAGGCTTTTTTTTCCTATAGTTTTACAGCCGATTTTGTAGTATAGCCGGATCTAAGGACCACTGGGGCTTGTTAGTGAGTTTCCTGGTCTACCCAGTTATTTTATTTCTAGAGAAGAGGTAACTGAATTACAAACTCATAATTTTTTTCAACAGAATGACTAGAAGAGAATTTTTTCAGAGAGATGCAACTAAGAATTCTCAGAAATGAGTTTTATGGCTATCTTTTGTCCACATTTCTATGGATAAGCCATGCACACTAAATATGTAAGCTGCATCAGGAATTGAAAAAAAAGCAACAGAAACTGAACCATCTTCTCTGGAATCCAAGAACAAATCTATATGAAACAAATGAGGTGGACCCTTTTCACCTATTTGTCAGTTTAATTTTGAGATATTTTTAAAGGAATGAATCAATATGAAATCTGGAAATATGGTACCCAACACCATAAATTCTCACAGGCAGGAAGAGGAGATTCCACTATTTCCTCTTTCTAAGCTTTAGTAATCTCTTGGAACATTATAATCCTAAAGAAATCTGATCAGCGGCTTACTCACACTGCTCTCAGTTTCCAGTCCTGGTTAGCAGCAGTAACTTCCCTCCAGTCTCCCCTCCTCCCTCAGGCACAGTCAGCTGTCCATCCCTGTGGTTGCTAATTGACAAATAGCGTCTTCACCCCACTCACACCCACCCCTTAGTAGAGCATGCTTGTCCATTTATATCTTTGGCATTGTCTCATCATCTCTCCCATTTGACCTCAACCCTTTGCATTCAAGTCTAAACATCTCTGCAATTCTCATTGAGGGGCTTAACCATGCCAGCTTAAGCTGACAAGGAGATCAAGTTACTAAAGACAGGAACTATTTGTATCTGAAAATGTTGGCTTCTATTGTCTTTGGCCATTTCCTACAGGATAGAACCACATTGCTAATAAATAATACAAAAGTAAAACCTAATAGTTATTACTTTGTTTAATAGTCCAAGCATATTATGTGTGGTACCTTTAGTATTCACAGATAACTCATTTTATAGTGGAGAAAACTGAACCTTATGGAGATCAACATGCTCATTTAAGGCCACTGATAAATAACCAAGCAAGCTTCTACCATCCAATTTGAGCATCCACATGAGTGTTCACTTTGCTTCTAAACTTAGTCTTGCATGGAAAGCCATTCATTATTATTCTTCAAGTTATTGAGGCAAACTCTCACCTAATCACCATACTTCATGTTCTCGCTGAATACTATCTAACAATAGCAAATCTCATTGGAGTAAGCCACACAATCCTGCTGAGCTTGAACAGAGAATTCTACAAAAATCATCTCCAAATAGAGAGATTTCTTCTAGCTATTCTTCTAGTTATCTCTTCTAGCATCTGAACATCCCCCACCTTCCCAAATATTTTCGTGTCAGAGTTATTGGTTTATTTTCAGGAGAAGGTCTGTTTTCCTTATGCCTCTTCTTTATGCTTATACCAAATCTATCCATCTATCCAGACCATAGTCACATCTTCCATATGCTGAATTTGCTGTTCATTTACCTTCTGAGGAAGTCATTCCTTTTTTGCTCATAAATTTTGGGTTCACTCAACTATCAAATTGTTGGTATGTGTGCTATATTGTGGAGAATAGTTCATGTTAAAAAAAAAAAGATTAGGAGCTAGCTAACTAGGATAGTGGGGGGGGGGCAGGGAACGACAGAAACAAATTCAGTGTAACCCTGGCAAATTCCTTCTCTTTCTTGCTTTCATCATATTTCATATGAGGAGTTTAAGGTTAAATAAATTCAGTTCTTCTGTTTCTTTTTGGACATATTATCTTTGATTGAAATTCTGGAGATAGTTAACTAGTATTGAAAAGACATTAATTTTGAGTCCAACAACAACAAAAAAAGATTGTATCTAAACCCACATAACTACTATTTGGTTTCAAGTTTTACAATAAACAAATATGAAATTTTATTTAAATTCAGATGGCTTAATGCTTTCAGGTAAAACTAGGTTGGGTACACAAAATACATTTTCAGCTTAGTATATTTTCAATTTAGGATAGTTGCAATGGTATATGAGGATACAAACACATTCTAAAGCCACATTTGTTCTATGACTGCCTGGTTGTTCCAACACTATTTGTTGAAGGGGTATTTTTCTTATATTGAATTGTCTGTATAACCTTTTGAAAAAAATCACTAGAATGTGTTAGAATGGGCCTATTTCTGAGTTCTGTGTTTTATTCTATTGATTTATCATTTTTCCTTTATTGCACTGAATTGATTGCTGTAGCCTCATAAATCTCAGAATATGATAGTGTGATTTTGCCAGATTGTTTTTGTTGATTTCCCAGCCTTTCTGCGTTTTTTAAAAAAATTGTTCTGTTTGTTATACTTCCTTTGACCTTCCATATACATTTTAAAATACACTCATCTGTATCTATAAGAGCATTGCTAAGAGATTTGCTTAAAAGTGAGTTTAATCTATAGATCAATTTGAGGAGAGTTTTGTCTTTACTACACTGATTATTGGATTTACTTCATTAGGCTGTTATCATTTTCAGCACACAGACCTGGTTTATATCTTGTTAGATATTTGCCTAAATAATTTTGTGAAGCTAATGTAAATTTTTATATAGTTTTCAGCAGCTGGAGATATAGCACAAGAGTAAAGCACATGCTTAGAATGTTCAATCAACATACAACACACACATACAAACATAACACACACATACAAACACAACACACACACACACACACACACACACACACACACACTGAATTTCTAATTTCCCCATTGCTAGTATCAAGAAGTAATGACTATGCTGACTTTGTACCTTGCAACATCATTAAATGCACGTGTTAGTACATGGAGTCCTTTCATGGATTCACCAGGGTTTTCTGCATAAATAATTATATCATCTGAGAATCTGAGTGTCTTTTATTTCTCTTTCTTTCCTTATTAACTAGACAACCCACCCAGAACTATGTTGAGCAACAAAAATGGACAGTCACACCTTGTTGATAAGAGAAAAGCTTTCACTTTTTTCACCATTAAGTATCAGATTCCTATGCCTGGTGTTGTTTTTGTAGCACTGGAGTTTTGACTTCAAAGCCTTGAGCTTCCTAGGCAATTGCTGTGCACTTGAGTTATACACCCAAACCTAGATTGCATGGTTTTAGATTTTTTTTTTTTTCCAGTCCTGGGCCTTGGACTCCAGGCCTGAGCACTGTCCCTGGCTTCTTTTTTTGTTCAAGGCTAGCACTCTGCCTCTTGAACCACAGCGCCACTTCTGGCCATTTTCTACATATATGGTGCTGGGGACTTGAACCCAGGGCTTCATGTATAGGAAGGAGGCAAGCACTCTTGCCACTAGGCCATATTCCCAGCGGTTTTAGATTTTTTAAATCAGGTTTATGTTTTCCTTACTATTTCCAGATTATAGTGGATATTTATCATAAGACATGTTGAATTTTTTTCAACTTTTTTTCCTGCATCCATTGATAAGAGCAATTGATGAAATAAGCTCTTTCCCCTCTTCTTCATCTACTTCCTCCTCCTCCTCCTCCTCTTCCAAATTCTTCTGCGTCTCCTTCTTTGATATAGAATCTCAATATGTTGCCCAAGGTGGTTTCTAATTCCTGATCCATTTACCTCAGTCTCTTCAGTTCTGAGATTGTAAGTGTGAACCACCATGCTTGACTCTAAGATTATTGATATGGTGGGTTATAATGATTAAATTTTTTCCATCTTGAAACAGATTTACAGTCCTAGTATAAACTCTACTGGGTCATAATGTATTATTGTTTTATGTATTAAAGAATTTACTTTGTTCATATTTGTAAGATTTCTAAAAAATTTCTTGTAAAAGTAATGTACAAAGGGGTTACAGTTACATAAGTCAGGTACATTTCCTTTTTAACAGTGTCACGCTCTCCCTCATTTTCTCCCAGTTTTTCCTCTCTCTATTTCCCTGCACATCAAGTTGTATAGTTCATTTCCAACATAGTGTCTAGTGGGCTTCACTGCTGAATTGGTTCACCCTTTGTCTCACCCTTTCTGTGTTTTTCCCCTTCCCTTCCTCAAATTGGACAAACTTATATACAAGACACATGCTACAGAATCCAAAAACAGTGACAGAAGGGAATAAACTAAAGAAAAAAAACTAAAAGAACCATAAACAGTACCAAAAAAATTCTTTTGCTTGCATTTCTTGGAGTTCATTTCAATAAGCATCATTGTATGTGATCATAGCTATGGAGCCCTTGCAATCCTTTCCTAAGAAAAATATCCTCCTTTGTTCTCACTGTGTGAATCTTTAGACTGGTGTTTAATTAATCATGTCCAGGTGTGATTATTTATCTTTTACTATCTATTGGGTTTACTTGTGGATTTAAAAGCATTGAGGAATATTTATAAGATATAGTGGATCCAAAGTGTTTTATTCTTCAAAAAAATTTATACTGGCTTTGGTATGTGAGTAACTTTAGCTTCATGAAGTGAGTTGAGGGTGTTACCACCTCATCTTTTTTCACATACCAATTTCTGAAGCCTATTATATAAAATTTGTGTTAATTTTTTTTCATGTTTTAACAGAATTTTTCAGTGTAACAGTCTGTGCCTGGAAATAGCTCATTTGCTGTTTTGGAAACTTTTACTAGCAAATTCAATTCCTTTCCTTCTTTCTCTCTTCCTTTCCCCTTATCGCTCTCTCTCTCTCTCTCTCTCTCTCTCTCTCTCTCTCTCTCTCTCTCTCTCTTCCTTCCCTCTCTCCCTTTCTCCCTCCCTCCCTCCTTCCTTCCTTCCTCCCTTCCTTCCTTTCTTCCTTATTTCCTTTTTTTCACCAGTACCAGGACTTGAACTAAGGGGCTCATTTGGCTTTCTTGCTTATAGATTGTTCTATAACTTGAGGTATGACCCCAGCCCACTTTAAGGATGATTAATTGGATATGGTGTCATGAAGACTTTCCTGCCTGGTCTGACTTCAAACATCAAACCTCTAGGTCTCAGCATCATAAGTAGCTAGAGTTAGAGGGATGAGCCATTAGTGCCTGGCTACAAATTCAACTTGTCAAATAGTTGCACAACTAATTGAATTATATATGATATCTTGTGTAACTTTTGGTAATTCTAAAAGGTATCTGTGGTCCTATTTGCAGGACCTCAGTCTCCCTTGGCTCCTGCACGCATGTCTCTTTTACTAGGAAATACTCATATGTGTATATTGCCAGAGTACTCACAGTGTGTTGTTTAAAGATTTAATCAATTTTAAAAGACAAATGACTCCAAAAGCAATACTTACAAAATGATTTGGTGTAAACCAACTGGACAACACTTGGGGGGAGAGGGGAAAGGAGAGGGGGAGGGGAGAAAATGAGGGAGGAGGTAACAAGTAGAACAAAAATGTACTCACTGCCTTTCACATGAATCTGTAACCCCTCTGGATCACACTTAGACAATAACGAAAAAAAAGTTCCCTCCAAAGCTTATCTCCTGCTGTCACCCATCTATCTCAGTCAGCCACCTCTGATATCTCTTCTCCTTCCTCACCTGGACCAACTCCATTGTAGCCCCTATCACCTTCCATCTCGGGAACTCTTGATCTCTCCCACCTCAGGAACTTCCTTAAAAATCCCATCCTCCCAACTCTCCTTTCACTTACCCTAAATTATTTTTCTCTATCACACTTGTCACCATCCGACATTGTGATATTGCCCTTCATCCACTTACCTTTTTGTTGTCTGTTCCCCTGAAACACTCATACACTTTTATGAATAGAAGCTCCACAGACGAGGTTGAAGGCAGTTAGGTGCGCTTTTGTAACTTCAGCGACTAGCATAGTATATTACACACAGTCTTCTCTGTCTGACCCTCTTGCTCCTCCATGCTCTCTTCCCTTTGTTTGTACTCCTCTGTCTCTCACTATTTCCCTCCTCCTGTTACTCTTCTTCCTCTGTCATTTGTATATGTTTCATGGTAAACATTCCTTTGCTCTTGGAACCCTTGAGAAAATGGTGTCTAAATTACATTTTAGTCCTCTAGAAACAACTAGCTTACCTGGCAAAGAATATAAGAGGTATGGCATATTTAATATGTATATGCTAGAAATCACTGTATTAAGTGCTACATTATTCAAGGTAAATATGTGTTCCCAACTCACTACTTTATTTCAAAAAGAAACAAGTAAAAACACAATAAATAAGAGAACCACAAAAAGCAATATGTTACTCCATGAGGAGGGAATTATGAGAGGTTTAAAAATAGATCTAATGTGGTCAAGACAAATCTGGCAATAACAATCAATTAGAGAGAAGACTAATGGCACAGTGTGAGTTTGGTGCAGAAGTTTCCCCATTTGATCAACCCCCTAGGTTGATCAAGATGATTCAAGTGTTCCTCTCACAATGAGTCATCCATAATTTTAGGCTTGCTTTAGCTGTGTTTGTGGTTATGAAATGATCCTCATGCTACCATTCCTAATATTAGAAGATTCCGTTCTAACCAGTACAAATTGTTAGGCAAGGGAGTAGGTGTTTATAGTATGGGTTTATTTGTTCTTCAGCAGGCCTGGGTTACAGTGAACTCAGCATTTACTGAATAAGAAACACATACTAGAACTTTCCTTAATTTGCTGAATGGGACTAAACAAGAGGTGCTTGGGGGCACATTCAGGGGAACTCAAAGAGCTAGATGGAGGAGTGGAGAAGGTGAATAGTAATAGCTTAAGTGTTCTTCAGGAACAAAATTGCTCTTCCGAGTAAACATTTAGAAAACTGGCACATCCATAACTTCAGGGTTCAGAAGGCTGAATATGCCAAAGCAACAACAACAACAACAAAAATAAAGCCTTGAGGACATACCTCACTTCATCAGTGGAAATGTTTTAGAACTTTATTTCATGACCTCCAAGTTCAACTGTGTAAGGCAGAAATTTAAAGCCTCAAGAGACCAACTAAGAGGGGAACCATACAATATTTAAATGAACGTTCGAGAAAATGGCAGAAATAGCTTGAGAGTTATTCCTGAGTGGTAAGTACTGCTCATTTTCTCCATTTGATAAAGTAAAAAGTAGACCTCAGAGAGAAGTAACACTCCCAAGAGTCAGAGACAGGATGCAAGTCCTGTCCTTAATGGTTCAAGATCTTCACTTGTCTTTGCTCCTCATGTGCTGAAACTCTAGAAAACAGACTGTGGTATTCTAGGCTTGGTTGTACACCGGAATCACTTGGAATCTAACAAACTGCTGACACATGGGTACAAACTCTGTAGGTTCTGATTTAGCTGGACTGGAGTACAATCTAGACCACAAGATTCTTTTAAATGCTCCCCAGGTGATTTTAATGTTTGGTCAGAATTGAGAACAACTCTGGGGAAATTATTTTTAATTATAGATTCCTTGAACTCAAAACCAGGTTTTATGGCATTAGAGTCCCAGAGGTGGATTACAGTGATAATACTATTTTTATAATCTACCACCTATTTTATAATAGTGTTTTTATAATCTCCCAAGGTCTTGCTAGTAAGCAGCCAAATTTGAAGGCTTCTGTGGCTAGTTAAAATATACAGGTATTAGACCCAGTTAGTCCTTGCCTATGTTCTCATGAAGAGCAGACTTTATGAAATGGTCAAAGGAAAAGTGATTAATGTGAAAATGCTTTAAAAGCTATAAGGCATCATAGACTGGTAGATATTGTTATTATTATCATTATTACTCTGCCCTGGAATTCTTGATTTTTTAATCTCTGAAATTGACTGCCTCCAAATCAACTGTATCTAAAGGAAAGAGTCCCATCTTTCTAACTCTCTTCTAGCAATTCCTTCTTTTATCATCTGCACAACTCAGAGGCAGTCAATTGGCTCAAGAATAAGTAGCTGTATCTGATTAGAGGAAAGAGTACACAAAGGAAGCTTGCCCTAGTGAGGGGAAATGGAAACAGATGAGAATTGTGTATCTTCAACCGCAGGCATTTGTTGTCAAAGATATGAATTTAGCCAAAGGACTGAAACATTAGCCAATATGCTTTCCCAGCACTCAAATTCAATTCACAAATGAGACTTCCCATTACCCAGAACATCCCATCCCATTGGGAGCATACAGCATCTCCATCTGGGGTTTCTGTGTCTAACTCTATAATGGGAATATTAGGACTGACTTGGGAGTGGGAAGAAGATACATAAAGAAAAAGAATACATTACACAAATGCTTTCTCCATTCACCTCCAACTCTTACTTTCTAATGGGTCAGTACTGTTCAAATTTTCAGGAAATGGCGTAAAAGGGCGGATGACTTCCTGGGAATATCTAGGAAAAAATTGTAGAATATTAAGGCCTGAGATTCTCTCCTAGAATATGAGGGTCCATATCTATATCCTAACAAGTCTTTACCTTCTCTTTGGCTTCTTCTGTGGTCTAACTCCCTATCCATGGAGTTTTTCCCTATCCATGGAGTATTCTCCTATATAAACCTCTGGATCATGCATCTCATGGATAGAAGTGGGCAGTCATGATTTATTTTTTGCCAGTCCTGGAGACTGGGCACTGTCTCTGAGCTTCTTTTTTTGCTTAAGGCTAGCACTCTACCAACTTGAACCACAGCGCCACTTCCAGCATTTTCTGTTTATGTGGTGCTGAGGAATCAAACCCAGGGTTTCATGTGTGCTAGGCAAGCATGCTACCACTAAGCCACATTCCCAGCCTAGTCATGATTTTTTTTTAAAGATGTGATTTCTGAAAGAAAAATCAAAGAAAATTACCCAAATTTGGGGGAGGAGAACGAATATAATTATAAATATACATTTTTAAATCTCTATTACCTAAAGCAGTGTATAGCACCTCATTCCTACCAGAAACTCTGATGGCAACTTCTCCACCTCACTGTGCTACTACCAATAAGAAGGTATTTCCAGCATGGAAGTGGGTATTTCAACATAGACACACACACACACACACACACACACACACACACACACACACACACACACTACTGAGTCATGCAAATCTATGTATGAAACAACATATCCCCTCAAAAATTGTCCTTCAGAAAGAAATTGCCAGCTGAGGATATAGCTCAGTGGTAGTGTATTTTGCCTAGCATATGTCATTCCCTAGCTTTCACTATGAATACCACGTCAAGAAGAAGAAAAAGAGGAAACGAGGAAGAAAGAAGAAAGAGGAGGAGGAGAGGAGAAGGAGAAGAAATGAACAGGGAGAAAGAGAGGGAGAGAAGGGGAGAAGGAGGAGAAAGAATAGGAAACAAAGGAGAGGAAAAGGGAGGCAGGTTTTGTATTAATGTACTGTGTCACTGCTTTTCTTAAAACAACAAAGTACTCATTAGGGCAGACATGTTAATCAAATCAATGCTAGTTTGAACAACTAAGAAAAAGTTACCTAACAAAAACATTAAACAGAAAGCAAGTAAATTTAATGAATAGTATTTATTTCTGTAACTACAATCTCACAATTTTATTTATTGATCATAAATATATACTTACAAGATAATTTTTTTAAATCCTGGCATTAGATCAGTGGTAGAGTCACGGTACAATGCTTTTTTAGCATGCATAAGGCCCTTGGTTTGATTTCTGGCACCACATTTTTTTAAATCCTCGTATTATATAAGTTAGTACTTGAAACTATATGTAAAATTTCCTGTGCTAGATCAGGCACATACAAATGACATCTCAAATAAGTGAAAAATAAGTACTCTCAACCACTACTAGGTAACTCAAGCATTGATTTCAATAATAGGGAAAACATTGTTATCTTTCTTACAAAATGTGAGTAAGAAGAAAAATGATATAAAATTTGGGTTCAAAAAAGTAATATTCCTAACTATGCTTTTCTAAATGGAACTATATATACATATGTTCATCAAATTTCACGTTAAATATTGTAAACAAGCATTTGACTATTCATTCACTTCCACGCCTTATTTATCTAGGCTTCCAAAATCTCTTTTAAAATATTTGTCAGAAAAAAAATGGAAGAATACTTAGATTACAGGCATCAATAGGAGAATGGTTGATTCTCACAATATATTTCAGAGACTTAAAATGCATCAATACATTGTGACTCCATAAATGGTAACGAGATACATTATGGCATGCTTCTTGTTCTTATTTGAAAATGAAAACTGGGTGTATGTGAAACAAGAGTTCTTTGGGAGAGTGTAGGAAATATTGCTCTTTCTACAAAGGATATGACCAATCTCAAATGTACCTACAGCAGTTTCATTTCCTTGGGTCTCCAAGCAGAATTACTCCCATGTATAGGTACTGTCTTACTGCCACTATAGTGGAGCTATCTCCTCATAGGCAGTGCATTTCATCTAAGAGAAAGTTGAATTTACGTTCTTCACTGCATCCTGCTGCCCAGTGGAGGTCTACCCTTATCCAGTGATTGATTGATATAACAAGAGCTCTTTAGGTGTGGCCCCAATCCCTTAAACAGAGAATTCTGTAGTCCTTTTTACATTCAATAGTGTCATTAGGCCATTTACCTTACCAAATAACATCTAAGTACCAACTAATGGTAGATCACCTAGCACTTCCTATGTGCCATGTGCCATGTGCCATGTGCATGCTAGTGTAACATGAATTGTAACTACAATGAATCCAGCAACCCAGGTGTGGTATTAGTGATGATTACATGAATAATAATGACCAATGACATTAAGGCATACTATGTAGTAGGCCCAAAATAAAACTCTTAACACTTGGTTATGACTATAGTGCTCCCTGAAAATTAGTGCTGTTGTATATACAGTTAACAACTAAACCGGGAGTTAAAAAACCGATTCAGTAAAAGTATCTGTCCAGAAAAGTAAAAATAATCTAACCAGAATCACTTAACTAGTAACTGGCCTAGACCAATTGCTTAGCCCTCTATGGCATTTTATTTCACAATCTTTAATTCTCCAAAGTTTGCTTCCAAACTACTTCAGAACAAAAGTAGTTTGGCTATATCCCAGAGTTACAGTTTTTAATCAAAGTGACTGGTTTTAATACAGTAGCTCCAGCTTGTGGCAGACAGAAGGAAATAACGTACATTGGTAAAAAGACCACCTGCTTAAACTCAAAATTTTTAAATGTTCAACAATCAACTAAAACTATTTTTATTTTTGTGTTTCTTTGAAAAATTACTGCTTGTATCAAATATTTTATGCCTATTAACTTAAAAAACCTAAGAAGTGTTATTGATGTCATAGGAAAAGCCAGGCCAACCTAGACTTGGATCTAAATTTTGAGTTTAGATAAGATAGTCACTTCTTATCTACAAAAATGTGCATAATTATACTTTCTCTGTAGACTTTTCATGTCATGTAATTTATAAAGAATCCATTCAATAAATAATCATTTTCTGTTTAAAGAAATGGGCTTGTTTGCTTTCCTCCCCTTTTGGTGCTAATGTTATTTTGAAAGTTTTCATTAGGAAGGGATTGTATTATGCTCAAAGTGGTATTTTATTTTTAGGCTCACATTTGGCTGAAAAAGAGAAGAGTTAATACTAAGTATAAGTAAGGATGTATGCATGATGGCTCATATCTGTAATCATGGGAGGCTGAGATCAGAAGAATCACAGTTGGAGGCTAGCCTGGGAAAAATGTTCATCAGATCTCCATCTCAACGAATAGATGGGTACAGTTGTTGGGGATTCACACTGCCCTTCCCCCAGCCCTGGGTAGTGTGGGAGGGAGCCCCTCCCACCTTCCGGCCTTAACAGGAAGAGAAGCCCCCAGCCCTTGGGGCGAACACGTGCGTGCCATCATGGCGGGGACTTCTACAGAGACCCAGCTCTTGGGGGGCTGTAGCCCCCACCCACAGGGGAAGTTTCATGACATCATCTGATGGGCAGCCCACTCAGCCAATCAGTCAGTCACCTCAAGTCCTTCCCCTTCCACCTTTGTCATCGTAATAAATTCTTCCACCCGCCCTCTACGCGGCTGAGGCACATGGACCATCGAATCATCTCCCCGATGTCTCTCTCTCTGCTGCCATTCCACATGTAAGGGGACTGGGGAGGGAGACTTCGGCAACCTTTCCTCAATTTAGCGTAATCCATTAGAACACGCTTTGCTTTCTTCTGGCAGAGGGACAAAGCCGAGTCTTCTTTCATAGTTTAGAATTCAGGCATCTCCCCTGGAGAAGTGGGGAGAGGGGTCCCAGAGAGACCCCGACATACGGTGGTATGCACCTATGATCCTACTCGTGCAGGAAGCTTAAAATAGTAGGATCACTGTTCAGTCCTGCCTGTGTATGAATTGAACACTATCCAAAAATGATTAAAGCAAAAGGAAATGAGGACATAACTCAAATGGCAGAGAACTTGCCTACCAATGCAAGACCTTGAGTTCAACCACAGTACCATTTGAAAACAAAACAAAACTAATAAACAAGAATTTTAAAAAGCCTATAAGAATACCTGAAGTCTTCTTTGAGATTTGCTTTTGATGCAGGAAATTCAATTTTCCACCAACAAAAAAGAAACCTGGAGTTTTCTTGACAAAAGCTGCAGACCAAATAATCCTCTCAACACATATCTGCTAGTACATTTTCATAGCTGTCTTGCTGTTGCCTTTCCATCCAGAGAATCTTTTAATATAATGGATAACTAAATGTATTATTTGTATACTCATTCTATTAAAACCACATGATAGAATTTGAAGTATTGAATGTAAATAAAAAGAGAATTGTTAGATCTTCATAAAAATTATGTCTACACTAACACTAATGTGTTATTTTACCTTTACATTTGAGTAACTAATAATAACTCATTCATATTTTAGGATTCTTTTGTAAATATAGATTAAATTTTCAAATACAGATGCTCCTTGGATTAATATGAGGTTCCATTCCAATAACATGATTGTAAGCTAATTATTGTAAGTCAAAGTGCCTTAAAAACACACCTAATCTACCAGACATGGAATGCTTGCAAACACTGCTCACTAGAGACTATCAGCTATTTACCCTCATGGTCCCATGGCTGACTGAGAACTGAGGGTTTGCTGATTCTGCTCAGCATTGGAACAATTGTCCAGCTCCAGGAAAAGATCACAATTCAAACTTTTAAATGTGATTTGTTCTGAATGTGTGCTACCCTCACACCATCATAAACTTGCATCAGATGGTCAAGGATTGTCTGAATAACCTTATCTTTATTACTTTGCAGATGGAGAGTTCTGTTTTAAATCAAAGCAGTAGAATCTGCCAAGGTAGAGGGAAGTAACTGTAATTTTGGAAAGATTCTATGTTTCAAAAATGGAAATGCTCTAGACCAGACATTATACTGAATTAGATAGTCCATAGGATATAGCACAGGTATGTTTAAATCCTGGTGATATAAGAGCTATGGGCATGGCCTCACAATTGCACAGCTTTGAGTTCAAGGTTCAGTACTGACAAAAACAAAAAGTTCTGTTAATGTAACATATTATCCTGTTCACTTGCCAATAAAATTGGTAAGAGATGATGTCTTATAACTTTAGAGTTGCTATGAGGATTAAGGAGAATGATGTGCTTGAGGAGCCTGAGATCCAGTGTGAACTAAACATTCCAATGAATCCTACATACTTTTGCATGTTTCTGTGTATAGAAAGTCCTCCCCTGGCCAATTCTGAGCAAGCTGTATTAAGTAGTTTTAAATCATCAGAAACTAAAGGTAAGCTGGGAATGTGGCTTAGTGGTAGAGTGCTTGCCTAGCATGCACAAAGCCATGGGTTCGATTTCTCAGCACAATAGAAAAAGCAGGAAGTGGTGCTATGGCTCAAGAGGAAGAGTGCTAGCCTTGAGCAAAAGAAAGCCAGGGACAGTGCTCAGGCCCTGAGTCCAAGCCTAGGACTGGCAAAAAAACAAACAAAGAAACCAAAGGCAAACACCAAACAAAAATTAAAATAAAAGCCATTGTGGAAAAAAACCTATAACTATAGATTAAGTTATTTATTGTAAAACTCATAGAAAATATTTTGGAGGTATACATAAAAAAGGAGGGGAGGAGGTATCATAATTTAAACAATTCTATAATTTTCAAAAGTTTATGGCCATCTCATAGCTTTGTTGATCCATCCTTTTCACAGGAATACAATAGAAAAAATGAAGAATATACTAAAGGTCTCAGGAATCTTCCTCTTAAAGTTTGTTCTGTTATAGAAGCAGCTATTTGTAAAGCAGTGGCTAGAATTCCTTTTTCTGTTTAATTAGATTAAGTAACTTGTAGCTTCTTTCATCTTATTGATTATGGATAAAGCTTGGCATAGTAGTGTACTCATATAATCTCAGCATTGGAGTTATGATCCTCCTCATCAGAAAGATCATAAGTTCAAGGCAAGCCTGGCTACACAGACACTCTATTTCCCAAAAAAAGAAAAGCAAAAGAAATATTTAAAAAATGAGAAATACCCAGAAGAAATTAAATTTTGAATGAAGGCTATTTGGATAGCAATGCTTGATCACAATTTTTATGGGGCATAAAATATTGCTTTTTGTTTCAGCAGGCAACCCATATCCAACTGAGCAACACTCAAATAGCATATCTGATAATGGAAAGAAGTAGCCATTAACAAAATGTTCTTATTTTGCTTCATCTCTCAATTTTCATAAGGCTTTGAAATGATCTTCCACTTTCCAGGGGCACCAAGTTTTCCACACTTGGAACAAATGTGCAAGGTAGACCATTTCATGCCATGTAGCTAGCTAAGGAAAAACAATGCGTAAATGATTGTTAGTAGCATACAGAATTAAAGTATCCCTTATCTCATTTGATCTTCAATAACCCTGTGGCATTGGCAAGGCAGGTATTTTGTATACTCTCTATTTTATTTATGAGGAAATTAGAGCTAAAGGAGACTATGTACCAAGTAGTAAGGCTAGCAAGTGAGAAAATGTGTAGGACAGGGAAGGGGGAATGTTAACTTTCTCTCAAAGGGAGGGCAATGATGGACAGTAATAGAAGGGCAGACATCTTCCGCTAGAATAAGGCAATTCATTAGGAGAGTAGGGAGTTGATAATATATGGAAGCAGGCCATCTTCCTTGGGTTTTTTGGGCCTGAGCCTGAGATATTTTGCAGCTAGTTATAAGAATTCAAGTAATATGATTCATTCTGGCACCATTTAAACTTTAAGTACATGTCAGAAGTAAGAACAAAAGAGAATATGCCACCAACTTGACTTATTTTGGTGAATATAAAAGCTGATTACTCAAAGCTTAAAATAAGATGACTTATATAGCAATGCTTCTTACCCCACCCTTAGGGAGTGTTGGGTAGAAGGACTTATGTGTTGTGCTAGGTAGCATGAAGGGAGGGGAAAAACAGAGTAGGGCAACCCAAAGTCAAAGTCAACAACCTTTATGAATCTGAGCCATGGACTCATTGCCTAAAGGGACTGAGGGAGGAACCAAGTTTCCACCCTCTTCATGTAGAAATGAGAACAATTGTTGATAGAAAAAGGAAAATCTTTTCCTATTCTTCTCTCTCCAGAATAAGAATGATTAAGGCAGCACAATGCATGCCATCCCAAACCTCCATATCCTAATTAAAAGTAAAAATTGAATAATTTCAAAATATATACGTATACAAATGAGATATAAAATAGCAATGAGTAAGGTGTCTCCATCCTTGGGTCTAATGTGATTACATGCAGTAATTAATGATGAATTTGTAACCAGCCCTGTTGGCTGTGTTCATATGCCAAGTGTGGTAGTCTAATGGATCATCGGTTATGGGTGTAGATTTCTAATCTAAAGGCACTGAAACTGCTAGTAGAGAGTGATCAATTTTAAGCAGTTGCAGAAACTTGAATGTAGGAAAACGACAAACCCGCAAGAATTATCGGACTGAAAACCAGCCAGGTTTTTAGGTTAGTTACTTCGAAACAAATGTTATCTTATTGGTCCACAGATTTAGGGGGGACAGAATCAAACTCAAGTCCAGTGCATGCAGACAAGACTACAATTTAGCTCTCTGCCAGCCTGAGATTCCGCCTCAGGACATCTGTCCCGCTTGAATTTAGCCTGTCGTCCTGTGTGTGCTTGGACTTGTAGCATCAGTACCGACAGAGAGAACTGTGCTGCTGGATGGCAAATTCCTGTAGGCATGGCTTTGTGTGAAGCTGAACAGACCTCTCTCATTAGTAAAGACTTTGGATGATGGATTATAGTCCCTGGATGATCAAACCATGTCAGCCATTCCCACACATGGAGATCACATGGAATCAATGAAACCAGGCCAGCCTGAGGCCAAAATAAAAAGTAGGCCAAACCTGTCCTTAGCTTGCTCAAACCTGATGTCTATACCTGTCTCCTTTCTTTCAACATGCTCCACTTTTCCTGCCTTCTTCCTACTCTCCACCCAAACAAGGCCCAAACCTTCTTTACTGCCTCTGGCTATCTATGCATCTCTCCTAGTCACAGTCAACCGATTATGCTTTGCCCCACACCACCAAACACTTTCGGAGTTTTAATTATGAGACAGATAATATGCTGTGTACGAGAAATACAACTATATACTACATGAATGCGAGTACACCCACATCTGAGCCTTTATGAGATCTTAAAATCCTCTCAGTATAGTCTGAATATCCTACTATATGGTAGACATGATGCAGGTTATAGAAAAGGATGCAAAGATTAAGAACCCTTTTTTGAATCTCCAGAAACCTCTTGAAATCAAGAAAAGACAAGCCAGAGAGGCAGGAGAGCTATGTAATGGAAAGAGCTATGTGCTGCCTTTTCCACCAGCAAATATGAAAATATCTAGCTGCTCTCCCTACTTTTATCTTTGTCCTCTGTAATAAATAATAACAATAACAATGGATAGACCATACATCTATTTGCCATCTAGGAACCAGAGTTTCTCTTGAAAAACAAAAAACAAACCAAGCTACTTTCTGTGTATAATGTCCCAAAGGTTCCTTTGTTCACAGAACAGAATCCAAACTTCTCAGCTGATGAGGTTTAGTATGATAAAGTTCCCATCTTACTGTTATGTTCCTCAAACATTCCTTTTCTTTGGGCTTTTATCTATTCGGTCTTCTGACTGAAATATATTTCTGCTAGATATTTGTTTTATGAACCTTATACCTTCTTTGACAGCTCAGTTCAAAATACTTCTTTAAGAATGCTTTGGCTGACAAGCCTGTCTAAACAACACTTCCTCGATCAAGTTTGTGGATATTTTCTTTATGTGTCGCTATTCAAAACAACCTCCACCTTTGTTAATTTTTTGTTTGTTGGTTGGTTTACTTGTAGAGTTGAGCCTTCCTTCTCCAAAACTTCTCCATCTAACTTAAAGGCACCATCATTCTTGCAATGGTTTCAATGACACAGATAAAAAGAATGCCCAGCAGTCATCTTGGATACCTTTCTTTCTGTACAGATCACTTAGGAATCCTATGCATTTTATCTCAAAATGGAATTGCTTCTCCCTGCCTTCTGTACAGCCACCCTCATATTTCACTGCATTACCTCATAACTGGTCTCTCTGCTACCCTCTTGCTCCCACATAGTCTATTTCAACAGCACAGCCACAATGGCCTCTTTAAAAATGAGCCTATTCAAGTCATTTTCCCTCTCAAAATTTTCCAGTGGCTTCTACCTTAACTCAGTAAAAGCTGATAGATCTATGCTGTCTAGTTTATCACATGTGGCTACCAGGCCCTTTGTGAGGCTAGTTCTAATTGAGATGTATGGTAAGTGTATAACACTAGATTTCAAGGACTTAGCATGAAAAATTGAAAAAAATGCCTCATTGAATATTTCATGTATCTATTACATGTGGATATGTTAACATTCTTGACACATTGGGTTAATTAGTATATCATTGAAATTATTCTAACTTGTGACCAAATTATTCTAAAATGTTATAAATATACAAAAGTGAATCTAGACTCACATTTGTGTCTTGCATTTCATTTCTGCTACACAGCACTTACATAGAGAGCATGTAAGTAAGACAATGAATGAGACCACTTAGTGAATAAGTATAGGAAGAAAATAGAAGAAATCTAAGGATGGAATCTTGCAAGCCCTACAACATTAACAGGTCAGCGAGATAAAGAAGAACCATTTTAAAAGAACTGGGGGTGGGGGCGCGGGGGATATCCAATGAGATCAGAGAAGACTCAGATGATATCCTAGAAGTCAGACGAGTAATGTCATGCAATGGAGAGAGCAGTCGGTTGTTTCTTGTGAGATGAGGACTGAGAACTGATGCTTTGCTTTGAAAACATAGAAGTCATTGGGAATATTAACTGAGATGTTTTGGTGAAATGTTTCAGATAAAAATAATTAAAATGGTTCAGAAGTTAGAGAGTGAATTAGGAGTGAAGAATACAATGGATATCATTATGAAAGAGTTTAGTAATGAAGGGGATATGAAAAATAGGAAGGCATCTAGAGGTGAGTATAGAATCAATGAAGAGTGTTTTACTATGAGAAATACAGCCTGTATATGCTGATGGAAATAAAATGATAAGGATGAAGAGAGCCTCTCTAAAATTTCTAGAGTGAAATCTCTAGTCCTTAAGTAGAGACAAGGTCCTGGGATCTAGTGTATGAAAGAAAGGGTATGTTTTAGATAGAAACATGAAAATTCCCTCACTGTAGGAGAGCAGAGATATGAGTTGGTTGATAGAAGGGATGGAAGGGCCCTTCTCACTGTTTCCATTTTTAGTTAATAAGGAATCAAGGTCATCAGATGAAAGTGAAGGAGTAAGGGCTGAAAGTTTGGGAAGAGGTTTGAAATTGTGTTTGTGAAGTAACAGTGAGTAGACTGAATGAATTACAAGTTCTAGGCCCACTTGAATTTACAGGTTAATGTGTTTAAAGTAAGACCATGCAATAAGATTGTGTATTTTTCTCCAGCCAAGTTCAACAACAACAAAAACAAAACAAAACAAAAAACAATAGAATCGGAAGAAGATCACAAATAACTAGGGTTAAAGTTCTGCTGAAGAAGAAACCAGGAAAACCAGGAAGTCCTCAGTGTGTATAGTGAGTGGCTATTACAATCTAGGATGGATAAAAAGATAATAAAGGATGAATAAAGATATATGGAATCTGAAGGACAAAGAAGAGCCAAATGTATTATTGGATCAAAAAAAATTAAGTTAGGGTACTAGGTACTGTGAGTGGGAAGGGATGAAATGGTGGTCCTAGAGATTGCTGACTGTGGACAGACTATAGAAGGGTAGCCCTGTCTTTATCAAGTTAGAATATTAAGGGCTCCTTCTGCATGAATGAGTGGCTGAGGCTGGGGAGAATGTGAGCAGTTAAGAAAAGATCAAAGGACTCAAAAGCCAGAGTATTGAAATGATCCTCTATACGAAGACAGATATCACTTAAGAATTGTGACAGGTATATTGTTGGAATGAGTGAGCCAGGGGCTTTAGTCTTCAGACAATGGGAGTGAGTAACCCCAAGTCAATTGATGACTGCACTGATGAAGGCAACTGGTCATGATGTCATACTCCACACCAAAGTTCTTCAAGGCAGATGACAATATGATCGGCCAGTAGCAATGCAAAGCAAAGAGACTTACTTAGAAGTCCAGAATTCACATTACATTTCACTGACTCCACAAGAGGCACAATCTATTCAAAACAAGAAGAAAAGAAAAAAGAAGCCTGTAATGATTTACAGTTTCCCTATTTTAAACTCAAAGGAATGAAGAACAGAAAACAAGCACAATTTGATCAAGCAAAATACCTGCATTCTAAATATAGCATGTGGTTGTATGCTTTGTAGATCAACTTAAAGGAAATTCTTGTGGATTTCTGGTCTGGAGATGTTGCCTAATACCAGCATGGGAGAAGATATTTTAGAAAGTAATCTTTAACAAATGGAAAAAGGAAGAATAGTTAAATATAGTCATACTCAATATACATATGTGAAAATGAGACCATGTAACTTGAATGTATGGGTGGATTGGTAAGAGTTAGAAGAGAATGATAGAAGGGATGACCTGAATCAAGATACCTTGTACTTATA
The DNA here is from genome assembly GCF_023159225.1 of Perognathus longimembris pacificus. NCBI lineage: Eukaryota > Metazoa > Chordata > Mammalia > Rodentia > Heteromyidae > Perognathus > Perognathus longimembris. The sequence continues at coordinate 31,871,218 of NC_063173.1, read as the reverse complement.
AACTAAGTTTTTTGGGTTTTTTTTAACAACAGAAAGCAGTCTTTAAACAGTACCTGGACATTTCTCCCCATATGCAGATGTTTCTATCATGAACTTCCTTCACATTAACGATAATCATTTTTTTAAAAAAATGGACTAAGGATGAGTATTCATCACAATTAAAAGATAATATTTTACCTGATTAACTCTGAATAAGGGAAGTTTAAGTCAAGTTCACTGAGAACCAGCGAGATGAGTCAGTTGCTAAGATCTGTAGAAATGTTCTTAATGATTTTTATAATTGTTTCCTTAATAATGGAATCTTAATAAGCAGGTCAATGTTAAATTAATAATGTGGAAGTACTCTAAAAAGCATATTAAAACATCATCTTAGTCCATTCATGCAAGCCATAATACAGTTTTTTTCCCCTTCCTGATAGCATATCATCTATCAGAAGGAAATATTTAAGCTAGGAGATGAAGGTTGAAACATAAAATTAACAAGGAGGAGAAATAATAGTTTTAACAATAGCCAGACAGAAGCTATGTAAGCCCAGAGCTATGTTCTTTTTTTCCCATTTATTCAATGAATGATCACTGAGTTCGGATAATATGTGAGACACTTTGCTATTGGCTGGAGAGTCAGAGATGAATAAAATACAGTTATCTCAGAGGTATGCAATCTCTGGCTGACAAAAAATAAACACTTCAGTAAAGATAACATAAGGTTGATCATTCATATGAAGTGTGTCAGTGAGAATGGGACATGTGGAGTGGTTAACAGAAGTTTACTGGACAGATAAAAGAAGCATGCTGAGTAGCAAGAAGAGCACATGAGAAGATAGAACAGATATCAATAAGCATAGCACGTGGAGTATGAGCAGCTCTATGGGGAAGGAGTGTATGATCTAGAAGGAAGAAGTAAGTTATGCTGCTGCTTATGGAATTGTCAACGTGCTTTGCTCTACATCTGCTACCATTACCCACTGTTACCACCTTTCTCCCCTAATCCTCCATCATTCAAAGACAGTCACTTTCCAGAGGAAATCCACACATAGCAAACATGTGGTATGTGTAGTTATTACTGATTAGGAGGTTGTGCAGAAGGATTACAGTACAAATATCAGAACTGTCCCATTGTGACCTTCTTCCCCTTCATCACCTTCTTCCTGCATCTCATCTTGACCCAAGTAGGCTAGCACTGAGTGACCTCATGGTGCAATGGTACCACATCTGATTCCATGTAGAATTTCTCCTTTCTTTTCTACAATTTTAGTACCTTACAACTATCCATTCAACAACAGACAATATACAAAGGGGACTCACTCTCAAAGGAATTTTTTTTTAATCTCTACTAAGAAACAAACTTTTCCCTCTGGTTATATTTCTAAAACATGGTTCTAAGCTATTGCTTCAAATTTTTAAATCCTGCAGTAGCTTTCTCTGGTCAAAAATTAAATAAGAAAGTAAATATCCAAGCATTCTGAAGCCACCGCAATCTGCCTCAACCTAAAGGTTAAACCATCTCTTTACTTTCATATCCTGTTCAATCGCAATTGTGTTTATCCCATGCCAGGTTTTTGTAGGGAATTGTTTGTTTGTTCTTTCTACATAGTTTTGTTCACACAGCTGTCTCTCTCTGGAATTCCTAGTCTCCAAAGAAACCTCTGTGAAAATTCTAATCATCATTGGACACTATTGGACACCATTTCTTTCTTACTAAAGTTGGATTTCTAGGACTGGGAATATGGCCTAGTGGTAAAGCGCTCACCTTGTATACAGGAAGCCCTGGGTTCAATTCCTCAGCACAACATATATAGAAAAAAAAGCCAGAAGTGGCGCTGTGGCTCAAGTGGTTGAGTGCTAGCCTTGAGCAAAAAGAAGCCAGGGAAAATGCTCCGGCCCTGAGTTCAAGCCCCAAGACTGGCAAAAAATTAAAAAATTAATAATAAAGTTGGATTTCTAATCATTGAACACCATTTCCTTGTTTCTACAGTACGATTTCTCCATCTAGGAGTTGCTAGCATTCTACACTGGATAATTCTTTGTTGTAAGGGTTGATCTTGCGCATTGTAAAATGTTTATTATATTCCTGACCTCTATCTACTAGATGAACATAACCATCCTCATTCCTAGCCACTATCCATAGTCCTGACTATCTTTTTTAAAAAAATCTCCAGATATTGCCCCTGTATTGTGGGTTTTCAAATCACCTCTGGTTGAGAAATACTCTGTGGTGTTCTCTGGTTACTTCCAATGAGAATTTATTAGTCATTAAAATGCCTTCAAAGAATTGGCTTGGAATATGGCCTAGTGGCAAAGGTGCGTGCCTCATGTACATGAAGCCCTGGGTTCGATTCCTCAGCACCACATATCTAGAAAAGGCCAGAGGTGGCACTGTGGCTCAAGTGGCAGAGTGCTAGCCTTGAGCAAAAAGAAGCCAGGGACAGTGCACAGGCCCTGAGTCCAAGCGTCAGAACTGGCCAAAAAAAAAAAAAAAAAAAAAAAAAAAAATTCCTATAAAGAAAACAAGTAGAAAAGCAACAATTCAGACACCACAACATCAGAACCATCTTTATTTCGTTCGTTTGTTGCATATGTGCCTCTCCTCTTCCACTGGGCTTGTGAGCTGCATATGTGCCTCTCCTCTTCCACTGGGCTTGAAGTGAGCTGCATATGTGCCTCTCCTCTTCCACTGGGCTTGTGAGCTGCTTGAGAAACGAGTCTTACTGGTAATCTCTAGGGTCAGCACAATGCTTTACCATGGTACATAACTAGAATGTACTTGTTGTATTCTGTTAATAGGGCTATTGTCTTGGAATGTTTTTCTATCTAATTAACTGCTTGATGACTCTATCAGTTCAAAGAATGAAAAAAAGCAAAATTTATTCTCTTTTGTAAAGTATTGTCTATTGCAGGGAAGTTACAAGACACAATAAGAATGATAGATCAGAAGGTTTATTGTTTATTTATTTGTTTTAATTTTCATACTGTAAGGGGTTTTGTTGTTGTTGCTGTTTTTTTTTTTTTTAAGATAGGGTCTCCCTTAGGAACCCATGCTAACCTTAGCCTCACAATTCTCCTGTCTCAATCTTCCGAGTGCTACCAGTGCCCTGTCTAGCTGGAATTGTTTTTATTGTGAAGTAAGTATTAATTTTCAGACTAAGTTTAGATTAACATAGTAATGTGGTTGATTTTAATTTAATTTGAGTTAGTTTGCAGAATACATAAGTTTTAATTTAAAATGTAATGGTTCCTATGATAAAGCTTATAATTGGTAGGATTCTGTATCACTTTCTATTTATTGCTTTGTTTCTGTTTTACAGGGCTTTATTTCTTTACTTTTGTTTTTTTTTTGTTTTGTTTTGTTTTTTTTGCTCATATTGCTAGAAAGTTGCTTGAAGGCAGAAACACGTCCAGCAATTCTTCTCTTGCCTATAGCACCTGAGTAGTAAACACTTTTGATTTAACTAGCTGAAAACTCTAAGGGGTTGGAGGCCAGGAAGTATATGACTTTATTGACTGACAATGCTCCAGAAACTAGCTTTAGGGGCAGGTTTTAGAAGTTGTGATATGGTATAACAAAACTTGCTACAGGATCATTTCTATATTAATTTCCTCCTTTTTTTCCTTGGGGACAGAGTTGAGATTTCATAACAGCTGTGTGTCATTCAAAAATCAAACCTCTGGGGGCAGAAATAAAGTATATACTTAGTATGCTTAAGATCTAAGTTCAATCCCCTACACCTAAATAAATTAGCAAATGCATGCACTTATTTCCCAGTTCTTTTGTAGTAGATGCAGTCATGTACTAAGTAGTTATGAATACTGAGATGAAGGCCAAAATATTAGATGGAACTAATGAAATGGGTGCTTTACAAGATGCTAACTCACAGCCAGCATAATGTTACATGCCTATACTTCCAGTGCTTGGTAGGTTGAGACAAGAGAATCAAGAGCCTAGAAGATAATCTGTGTTACAGAGAAAGTTCCAGGCCAGACTGAGCTACATAGTGGACTCTTTCAACAAAGCAGTCATGGGAGATTGTGATTCTTTACTCTCTTTTTATTCTGTTGTGCAACTCTTGAGCAATTACTAGAACTTCTCAGCCATCTAAGGTCATGAGTAAATTTGACTATGGATAGTGGCACAAAATGACAGAAATTGGGCTTTTTATTGATTCTGTGGAGTTGTCATTCTTTTTCCAAGTTGCCTACCTTTGAATTTAATTTTCTCACTCTAACTATACATTATTTTAGAATTTCTTATTTATATGCAACTTTACTGGATCTTAACTAATACATAAATGTTTCATTAGAATGCAAGAATATTTTAATGCCTGCTACATGCTAGGCCAATTTTATTTTAGATAGATAGATAGATAGACAGATAGACAGATAATGTCCCTCAAATTTTCATCATTTTTAGAAAATACAAATGTTCATGTCATACTTGAGAATTTCTGTATCAATTTTACATGGTGAGCCTCTTGAATGAATATATATATGCATATAACATAGTAGGTTATATACAATGTATAGTTTGTCATTTTGTTGATCTTCACAAAAAAATCAAAACTTGTCCTCTCTATTGCTTTTATTTTTATTCTATTTTTTCCTATCCCATGTTGTTTGTATTTTATTTTACTTCTCTCTAACCACTGTGTTTTATTCCTTCTATTTGGCTTGGGTATAATGTGTTCTTTTTTCAAGAATATTACAACAGAGAGTTATATAATTGCTTTGCAACCTTTCTTCTTTTTTAATATAGACAATCACTGCTATAAATTTCCCTATAAAACTGCTTTAGCTGCATCCTGAATACATTTTTTTTAAGCCTTGTGAAATTTTTTGTTAGACATAGTGAGGAATGTTCTGTGTATCATTTCCATTGTGAGGTTTTATTTATATTTTCCTATACTCCAGCATGGTTTCTGTTGTTTTGAGTAGACAAAGCTTTTCTTATAAAGGTAAAATGATTTTACTTGGTTTAGATAGATATTGAAAATGATTCCTGCTTATAACTAAAACTTTTCTTTCATAGATTAATCTAAAATCCAAGAAAATATTAGTTCTACTTTATCTTCTCAGTAATGTAATAATATGGGTCCTTCTTAAAGCATTGGTCAGAAATTTTATTTTCTGCTCTGGAGGAATATCTATGCCCTTTAAGCAAATGTCAGCTAATAGTGAAAGCTTTGTGCTACCAAGTCCTTTCTTGTGGCCTGTGGGCTTTTCTTATTCGCCTTGCTTTTTTCATAATTTGGCAACATTACCATAAACTCCATGTGACAAGTGACATCATTGCTATAATGAGAATTCCAAGCAGCACCACTGGATCAAAGCCCATCTGTGTGCCTGCTCCCACACTTGACAAAACAAATTCCAAATTCATTCAGCATGCCGGTGCCATTTAGTCACTGTGACATATCCTAAAATTTGGACTCTGTGCAAAAACCAGTCTGTGCCCACAAAAATTAATCATGGAACATATTTTATGACGTTTGACAACAACTTAAAAGGTTCCCATCTCTGGCAGGTGGCTCTGCCAATCTGCAAGTATGTGCACGACAAATTCTGAACAATACATTGTTTGGCTGAAAATATACTGTGAAGGACACAAACCCTGGTGAGAACCAGAGTGAGTCCAACCAATCCAAAATTCTTTCTCAGGGACACATAAGCTGACTGCTATCTTGTGAAGGAAGTACGATGGCCCCAGGTACTCATAGAAAGCCAAAGGAAAGGCAACATCTCATGTGCCAGGAGATGCTGAGAACATTGGCACAATTGCTTGTGTTGGCAGTACCAAGAGTTGGAGATGGCTAATTTAAGCAACCAGATCCTGGCAAACAGATTTATTTAGGGCAAGGGTGTGTCAGAAAGATGCCAGAAAAAATATATCAATCTGTACCTTATATGTACTATGGAGTGATGAAATAATTGACATTAAAAAAAAAGAAGTCAACATTCAACATTTTAGTATAATCTAAAACTCATCCTAAGAAGAAGTAAGGTTTACTTTTAGATCTCTGGATCTGCAACATAGGACTTTTGAATCAGAGATGTGTGATAATAGTAAAAGGTGTTCTTGAAGAGATTTCCCCCTAATGTTATTTTCAATTAGATGGAATACTTTTTTATATATTGTTCAGTTTATTTTAAAATGCAGGCTATTAACCCAAAGAAACATGGACTCTATGGTCTCTCTTATTGGGAATAATCAGTACAAGTTTAGGCTAGTCACAGCAGAGGATCACAAGAGCCCAATAGCTATACCCTTATGAACACATAAGATGATGCTAAGTGAAATGAACTCCATGTTAAGGAAACGATTGTTATATCACAGTTGTAACTACTTTCAACATCCCATGTGTATCTGTAGCTTCTATTATTGATGATGTTCTTGTATCACCTTCCTGTAGTTGTACCTACACTATCTCTGTAATCTTATCTGAGTATATTGGCAACTGTGTATACTGGTATTAGAACTAGGAAATTGAAAGGGAATACCAAAATTGAGAGACACAGGGTAAAAAAAAGACAAACAACTACAAAATCAATACTTGCAAAACTGTTTGGTATAAGTGAACGGAACAACTCATGGGGGGAAAGGGAAAGGGGGAGGAGGGAGGGGGGTACGAGGGACGAGGTAACAAACAGTACAAGAAATGTATCCAATGCCTAACTGTAACCTCTCTATACATCAGTTTGATAATAAAAATTTGAGAAAAAATAAAATAAAAATAAAATGCAGGCTATTTTGCAATCATTTGCATTTAAAGTAGGAAAGCTATTTATCCCAACTTCTAGTTTCCCGAAGAATATATATCATAGAAACTGTTGGGCAAAAAAAGGGTTGGGGGGTAGAGATTGAGGCTTCAATTAGATTGTCAAATGCCTGAATAGATTCTTTTACTAAGAGTTCCATTCTTCAGTAATATGTTACAATTATCTACTGGTTCTATTACATAGTTCAATGGGCAATAAAAAAAAAAAAAGCAAAACCTTTAGGACAAAATCTTGCTTCTTCATGTTATTTTCCATTTTCTTAGCTTCCCTAAACAATCCCCACCCCCCCCACCCCACCCCCACCCCCGTTTATTCACCCAGACCCTCTTTAATGATGCTTTCAGTAAACCTATTTGCAATTTCTTAGGTTAAGAAATATTCTGACATTCTACCTTGGGCTCTCATTTGCTTTACAAAAACTAAATTTGCATTAAGTTTGCTTTCACTGAGATTTGTGTAGACCCAAACTTCCTATTCTAATTTTAAAGTTCCCCTTCATCTCAAGACAGAAAGTAATAGGAAGAAGCTCTTTCACAGGAAGAGCAATTCTGGATTGGAAGGTCAGATGATTTAATTTGACAGTTCTGGGCTGGAAGGTCAGGTGATTCAATAGTCTGGCAGAGGCAATAAAAGCAAAAAAGCAGCTATCTCTCATTCAGGTTCAAAATTGCCTCCTTTGATACCCAAGACACTGATCCACTTTTTCTGCAGAGTGAAGCTGCTGTACTCTGCAAAGTGAAGTGATTGTATTCTCTGGGATTCTCCTAACTCTGATAGGACTTATCAATTACAGAGGAAGATTTTGAGACTTTACATTACAATTTTCTGGTTTTTTTCTACGTAGAGTACAATGGTTACTTCATTATTAACCTGAATTGTAGTTATCCTCCTCAGAAGGATTTTTCTAATACCTCAACTAATTTAAGATTAATTTTAAAATAGAAAAAACATTGCTTCATTTAACATAATGGTGGTAATTCTCTCAATAATTTGTCTCTGCAATTTCATAAAGAAATCAATTTTATTTGGAAAAGACCTTAGAAATCTTTTGAACCTCAAATGCAGGGTTCTTGTGCTAGAATGTGTATGGCAGAATCCTTAGAGAGATGTGAAGATGTGTTCCAATGTGAGTAAGTAACAGAGTTTAATCTCTAGCACACTTTTAAAAATATTGTTGTAATGTAAATTATCAGAGAAGCCACATGGTCTTGGAGTCTTTATTAGAGCATTAGCAGTCTGCAGGCAGCCAGTTGTTACAAAGGCCTGCGGCCCACAAATACACTTAATACTGTCAGGAAACAGGCCAGAGAGGAAAGACAGAACACAAACAATACCAACAAACCAATTCAGCTCCAGTGGAGGGCTGAAGTCGGACGCTATGGTGACCTGAGACAACACAGGACGAAGACATGTGGCATGGTATGATGGCACCTGAGCTGGTCTGACCCTAAGTAGTCAGGTCAGGGGCAGGGTCACAGGAAGCTCCCAGTCCCAAGCACTGGACAAGTTCAGTAACCTCTAGGCCAAGTTCCCACCTCTGTTTCGAGAAGGTCAGGAATACCCATCAACCTAGGGGAGGGAATTCACTTCCTGTGGGAATTCAGGCAGACCTATGAATACAAGAAGACCCTACCACTCACATGTGGCCAAGATAACGCTGTCCAGACTTGACCTCCTTATTTTAATATTAACACTAACAAAAAATGTGGAGCCTTTTCCCTAAGAATCTGATGTCCACAAAGTCCAGGAAATTCAAGAGAATCTATATTTAAATAACCATGTTTATATTAATATGTATACCAATATATATCAAGTAATTTTCATATGCAGATGATATGTCTCCAGTAATAAGTGATTTTCTTAAGGTCACACCATCACAGTATTAGAAACCAGAGCATCTGACATTTAGTCAGTTGTTTTTACCATAATGATGGGAAACTACTATGGAATTTGAAACATTTTTTACTAAAGGTGTAATATATTATACTAAGCATGTTAAGTGCATTGCCTGACATGCCCTAGTCCTCTGTAAGGGATTAAGGGATGTTCTACCTACCACTGGTCTACCAGAGCCAGGTTCACCATCTTCTCTACTTCATCAGCCACAGTAGATTGAACCAGGCAGAGGTGGATATCTGATCAAAAACAACAAACTGGGTCTGGGAATGTGGCTTAGTGGTAGAGTGCTTGCCTAGCATGTATGAAGCCCTGGGTTCGATTCCTCAGTGCCACATAAACAGAAAAAGCTGGATGTAGCCCTATGGCTGTGGAGTGGGGAGGAGGAGGAGGAGGAGGGCGAGGGAGTAGGGGGAAGGGGGAAGGGAAGGGGGAGGGGGAGGGAAGGGGAGGGAAAGGGGGAGGGGAGGAAAAGGAGTATGAGGAGACAGGCAGGGGGGAGGGGGAGGAAAAGGAGTATGAGAAGGAGACAGTGAGGAAAAGGAGTATGAGAAGGAGACAGTGCTCAGGCTCAGGCCCTGGGTCCCAGGCCCCAGGACTGGGAGGGGGAAAAAAACCAGCAAACCCATGGGATGGTCAAGCGGCTCTAGATTAAGCTGCTTTTGGCTCCTGTTATTAGGCTTAAGTTTTCCCTTCCCCAGGCCCACTATCTTGTCTAAGCCTGCTGTTTCTAGGGAACTCAAAAAACAGGGTGCCCCTACTTTTTCACGTGTGATGGTTCATCTTTAGCTAGGACTATTAAGGTGAATTTCTTGGTATGGATGTCTCACTTTCAACATCTTCAAACATGGATTGGGACTTAGATTATTGGTTCTCTTTGGATTTGAACTCAAACTATACTATCATATTTCTTGCAGACAATAAATATTAGACTTCTAATGCTCCATAGTCATCGGAGTTAATCTTTCAGAACAAATCTGTGTGTGCATATGCATTCTATTTGTTATTAATTTACAGAAACCTAATTAATACAACATTCATTCTGAAATCATCTTAAGTTCATTTATATTGGGTTTTCTTGCTTTTTAGATTGGCTAACTTCCTCATGTGGATGGAGCACATTTTCTAGTCGCTTTTAAGAATGTATGGAAAGCCAAAAACATTTTAGGACACACATACACATATGACAAATATATGCAAGTGCCATACACATATGCCATAAACACATACACACATATATGGCATATATGTGTATGCAATATACACACACACACATATATATATAATGTAAGGTCCATACATGCAGGTGCTCCTGCCTGTTTACTCCCCCTTCTCAGAGGTCTCATCCTAATGCACCTGGCCACAATACCCTACCCCAGCCCCAGTCCCAGATGAGGCATCGCCCAAGGGGAGACTCTCTCACTTGGCAGCAGGCCAGGAGCTCGGCAAAATAAAATTCTCTCTTCTGCCTGAATACCTCCATCTTCAGCTACTTACTTAATAACTCTTACATATACACGTAGTTGCTTTCTCCACTATTAAAAGAGTAGGTATTACTTAGGTATTCCTGGCTCAAGCTTATAATCTTAAAATACTCAAGAGGCTGAGATAAGAAGGTCAAGCTTCAAAGTTAGCCCAGTCAGAAAAATCCATGAGACTCTTACCCTCAATGAAAAAGTAAGCAAAGATGCTGGAAAAACTGTGCCAGCCTTGAGTGGAAAGAAAGCTAAAGAACAGCACTCTGACCCAGAGTTCAAGGCCCAGTACAAGCACCTTCCCCACTCCAAATAATAACTTAAAGAATCTGGCAGGTAGGACCTTTCCTCCTAACACAAAGTGGGAACCTGAGGCTAAGAGAAGGTGAAGAGAGCACTTTGGATTATAGATTATGGCTGTGGAGAACCTGTCAAAGGTGACGCCGGGATTAGAACCCTGCCTTTTCTCCCTGGAGGCCTCCGTTGGACAAGGCCTGAGGCAAGAAGCAAGGAACAAGAGTCAGGAAAAGGATTAAAATCAAGAGAGGGGGAAGCCGGGAGACTCGCCCCAGCGAGGACCTGGCTTGCCTGCCCCACGAGGGTCGTTTCTGTCAGTTCATTACTCCCTGAGATTTGAAGGTCCCCGCCCCCTCCCCTGCTCTCGCGATACTTGCCGGTCCTGGCTCCTCCGGCTCCCACTAGGCCCCGCCCCAGCCAGCGCAGCCCCGCGACGTCATTTCCGGTAGGTCTGGCATCGCTTAGAGAGAAGATGGCGGCACTGGGGGAACCTGTACGGCTGGAGCGGGGTGAGTGAAGTGATTCCCACACTGAGGTGGAAAGGGAGGCATGGGGAATGCGGAGACGCTGGAGGGGAAGAGAAGCCACCCAGACTGGCGTCGCGGAACCGGCCCGTGTCCTCAGCGCGGGCGGTCGCCCAAGTCGCTTTGGGCGGAGGGCGCTCGGGGTCCTCAGAGCCGCGGGCTTCTCCGGCCTCGCGCCGCTCTCACCCCTGGTTACAGCCGCAGGCCCGCGGTCTCCCGTGGTGGGCGCTTCAGAGGCATCACCCAGGGGCCTGTGAACCTGAAAAGCGGACTCCACACACCTGGTTCCTACGGACTACACGCATGTCTGTGTATTTGCACACACAAACAGCGTGCCCCCAGATGCACCCTGCTTCGCGTGCCCCCGCGCACAGGCACACCCTTCCCCGTATGCCCCTGCACCCACAGACGCACCATCCTTCCCCATGTTCTCCTGCGGCCCGCAGGCACACCCTTGTGCCTTTGCGCCCGCTGTCACACCCTTCCCTCCCCCCGGGTGCCCCCTGAACCCGCAGGCACTCGCTTCCCCATGTGCCCCCTACGCCCACAGACACGCCCTTCTCGTACTCGGGGCACATTTCCACAGGTTTCTACAAACACTCACGTGTCTCCCCTCTTATTTAAAAGCTAACTACCCAGTTACCCTGCAGTTTCTCGTGCTTTTGAGTTTGGGGTTTTTCCTAGCTGTCTTGCTTCTCTCAGAAAAGAAAGGGAGGTGCTGTTAAAAAAGAAAAAAAAAACCACAAACAAACAACAAAAAAAGCAGTCCGGCGATTTGATCTTGGAAAGGAGGTTACATAACCAGGTGGAATGTGCAATTCCTTTCTTTTTAACCTCACAATTGCAAACCATGATTGCTTAATTGCTCCTAGAGCAAACTCAAGGAAATAAAACCCATTGTGCTGTGTAGAGAGCTAGATGCCTATGAAAATACCCACCTGGCTATCCCTGTGCCAGAGTCCTGTTAGGGATTTTCAGTGTTTCACTCAGTCTTCTGTATTTCCTTTATTTCAAACAATTAATGCATGCTTCTGACACACCAGTATTAGACATGATTTGATAATGGTCAAGAAGTACCAAGTAAATAATTTTGTGAGTACTGTTGGTAAGTAAAGATTGAAATTTTTTTGTGTGCAACTAAAATTTGCACTTATATGCTGAGCATTAACATCCTCATAAGTAAAAGCATTTAAGTTTTTGTTATTACCTTTAACTGTACAAAGAAGTTTCACCCATCCCCACCTTTCAAGGAAATACATTTTTTAGAGTTAGTGTATTTAAGAGAGAACCTCTTTTCTCTATTGCCTTTCCAACAAACAGATGTGCTCTTAGGATTGTTAGTTTACTACTTATGATGTTCATCATCTGGAAGTCCTTTTTATAAATGGTATTGTTTCTCTCCAGCCCAGCAGGAAATTAATTAAAGCATGGTTTTATCATAGAATAGCTACTCTGGAAAAGAGGTACTGAATTAGGCTTAAAATGATAACGTCTTCCACTTGAACACGGTACTGTGTAAAGAGGAACAAACCTGTTGGTGTTAACAGGAGTAGGTGTTTTTCTTTAAAAGCTAGTTGCCTATGTTAGTGTTCTTTTGCATCTTTAAGGTAACATTCTGGGAACTTCACACTTCGGCATTAAGTATTGGTAGTCATGGCTTTACTTTTTGCTCTTACAGGGTTCTTTCAGTGGAATTATCAGTGGTTGCCATTTAGCTGGATACAAAAATCAGGTTTAAAAAAGTCTTAATTCTTTGAGTTCCAGCAAACTATTAACAAGTACTCAAAACAATTTACTGTATAAAATGAGTGCATACGATCAAGTTCTGGAGTGTCTTCCAATTCATCAAAACATACCTCCTGGAACACAACATTTCAGCATGTATTAGGGACAGTTTAGACTTGATATTTTACTTTTTTTTGGTGGGGGGTGGGGTTCAGTTGAGAGGCTTGAACTCAGGGCGTCGACAGTGTTCCTGAGCCTCTTTGTGCTCAAGGCCTGGTCTACCACTTGAGCCACAGTGCCACTTCCAGTTTTGAGAGGCTAATTGGAGATAAGAGTCTTCTGCCTGGGCTGGCTTTGAACCATGATTCTCAGTTCTTAGCCTCTTGAGTAGCTAGGGTTACAGGTGTGAGACACCATTTTTTGATAATTAAATTTTCTTTCTGCTGTGCTGGGTATTGAGTCCATGACATCACACCTGCTAGTCAAGCCTTCTCTCATCAAGCTATATATCCCTAGTCCTGTCTGACTTATTTGTAATGATTTTGAAAGTCAAAATAGTTGAACAAGCAGTTCCCACTTACCAGCCATTCTGGTGATGGGAAATCAGAATAGAGAAGGTCTCCATGTTTCCATTGAACTTGGCTAAGTCATGTTTAAGCTTTTATTATTTAGAATAGAAAAAAAAAGATCCTGCCTCTTTTAGTTGTAGGTATATCTGCAAACACAAAGCAAGTCTTACTAATTTTATACAAAAAAAAAACTTCCCAATCCTTTAGTATAACATTAAATTAGGAACTTCTTCCACTTAAGTTAAAAAAGGACAAGTTGCAGAAAGATGATATTCTGACTCACTGAGGTACACAAATGGTTATAGAAAACAAAATCAAAACTATTAAAGATAGGCTTTAGTAGTGTTATGAGTCTGAATCGTCTAAAGTTTCTTAAATCATAAATGCATTTTCTGCAGTGTATAACATGCTTAATGTATTTGTATAACTATAAAGAACCCCTGAATATTTCTTACGATTATTATCAGTGTCACAAAAGATGTTTGCTTGCTAGACCCCTTTGTGTATTTTTTCATTCAGTTACCAGTTACTTCATGGGGCTTGAACTCAGGGACTGGGCACTGTCACTGAGCTCTTTTGCTCAAGGCTAGTGCTCTAACATTTTGAGCCACAGTGCCACTTCCGGTTTTCTGGTGGTTAATTGGAGATAAGAGTCTTAATGGCTTTCCTGCCCAGGCTGGATTTGAACCACGATCCTGAAATCTCAATCTCCTGAGTAGTAGCTCAGATTATAGGCTTAAGCCCTCAGCACCCAGCCACCAGTTACTTCTTATGAGGTAGGTTTTACATGGAAAGAAAAGGAAAAGCAGCACAGTTAACTTGTTGAGAATCACGCAGCCAGTAAGAAGACTGAATTACAAGGCTAATTGTTTTTGTTTTTCTGTTTTGTAAATGTTTATTTCATTTTTGAGTGTTTTTGTTATTACTGCAGTTTGAACTCAGGGTTGCTTTTAATAGACCCTGTACTACTGAGCCACATCTCAGCTATATTTGTATTCATTGAACTTGTCTAAATTGAAGCACAGGGTTAACGATCATACATAAAATACAGGTCAGTAATTTTTTTTCATTTGTGCTATTATTTTAAATTTATCCTGGCAGATAACAGCATTTAAAACAGTTGTTGGAAGTTCGTATCTCCTTGTGTATTTCCTTGTGAAAATGAAATGGTATCACTAGTATACATTCAGTGTATACTAGTGTTCGTACTATTCAGTGTTCTGGTGCTGATAAGATGATTTTGTAAATTTTTATTGACTCAATAGTTCCTGATATTACTGCTAGTTTTTTTTGAGGCAGTGTATTCATGTGTCTCTTGTATTTGAGCTTTAGTTCTTTTCTGGGAATTGTAATGTTTTTATATTAAATTTGCTGGCATCTCCTAAAGTTTCTGTTTTTCAAGTAATAGTTCTACAATATCACTGTTTTTCTAATCTGTAAAATTCAGTGTGCTCAGATTTTACATTCCTGTTCTTTGCTATTGCATCAGCACATACCTGTGCACGGAGATATCTTTCCTCCTTTGTTTTCTACTTGTGATTAGTCCTTAGGGAATGAATCCTAACTAGTACAGTGTTTCAGAGGCATTTAGAGAATCCTTAGGGAAAATGATCAGTTTCTCTTTGTTTAACTCTAGATATTTGTAGAGCAATTGAATTGTTGGAAAAACTACAAAGGAGTGGAGAGGTACCACCACAGAAACTTCAGGCCTTACAAAGAGTTCTTCAGAGTGAGTTCTGCAATGCTGTGAGAGAAGTAAGTAAATGTAATTAAAATTTACTAAAAATTTGAGTTAATTAGCTCACATAAAACTGAAAGTTAGATTCAGAAATGTCTTAAGAAACAAACTTTAGAACATTAGAACTTGTCCCTCTCATTTTGGGAATTTCTAGGGCTTTGGGTTTTACTTAGTGGTGGAAGCACAAGATGCTCAACACCATAAATTTTATTGCTAGCAATACTCCCCTCATAAAGAAAAATTCCTTTGCAATTTCTAATAAAAAGGCATTTTACAAAGATACAGTTCTAACACATTAATTTCACAGAGAATTCAAATGTGGTATACTCCAGGACTTAATACAAGATGGCAACTTTGTGTTTTACAGGTTTATGAACATGTCTATGAGACTGTGGATATCAGTAGCAGTCCTGAAGTGAGAGCCAATGCGACTGCAAAGGTAAAAGCTTCTCACTTCATCAACAGTAAGAATTTGCCATATTTCAAAGGCTTGAAAAATGCAATGTTAGATTCATGATAAACATTTTATTAACAAGGTATCTTCAAACCAAAATTTCTTAAGTACTAAAAATAGGACTTTTTAAATTGGCTTTACATAAGGCATTGCAAGAATTCTCACACACTTATACACATATTATGCATTGTATTCATTATTGTGTTATGTGTTCTCTATATAAACACATACATACATATGTGTGTGTGTGTGTGTATATATATATATATATGTATATATATAAATGTCACTAATTTTGCAGTTGATGACTGATAGGAACCCTGAGGGTTAGATTGTCTAAGTACACAAAATAGTAAATAGTAGAACTGTGGTTATCCCCCCCCCCCCCGAAGTCTATTCCATTTTCTATAGTAGTAAGTTATGTCTCAGGGCTACGAGATGTTTGCTTTTTTTTTTTTTTCCCAGTCCTGGGGCTTGGACTCAGGGCCTGAGCACTGTACCTGGCTTCTTTTTGCTCAAGGCTAGCACTCTGCCTCTTGAGCGACAGCGCCACTTCTGGCCATTTTCTGTATATGTGGTGCTGGGGAATTGAACCCAGGGCTTCATGTATACAAGGCCACTAGGCCATATCCCCAGCCCCATGCATTTTTGAACTAATATTTTCTTCAAATAATTCAGATATTAACCTCAGTGTGAATTGTATGTGCTTAGAATACAGATATTTCTGATTGATAGTTACTGGTTCACAAAGGAAAATGTTAGATTATTTTAAATACAAATACTTAAATGTGAGTGTCTTTTATTAGAGTACAAAAAACCAGAGACACTTAGTTTTTGCTAGGCATTGTTGGGCACATCTATAATCCCAGAACTCAGGAGACTGAGGGGAGTTTAAAGACAGCCTGGGCTATATTCCTAGACGCTTGACTGAGAAAAAGAAACATTTCATCCCTCAGTTATCTAGAACCTTAATAGCTTACTGAGTTTGCCAGCCTTAATTCTATTTGTCAAATGAGGCCCTTTTTAGAGCTGTGAAGATACCACAGCGATTCAACAAGTCTTGTTTCTTCCTGCTTTCTAAAATAAGGTCTTTTTCAGAACTTCAAAGATAGTGACTATTCCGCAAGTTTTGTTTGTTTCTTTTGTACATATATCCTGGTCTGTCATGCAAAATGGTATCTTTCAAATTAAAATGAAATAGAAACTCTCAACCAGGGCTGGGGATATGGCCTAGTGGCAAGAGTGCTTGCCCCGTATACATGAGGCCCTGGGTTCGATTCCCCAGCACCACATATATAGAAAACGGCCAGAAGTGGCGCTGTGGCTCAAGTGGCATAGTGCTAGCCTTGAGCAAGAAGAAGCCAGGGACAGTGCTCAGGCCCTGAGTCCAAGCCCCAGGACTGGCCAAAAAAAAAAAAACAACCAGTGTTAAAGAGAGATGGCCATCATCTTTCATGTTTTTTTTTCTTCCTTAATACTAACTAGGTATTTAGCAAGAGTAACAGAAGCATTTGCATTAGCTTTATGTACCAGTCCTTTTTTTCAATATTGTTATTTTTTTATGTGCTCATTATTTGGGCTGTGGTACATACATACATAGCATACGTAGTGTAGCAGCCAAAAGAACACACATAGAGGCAAAAGACTTCTCTGTGTGCTGTTATAGGTAGGTTGTATCATGTACAAAGGTCCCTGAATGATTAAGGTTATGGGACCCTGAAGCTCAGGACTACTGGCATACCAAGAGGAATTTCTTCTCTTTAATGTACAGGGTTTATCTGCCCAGCAAGCCTGTCTGCCAAGCCCTTTGCACATAGAACTGCACACCAGGTCTTGGAACTGAATGAGCTAAAATTAACCTCAAAGTACCATGCCCTACACTGTTCTAGAGTATTCTTTTCAGTGGAATCTCTTGAAAAAAAAAATATGCTTAGCTGGATACCAGTGGTTCATGCCTTTAATCCTAACTACTCAGGAGGCTGAGATCTGGAGGATTCCAGGTTGAAGCCAGACCCAGCATGGAAGTCCTCAAGACTCCCATCCCCAGTTATCTGGCAAAGCACCAGACAAGCAAGCAAAGCAAGCCAAGTAGGTGAGAGGCCCTGAGTTCATCTCCTGGTACCTGGTGAGTAGAAGAAAGTCTGCTTAGTTCCTCAAACTAGCCAGGATGTTTAAAATACATACTTCAAAAGTAGTTTTAGAAGTAAGGATGTAGTCATAAGTTGCATAAGTCTCTGGCTTTGATTTCCAGCTCCTAGGAAAAAGGAGGAAGTGGAAGTGGAGAAAGAAGACTAGCTTTTAGAAAAGCATGAAAGAACTAAGGTGAAAGAAAATTTTTTTTTCAGGCTACAGTTGCTGCTTTTGCTGCCAGTGAAGGACATTCTCATCCTCGCGTAGTTGAGCTCCCCAAAACAGAAGAGGGCCTGGGATTCAATATTATGGGAGGCAAAGAACAAAATTCTCCTATCTATATATCTCGAATAATTCCTGGTGGAATTGCCGACAGACATGGGGGCCTGAAACGAGGAGATCAACTCCTTTCTGTCAATGGAGTGGTAAGGATGAATTTTATTTCTTCTTGTAGTAATGTCTTGTGACCACTGGGGGGTGCATTTGAATTAAAGTAGATAGAAGGGAAAACCATGAAACTGTAAATAAGATAAATAAAATAATAAATAAAATAACTGTATTTGGTACAGTGATGATTTTTTTTTTGTTTTTGGTGGTGGAAGAATCAGAACCATGGTTCTAGACAATCACTCCATCACTGAGGTACATCCCCAGCCCAGTGTCTTTAAAGCACTTTTAAGTGTGGTTGTTTTTTCTTCAATGTAAATTAGCAGTGCACAGTGTGGTTTTTATTATACACACACACACACACACACACACACACACACAGAGCCTTGTTCCTAGTTAAAGTAATGCATTGAATTAGGAATCTACTCTCATTTTACTTGTATAGGATGGCACCTGCTTGGTGTACTTCAGATATATTAAATAATGAGTATGCATTTATATGATAACTATGTTGTGACAGAATTTTCTACTAATGAAAATTATAAAACAATTTGAGTGTTGATATAACTTTAAAAGTTAAGTGTATCTTAAATATTCCTTTTGAGCTAATTACAAAATTAACTATTAATGGGTGTATGTCTGTGTCTGTGTCTATGTCTATGTTCCAGAGTGTCGAAGGAGAACATCATGAAAAAGCTGTAGAACTGCTGAAAGCAGCCCAAGGAAAGGTTAAACTAGTGGTGCGGTATACACCCAAAGTCTTAGAGGAAATGGAATCACGCTTCGAAAAAATGAGATCAGCCAAACGCAGGCAACAGACCTAATCAGTTGAAAACTTTATATTCCATTTTGCTCCTTAGCTACAGAAGTTTTGCTTGTGACCTACTGATGGCTGCAATGCCAGTTATTGTAAAACAAAACAAAAAATTTCCCGTGAAATCCTTGCCATTTTATAAATGCCTATTTTAACATCATTATGGTTGCAGAGATGCATACACTTTTCTGACAAGAAAAAAGTAAAAGGTATAAGGGCAGTTCTGCCCTGCTGTTTTTACAGGCCTTTTTCAAATGCAGATTTTATCATAAAATTGTTATAGATTTTTAAGACTGCTTTTTAAATATTAAAATGTACTTTTACATTCTTAATCTTTTTTTAGGAAAAAGGTTTTCTTCTTTTGGCTACTTATTTAAAAATAACAGTTCTCTGATTTTTTTGTTGTTGTTGTTTTCTTTTGCTTACCCTATTTTTTTTAATCTGTGACGTTTCTTTACAGTTGTCCAAGAAATAAAACATAACACTCTCACCTTCGGCAGATCATTTTACTGTCATTGTTAACATCTCTGCTGCATTTTGTACTTTGGACACATGCATTATATGTATATACATATATATGTATATATATGTATGTGTATATAACCAGTAGTAAATCTGAAATGCAACATATTGGAAGTTTTTTACTTTTATTTAAGCATAATATATAATGAATGTTCATTTATACTGATTTATACAAGTGAGCTTTTAAACACTGAAACAATCATTGCTAAAATGTATATTCTTTCATAAGATTTAAGCAGTGAGACAAGAGGGTGTAGTAGGATTATTAGCATTACTGAATATCCTTTTCTCTTGCTATTAAACAATATGTCAAAAGTTACAAGTGGAAGACAGGTGTAGATTTCATCCTCTGGAAATTTTTTACTGCCACTCATTTCCATTTAAATGTGTTTTTCATAATTTGTTCCTTCATGCCTAGGGGATGAGCCAGTTAGTTGGTGGGCAGAACTGGAAGAAAATGTCAACTCTCACTTCCTCCTAGGAGCTGTACAGTCTTGCTAGTTCAGCTGAAAGAACTGATTTTAAATAGGAAGAAGAGAAAAGGATATATGTGTATTTATAAATATACATATATATGATGCATAGGAATTATGGGGAGATTTCATAAGAATCTGTCAAAATGAGTAGGATCTCTGTATTAAATTAATTGGATTTAGATTGTATCTTTGTTTACAATTTAAGGAATACACTTCATGTCATTTGTCCACTGGATGTCACTATCTTACTACAAGGCAGCTATTAGTATATGACTGTGACAGATCTTTAGAGCTGCAGTTTATAGAGTTGAAATTTATTTACAGTCACAACTTACAGAAACGTTTATACTTTTAAGAACTTTTAAATGACAGTTGCTAAAAACATGATTGAAATACACAAGGAATTTGGCATATTAATCTTTCGTTTTTTTAAAGTGAGCATTTTGTAACATTCCTTCAGGAAGAATAGAAATGTACATTTTTTCTGCATGTTTGTGAACATTGTGAGGCTTAAAAAGAGTATTGCAGTTTTCAGTGTTTTGGGTTGTTTCTGTGTTTTTCTTTTCTCAGAACAAAGTCAATCAACATTGTTATTTGTCATTTAGGTATTGAACACTGGATTGCATGGTCGAATGTGTCTTTAATCTCCTACCAAATGTGCTTGACATTATTGATAGGATCATGTTAAATTGTGTATTTTCAAAAGGAATTGCTGTGTTTTTAAAATGTTGAGACCAAAGTAGTATAGACAAATTATGGACTTAACTTAATTATAAAATTATTAGAGGTATTTGTTGTAGAGCTGTATTTATATTAAAGGGAGGTACTGGTGCATATAAAAACAGTAATATTATTGTTATGCTTGTATTCTTGCATTTCAGGGTGAGTAAACTCTGAAGAAATCTTATTTTAGTGTAGCTACAGCTGCAGTGGCTTTTAAGGACATATCAACATTTCATTATAAATTATAGCTTCCTGGTTCATTGTTCTCAGCTGTTTGAGGACTTTCAGCCAAGTTAAATCTTTTTTGGTGTTCAAACTTAGTAAGTTGAGTAAGCATTTTTGTTTCTCCTGCAGTAATCCACAATCTGTTCTTGTGTGGGGGTTGGCACCTATTTAAAATTCTCAAAATAGGGATAGCTTAAAGGAGCCATATATAGTAGTTTTGCTTGGTATTGTTGAGCATGAGTAGCAGTGTTTTTGTTAATGCACTTCTCATAAGATATCTCAGAATTTTAAATTTTGACCACAGAAAAATTCACTGTGAAAGATGTATAATAGTGGTCTCATATAAATAAAGACATGAAGGGACTTTCATCCTGTCAGTGAATGTTTGGTAAATAAAACTTGGCACGTAGTAAGTATATTATAGGTGTTTAACTTGTAATGTACAAACATAAATGACTCCTTTCCCCAACTTTCCATTAATCTTTGTATAAATTTCTTGAGTTGACTAGGTGGTTCTCAACCTTTACTGCATCTTAGAAAGCCCTGAAGAGCTTAAAAGATTGATACCTGGCAATATCTTTGCATGTGCTTTTAATGCACATCCCACATCCAGGTTTGCAAACCACCAAGTTTTCCTTTACACTAAATTCTGTTCGCAGGTGTTAGAATAGGATAATTCAGTTTTTACCTACTATATTTCTCAGTCTTTGCTTAGTAGTGAAAGGCACTTAGCATTCCTTTTTGTTTGTTTTTTAAATAAACTTTGCCAGTAGTTTAAACTTAAACTTTTACCCCTCTCCCTTTAAATCCAACAAAAATAAGATTATTTGAAAAAGCATGTTTAAAAATTACAAGTAAATACTGTCATCGGTAATTCTGTACTGTATTAACCTAGCCACTGTATCCATTACTATAATACTAGACTGTGGTAGCCTTGTTCTTTAGGACTCATGGATTTACTTGTGTTTAGCTTCTGCTTTGTTTAGTTTTGTTTTTAGGGTTTTGTTGCTCAAGTACTTAAGTAGATTGACTCAAGTACTTTGTTTACCATTAAAGCAGCATTTAATTGAAGATATGGTTGTGGCTAATCTGAAAAGAATTGTCAGCATGACTTGGTATCAAATTACAAGAATACATGTTGTGACTTTCATCTTATGGAATGAATCATTGAAGTATGAAGGACTAGTAATTGTATTTCCTGAATAAATGTATGTTTATGAATTTCCTAACTTACAGTTTGTTTCCTCTGCCAACAGTATTGGTTTCACAATTTTTTTTTGTCCAGCATTCACTAGTAGTATTTCTTGAAAGATTGTTGAAGTAATAAGTAATGGGTGGAAAATTAGTCACTTGCTTATTAATTTTCAAGAACATTTACATTAATTTGTATGTGGACATGGTATTTGAAGTATTGACAAATGATCTTTGCTCTTTAGTTGCACCAATACACAAAATTGGTATAAAGTGATAACTTTTTTAATTGATGGCATCATTTTGCATCTAAATTCTGATTCTAAGCCTTATTTTAAATAAAGTTGTGTCAGATGTAATTCTTTTTTGGATCTGAAAAACGGACAAAAGACATTCTGTATGCTATGTGTAAAATGACTACATAGGTTAAAAACAATCCACAATGGTTTCTAAAATGAAATTTCAAATCTGTATTTTACTTTGTCTTTCATAAAATATCATTAAGAAAAAAAAACAAAAACTTGTGTTATTTCAAGAGTCAGTATGCGTGCGGCTGGCAGCACAGACTAGCACCACCTACTCAGATCTGAATCTTACTCTCAGCATTACTGTGAGCTGCAGGCAAGTCACCTGACTTCCCTGTTCTTCACTTTTCTCCTCTGTGCTCTGTAATAAGGGTGTATGTTAGGCCAGTATCTGTGAAGGGTCTGGAAAGCTGCCTGGCATAGTAAATCCCACATCAGGATCTTGTTAGCAGGAGGAAGTAATTACATTCAAGTAACTAAAATTAGCAGGTTCTTATTTTGGTGGTGAGTAAACAACTGTTATGCTTGAAAACAGAAGGATAAGATTCATAAGAAATTTTTATAATTCTGCCTACTCTGATCAAAAAAACTAGAATTTTAGGAAACATTTTTGTTTTCGTTTTTGACTATGTTGAGGTTTGAACTCCTGGGCTTCACGAAACTTGCCTGCCAGACATTCTACTGCTTGAGCCACACCTCCAGCCCTTGATTATAATTTGCTAATTTCTTGGATTGGGGTTCCTGCCAGAGGTTAATAGTTTCCTGCCTGACTTGTCTTTGTTTAGACAAGTTCTCCCAGTCACTGCCTGGTATGTAGTGACCAGAGCTGCTGCTTCCAGGGCCCAGGGAGAGGGATGGGTCTGAGGCTGCCCTGAGCTGCTCTGGCTCCAGTACTTAGGACTTCTGGATACAGTTGGGACACCTCTACTTGGTGATCTCTGAAGGCCGTTCAAGTTCAGCAGTATTAAAATGCCATTGGTTTGATGTGAACTATTTTTATCATGGGAATAAACTACCCTCAAAGGAACATTTACTGTATCAGTAGACTGATAGTCACTGGTGGCTTCCTGTCATTAGACATTCCTTGTACTGCTCAGCAGGACAAGTGTTCTCCACACTTCATCAAAATCAGACCATGCCTTTCCAGACTCACAGTAACATATTGCACTTTTGTGCTACTGGGGCTTGAACTGAGGCCATCTGCCACACTTTAGCAGGTGCTTCACTATTTAAGCTACACCCTATCATACTGTACTTCTGTTTTTTAAAAATATATGCATTTTTCTTTTACTTCTTAGGTTTGGTGATGTTTTTCAACAGGGTTTTTATTGTAAGAACCTTGCATCAAAAAGCTAATGAAAATGAACCAGTGAGTTACGTTGCATATTCAGTTATACATTTAAAGTATAAGAAAATGCACTGTAAACATTTTAATCATTTAAGGAGGTAGAAAGAATTAAAGTCAAGAAACCACATTAGGAAATAAAACCTGAGGGCTATTTTTTTCATTCCTGTAAAGTAAACTTGATTTTTGAGTCCTGACAGATATACGTAGTGCTGTTTGTGGGAAAGACCCTGAATATAAAAGAATGGAGTTTTAGCTGGTGGTGTGAGCATTATTTGTCCAGCAGGAACTGAGGGCTAGTGAGGTTAGAGTACAAGACTCGGGACATTCAATCACTTGTCAAGTTCACAACCTGTGGTCCACAGTCTCTTCTCACACTGAGGTGTCTGGGCTCAGGGACAGAATTTCCTTGCAGTACCAACCACCTTTCCCGTTGTGTTTGCAATCAAGTGCTACCAATGTTTAAGGTCCTAACACATGCTGGCTGTTCCTAAAACTTCCACCAGTTTCTCAACCTGATGACAAAAATCTAAGCCCCTCACCATGGCCCATCAGGACCTGCTTTGAGGCCAGCTTGTGGGTACATGACAGACCTTTACATGTGCTGATCCTCTGAAATCTCCAGCGTTTGCTGTGTGCTTCTTGTCAACTCCCTCCTTGCTCAAGATTGTAAACATTGGAAGGGCACATGGAACCTCAGAATAGTTCTGAGAACAATGCCTGGTACAGACCATGGTTGTAAAGAATGTGATGGTGTCAGGCTTAATCCACAGCACGGGGTGGGGGGGTGGGGGAAGCAGTAGTTACACTATTTTAGATAGGACAGAAAAGCCTTTGAGGAGATGACATTTGAAGAAAGACCAAAATGATGTGAATGAAGAAGCCACTCAGGTCAATACATGGAGAGTTGGGGGCTTGATGAGAACTAATAAAAAATATTGCCGCTCCTCACCAGGGATTTGAATATAGCAAGGAAAAATAATGAGTGGCAGATGGGGGACCAATATCACCTTGACTACTGACTCAGTCATACCACAAATATTTGTTGCATGTCTACTGTGGGCCAGTCATGTTCTAGGAGCTAGGAGTTATTCTACAGAACAAAATGAGCCCTAAGACCTCAGAACCCAAGGGCATGTTAAAGGCTGAGCAACTCATATACCTTCATCTTAAGCAGAAAAGATGGGCTTCCTAAAGTTACCAGGCTGATCCAATCAGTCACGGGTTTCTCTAATCATTCCCATCCGGGCTTACTCACTTTGAAAGGGTCTATTCTCGCTTTCCAACTTTACCAAAACTGAAAGCAGTTAGGACTGACCATGAGGTAGAAGTAAAACCTTGGAAGTGTGGTGTTTCAGCAGCCAGATAAACTAAGAACATAAATGTACTTTTTTCAGGAGGATAAAAATAAGCTATGTATGTTTAAGTACTTGTTGATCTTAATAGAGTGATTATTATTTCAGAATATATTTTTTGCAGATGACCAAGGAGGGAAGATGGGAGTAACAGACACACACACACACACTTTAAGACAGGTCTTACTGTGTAACCTGGTCTGGCCTTGAACTCTTAAGTTCTTCTGCCTCAACCTCCTGAGGCTAGATAGATAGATAGATACAGGCATACATGTTAAACCAAAAGAAAGACTGCAGGAAAGTCCTTTACAAATCATATCAATGCTGTCACATACACACACACACACACACACACACACACACACACACACACACACACTTCTTCCTCACCACCTGTAGACAGGGAACTCCTGGCTGATTTATTATACAAGGCATGCACCATCTTGTTCTCTTGCTTTTTCATATTTGACCACAAGGTGGTGCCAAAGTGTTGTCATTTCTAGCTTAGATTTCTCAGCAAACTTTCTCAAAACTTGCTATGAAATCGTTTTGGTTCTATTAAATAATAACATTACTTAAATAGAAATCATCTTTGTTTTTATCTCTTATAGCTTCTTTAACTAATTTCCATGAACCTGCTAATTTCAAAAAGGCTTTGGCAACTTTTAAAAATAAACCATAGACTATCTTAGATTAGCTTGTTTATATGATAATAAATTTATAAATATGGTTTATTTTGCATGAAAATTAAAGATTAAAAATTACACTAAACAAGGTGCTAGTGGTTTACACCTGTAGTCCTAGCTACTCAGGGAGCTGAGATCTGAGGATCATGGTTCGAAACCAGCTGGAGCAGGGAAGTCTGTGAGATTCTTATCTCCAATTAATCACAGAAAAAGCCAGAAATAGTGCTGTGGCTCAAGTGGTAAAGTGATAGCCTTGAGCAAAAGGAGCTCAGGAACAATGCTACGGCCCAGAGTTCAAGCCCCAAAACTAGCAAAAAATAAAAAGTAAATTAAAAATTAAAAAAACAATCATAGAGCAGTTAACCTAGATTCTAGTTCTGTCAGTAAAAAGGGTATATTTCTTTGGATCATTTAGCTGCCTGTCTGATTTCTCATGAATTTTTTTTTTTTTTTGAGGAGGGCCTCACTACATTGCCCACACTAGTGTTCTACTTGTGGCTGGGATTGCAGGCACAGGCTGCCATGACTGAGCCTGTAATAGAACCTTTTCTTTGTGGTTCTGGGGATCAAACCTAGGTCCTTACAGATGCTAGGCAAATAATTTACCACTGAGCTACATTTCAGCCCCAGAAATGAATAGATTTAACCTACAATGTCCAAAATTGTTTCTGTTTCTAATCCAGTTTCAGGTGTTCCAAAAGCCATCAAAGAAAAAGGATTTTCATAGGACAAAAGGTAAGAGAATTTTAACCACCAGAACCACCCAAAAGATGAGCTCTCCTACTTGTGGAAGTACAAAGATGCTAATTCCAGAAGTACCCCCCAACAATGTTAGGGATGCCATTTAACCTTAGAACCCCCCAACAATGGCAGGGATGCTATTTAACCTTAGCAAAGTGGTTGAACTACTGTCAAGTCCATTGTAACCCTGTGTTCTAAATGCTGTAAGTTAAATTGAATTGTAAACTGCTTCAGTCAAAGGCTTTGTGTCATATTTTAAATCCTAAGGTTGCCATGAAAATGCTTTAGCAGACTAACAAATGGGAAATTCTTTCACAAGGGACCACTCACTGGGCTAGTCTCTGTCAATGACAGCAAGTCTGCTTCTGGGAGATAGGAGATTCCTCTGGGAGGTGAGGTTTTTGTCTTGGAGACTCCACATCCTCCTTGATGGATGCATATAGGATGGTCACCTGGGGCCAGACACACATCTCAGTCTGACATCCCTGCCAACCTCCCTCAGCTAGCTCCCCACTTCCCCTCATAAATGTTTCCCCTAATAAATCTCTCAGAAGAGTAATGCTGCGCCAGTGTTTGTTTCTCAGAGGACCCAAACACGCACTGTCCCTGAGTAGAGTCTCATAAATTCTTGCATGGGGCTACCTTGACATCAGAAACTTTGAAACACTTGAAAATCCAGCCCTTTCCCCACTTCCTTCAATCTGAGAACATCTACAATTCAATCAATGGAGGTAAAACCCTGGGTTGTTTTTTTTGTTTGTTTGTTTTAAACAACAACAAAAAAAGAGTAGTAGCCAGGCGCTGGTGTCTCGTGCCTGCAGTGCTAGCTACTCAGGAGGCTGAGATCTGAGGATTGTGGTTCAAACCCTGGGGTTTTTGTTTCCAAAAGAAAAACAAAATCTTCCCAGGGTGATTTATATATGAGCAGGGCTGTATAGTCACATGTCTTTAGTCTTCAGTAGGTGCACAGCTAATCTTTCCTTGAAAGAGAAAAACATCCAGCAGTGTTGAAATGCTTGACAATGTTCTGTTATTTTAGAAGAATAAAAGGAGAAAACCAATAAAGTTCTGTAATCATCTCAAGATTTTCTATTTTGTTTCCTATTCATTAAAAAAAAACTTGCCTCATAGTTTTCTACAAACTGAATGTATATGGTTTAATAAATTAACATGAAATGAGAGAGATATAACAAAAATAATAAATACAGTACTACCACATTTTGACAATTAGACTTAGAAAATGGACCTTATCTCCGTAGGCCTTGTTTGTTTGCTTGCTTGCTTAATTTGTTGTTGTTGCTGTTGTTGTATTTGGTGGCAGGGTCTCACTGATAACTCAGGCTGGCCTCAAACTCATCATCTTCCTACCTCAGCATCTAAAGTAGTAGAATTTCAGATGTGTGCTGCCATGCCCAGCTAGTGTGCTTGTTGCTTTTGAGGTGTGTGTGTGTGTGTGTGTGTGTGTGTGTGTGTCTGTGTGTGTGTGTGTGTGTCTGTGTGTCTGTGTGTCTGTGTTCAGGTCCTGGGTCTTGAACTCAGGTGATGGGTGCTGTCTCCGAGTTTTTTTTGCTCATGGCTAGCAATCTACCTTATAGACTTTCCTGCCCAGGCTAGCTTGGAACTGTGATCCTCAGATCGCAGACTCCAGAGTAACTAGTATTACAGGTGTGACCCACCAAAGCCCAGTTGGTTTATGCTTTTGAAAGCATTGTCTCAACATCTTTTTTTAAAATTATTTCAAAGACATCTAGGACTATAATGATTACTTTGTCATGCTAAAGATGGAACCCAAGGGACCTCACATGTTTAGTAAGGGCACTAGTTCTAAATCATACTCCCAGCCTTGTGTCTTTTCTGAGACAGTTGTAAGTGTCCAGGATAAGAATGTGAACTCTTCCCTCACATCCTGTTCCAAGTTTCTCTTGCAATCTAAAACCTCTTATTGCCTCCTCTGTGCCTAGCTTTCCTTTCAACTATGTTCCTGTTCATAGGAAAGAGCTTTCTAGGACATTTCAGTCCCACACCACTAGTCTTGCTCCCTTCCAAGTATTGCTCCTCCTGTAGCATGCACACATTTGTGCGTATTTCCTGAAATAGTTGTTTCATCTGAACATCATTCTGAAGTGTTTATGTCTTACTTGGAATTCTAAGGAAGAAAAGTACCCAATGCTGTGACTACAATTTGTTTCTCAGTGTGACCTCCCAGTTGTCCTCTTGATTTCCTATTCTGTTTTTTTTTTCTGCCTTTATTCTTCTATCTCATACACTGTCCATTTTCTTTTCTTTCCTTCCTTCTTTCCTTTTCCTTCCTTTTTTCTCTTCCCTCCCTTTCCTCCCTTCCTTCCTTCCTCCCTTCTTTCCTTGCTTTCTTCCTTCCCTCCTTCCTTCCTTCTTTTTTTTTTTTTTTTGGTTGGTTGTGAAGCTTGAACTCAGGGTGCTGTCCCTGAGCTCTTTTGCTCAAGACTAGCACTCAACACTTTGAGCTACTGCTCTGATTATGTTTTTTGAGTGATTAATTGGAAATAAGAGTCTCACACACTTTTCTCCTGGGGCTGATTTTGAACCATGATCCTCAGATCTCAGATTCCTGAGTAGCTAGGATTACCGAGCCACCCTCGCTCAGCTTACTGTCTGGTTTCTTTAACACACATTTAACCTTTTGCCAAGTGGTGTTTCTGCACACTGACTTGGGAGGCAAGCACTCTTGCCACTAGGCCATATTCCCAGCCCCTGTACACTGACTTGGGTGTCCACACGTGGTTCTGAATTTAGAAGTTGTCTCCTTCTGAGCTAGAGTTGAAAAGACAGGGAAAAGAAAATGTAATTTAGAAAAATGAGGTATACAGAGAAAAAAAACACCAATGCTTCTGAAATTGATATCTAAGTGTGTTGAAATTTGGGGGACAATATGGGTCACTGGAAATACTGAGAAGGTTATCTGACCTCAGGATGTCAAACCAGGTCAGGAGAGTAAACCACTGAAGGACTATGTCCAACAATGGCCTGGAGCCAGTCCTGCCCGAGGCCTCGCCACCAGCGCTCACCACCCATCAGCTCTGCACAGGTGGGATGTACTGCTGCCAGCCAGCTTCAGCCTCTGCCCCAGCTCCTGGCAGAGGGGCCAGGAGCCAGAAGCCAAATTCTGCTACATGTGCATTCTAAAAGGGTATTTTTAATTTGGCAGTTATGTTACATTGGTATTTTGTTTTGTGTCCTTCAAATTAATCACTGTTTTAAATTATTCCCTAGGCCTCAAATTAGATGCTATTTCCAGTGCACAATAAGAACCCCCTAGGAGTATTCAAACAAAGGGAAAAGAGACATGGTTGGAAAAGCATCTTATTTAAGATGGATGGGATGAAGGCAAGCTTTAAGGATAGGATATGGGAACTCTGCCATTCCAAAGCATTGAACACAGGATGGGGGGCATCAGAAAGAACTGAGCTCATTGTAAGGGA
Organism: Perognathus longimembris pacificus; assembly: GCF_023159225.1. Classification (NCBI taxonomy): domain Eukaryota; kingdom Metazoa; phylum Chordata; class Mammalia; order Rodentia; family Heteromyidae; genus Perognathus; species Perognathus longimembris. The sequence goes on along the minus strand of NC_063173.1, from coordinate 31,841,411 downwards.
TGGTAATCCAGTTTTTATCTTAAAGATTCTATTATCTGAGTAGATGTATATCAGCTGTCTGGCCAACAGAAATTAGACCTGATTTTTTTCTTTTATTCATTGAATTCATTATGATTTGAAGTGATTACATATGTAATACATGTATATGTCTACACATATGCACTGATAGATTCTTATATTGCTATACATTCTTAGCTTCTAATTTTATATGATAGTTAAGCCTTTTTCTTTTATTTAAACTCAGTAAGGATTTCTCTCAGGCCATGTAGTTACACTAGGTTTAAAATATTGGAAATGTCATTTGAATAAAGAACAAAGGAAACTCTAAATACCCAGGACTTTCTTTGAGCCATTCCAGAAACTGGACTATTTTATAGTTTGTACTCGATTATTTTTTACCTATCCAATAATATACATTTTAGCATGATCCCACCATGGAGAAAAAAAAAAGGTTGCCTTCTAGGTGCATCTGTCTGAAAGTTTCATAATTCTGTAATTGGTGTTCAAAAATAAGCAGTAAGACTTCAAAAAGATTATCACTTTTTAATAAAGCAGGGTTAGAGAGCGATGGACTATGAACCAGAAGTAGTCCAATACGTGTTTTTGTAAAAAAAAAAAAATTCTTATTTTAACAAACAGCCACACTGATTTGCTTATATATTATAGATGGCTGCTTCCATGTTACAATGACAAAATAAAATAAAAGATTTTGGAGAGAGACCATATGGCCCATAAAGTCCCCCAAAGTTACTATGTGTCCCTGTATGGGACACACAATATGGAAAATGTTTGCTAGTGAGACATAGTGGTACATGCATATAATCCTAGCTACTCAGAGAGCAGAGATGGGGAAGATTGTGGTTGGAAGGCTGTCTAAGCAAAACGTTTGAGACTCAATTCAACCAACAGAAAGCTGGACATGGTGGTGCATGCTTGTCATTGCAGTTAAGCAAGGAACATAAATAAAGGCTGGCCTGGGCAAAAAGCAAGAGCTAGGAATCTTGGCGTAAGAGGCAGAATACTTGTTTGCTAAGCACAAGGTCCTAAAAAAAGGAAATAAAATATTTGTTGATTTCTATTGAAAAAACAAAAGAAAATACAACCTAATAGAAAACAAAGGGAATGAACAGGTCATGTAGAGAACTGCCTGCCAGATTCTCTAACACAAATGTGAAAAAAATACAGTTGTAATCAGGTAAATCCAAACTTGAACTATATTGAAATTTCAATTCATGGTCATTAGACTTGCAATTTTGCCTATAATATCACACACACACACACACACACACACACATATGAACAATCATACGTGTTAGAAAAATAGAAATAAAGTGGATGGATTAACAAATACTAGATACAGTTTTGTTTTTTTCAAAAGCAAACTTGACTGAGCAAAAGATGCCCTGCTATGTGGTCAAATGTTAGGTCTTGTGACTGTTTTTGGAGATGCTGAGCATTTGAATCTGTACCCTGAGTAATGAAGATGCCCTCATTAATGCAAGTAGACATTGTAGGCCTCAACAGAAAAGAAAGGTGGAGGAAGGTGATATTGTTCATTCTGCTTGTGTGGGACATCCACTTTTCCCTGCCCTCAGATTTCTGCCATCCTTGTTCTTAAGACTTCAGGTTCAGACAGGAACTACCATGTCTGCTCAGTTCTCAGGCATGGGAACTTGTGCTTGAACTAAACCATCAGCCTTCTGGGGCCTTCAGCATACAGTTAACAACTCATGAGACTTAGCTTCCTTAATTGCCAATACCTCAAAATAAAGCTACTTCTATATATTCTTATATGTCATTGTAATATTTCTGTTATTTGGCACACTCTTTCCCTTATTTTCCTCTTCCTTTCTTTTTACTCTTTTTCCCTTCCTTTTCTCCTTCTTTCCTTCCTTCCTTCCTTCCTTCCTTCTTTCCTTCCTTCCTTCCTTTTTTCTTTCTTTCTTTCTTTCTTTCTTTCTTTCTTTCTTTCTTTCTTTCTTTCTTTCTTTCTTTCTTTCTTTCCTTCCTTCCTTCCGCTCCCCCTCTCTCTTTCTTTTTCTCCTTCTGGAAATTGAATTTCAGGGCTTTGGACAGAAAGCATACACTCTTATCTATCACTGTGTTATGTTCCCAGTCCTCTGGGTACATTCTTTAAATGGAATACAACACAATAACAACATTAATTAGTGTATATACCTACTTCAGGAACAAGGAGAAAGCTTATAAGTTGAATGCAAAAAGCAAATTGCAGAACAGTATGATATGACACAACTTATGTAGACAGTACTCTATACCAGACTAGCATTCATCGCAGCATTTAAGAAAATGTAACGAACAGTACAAGAAATGTATCCAAGGCCTAACCTATGAAACTGTAACCTCTCTGTACATCATTTTGACAATAAATAAGAAAAAATAGAGAGAATTGAAAAAAAAAGAAAGAAAATGCTTGCTATTCAGAGAAAAGAAGAAGAAACAGTTTGGGAGCAAGTACAAAGGACACTTCCGACAAATTTGCAGCATCTTATTTAATACGCTGATTGAATAACCTTGGTTTATTTTTCTAAGTCAGCATACCTTATAGAAAGTGCAGTTCCTCAATGCAGGACTACATAAGAGACCCCACTGTCTTCCAAGACCATTCACCTAGGAGGCAGGACTTCTGAATACTCTTGTTCAGGTTCTGTTTACTAGTCTGCCAGGACAATGGCTAGTCATTTGCCTGGCAATCATTTAGTTCTATGTCTGTTGCATCAGTTGGAGAGGACACTTTCTCTACTGACCCCTAAGAACTACACAGCGGTTGTAGAGGCACTGCTGCCAGCCAGTATGCACATTTTTATTTTGATTTATGTTTCTCAGACAAGGTCTTGCTATGTAGCCTGACTGGCCTTGACCTCATGGTCCCCTCTGCCCATGTCTCTTGAGTGCTGAGAATACAGGTGTGTGCTACTACATGGGGCTCTCAGGCTACATTTTATATGGAGCCAGTAGACATTACAAATCCAGGTACCCACAGGGAGCAGTGTGTAGGCAGATTGATTGTTTTCTGCTTGTTACCAAATTTCTATTTGGCTTTATCTCCTGGTCTTGGTGATTTATGTAAAATCTGACTGTTTTAGTTTTATTTGGGGAGGGGGTTTACAACAATTGATAAAGACTAAATGGCTGATTTATCTTTAATACAAAACTCACACATAAATGCAGCATCTGTAAGAAATATTCACATTTTAATAGAGTTTATGTTTTACTATTAAGGTCCTTTGTTTCTAATCTGTCCTTTTCCATAACCTGAAAACCTTTTTTTCTAACTTTCTTTGTGTGGAATATTGTCTTTTTCCACAAAATTTACAATTCTCCTTTTGCTAAAGCTGAATCTTTCCTTTCACCTAAGTTGCCAACCAAAACATTTTATTCCTGGAAAGAAAGAACAAAGTTCTCCAAATATGGTTCATGGACCATCTGTACCACTCTCATCTCATGTGCTTCAAAATGCTGATAACTTGTCTCTTCCCAGGCCTAATAGATCATTCTACACTCTAAATAAAACTTTGCATGTGATTTGCATAATCATTAAAATTTGAAAATTACTACTTAACAAAAGTTAAGAAATGAAAAGCCAGCTATGGTGGCACATACCTGTCATCCTAGCTACTCCAACAGGCAGAAATAGGAGTTTTGTGGGGTTTTCTGCCCTGGTTAGCCTACAGAAACAACAGGTGATCCTATTTGTAAAACAATTAAAAGCAAAAAAGGAATGGTGACCTGACTCAAGTGGTAAAGTATGTGTCTAATAAGCAGGAAACCCTGAGTTCAAGACCTGAAAATGGCTCCCACAAAAAAAATAAGGACATGAATTATTGGGCAGAAATATAATTAATTAGTAAAATCTAAAAGTTATCTTAATAAATTCTGTTGTCTTTCAGTATTATTAAGAGAGGATATAAGACATAAATTAGGAAAAATGCAATTTCCCCTCATTTCATTTACTCACCCAATGTGCTCAAAAGCTACAGAAATGACTTAAGACACTGAAAATTGAGTTAGGAAAAGCTCCTAGAACACCAGACAGGGAGCCGGTAGTTGTTCTGAGATGATGTTATGAAGAGCCAGATTTCTTATCTCTGAAACAAGAGGGCAAAGCAAACAACAACAAACCCAAAAAACTAGAATGTTCCTGTTCTTGAAGTTGTGTCTAAGGCCTATACCGAGGCATTCTGTCATTCTTAAAACTTGACAAGAAGTCATGTCTGTACTCCCTGACTCTAGCATAAATTTATAGAATGTTAGTCATGTGCCCAACCTGGCATTATTTTAGCCATAAACTCTCAAATATAAAGATAATGGAAATGTTTCATCTGAAAACCTTTTAGGTCTGCATCAACTTGTTTCCACTGTCTTCAAGCTTACTTGCATGAGATCACTAGTTAATTTTACGATGGTGACATTTTAAACCCGACTTGCTTTAATTTAATGAGTTCATAAAAAAGTGTCTCCAATAAGAACTAAAACAACCCAAAGGAAGAGAGGAGCTCCCATAAAGCTACAATTGGTTCAATGAGGGCTTGGGGGGGTCGGTATCAGAGGCCATAGGGAATACAAGTCCACAAAGGGAGGAAATATTGATAACTACCTAACACCAAGATTCCCTCTGACTTCTAAAAGGTACTCATTCAACATTCAAAAGTTTTGTTGTTTGGAAAAATTACCCAGTGTTCAGACACACCATCCTCTTTGACCCTTACACCATCCCTGAGTTTTAGGATTTTTAAAGTGAGTGAGAAAGCAGTCTGGTTTGTATCAGGGATGATGAACTCCTCATTTAACTACCAAGTGTATAGAAAGATGAGTATAAAGATCTCAGGTGAAGTGAGAAAATAAATCGTTTTTAATGAAGGTCACAGCTAAAACCCAAAGATGTGGGTCAGATGGAAGGAAACGTTTTTTTCCTCCTCTTTAAAAAAAATACTTTTTTCCCTCTTTTTTCGTTTGCACAGCTCCCAAAGTCCTTGGCTCCTTTAGGAACAGTGGAGAGTCATTTGAAATTTAACTGAAGGCTCAGACTCTAGTTTTGCTTTTTCAGATCATCCAATTGAGCAAGAGCCAATTTCTACTGAGGAAGAAAATGACGGGGCGAGGGAGGTTAAAAACCAGAGTCCGCGCCTTCCGATCGTCTTATCTTCAACTCCACAACCTGCCATGCAAATAGAGGCAAGTCAGGGATTTTTGTTTGAACCACTATCACCACCACTACCACTACCACCACCACCACCACCTTGTCACTCATGCTCGAGAAATACGCCCCCACGATCTTACTCTTGACCAATGGCGGTCCCGCTGCCTGCATACTAATGAGCTCGAGACCTCCCCGGGCCAATGGTACAACGGGAGAAGGGTTAGTTTTTGCATGTACCTAAGTAATTTGCATAACCCAGCGGCTGGGGGCTTGGGAACCGGAGCGTGCAACCCTAGAAGGGAAAAGGACGGGAGGAAGAGCTTGAGCCGCGGCAGGCAGCGAGCGAGCCAGTCTGGGTGTTTGTGTGAGACCCGGGCTGGGGGCTGGGCCGGCCGGCCGGCATGGCTGAAGGCTACGCTCCGCAACCTTGAAGAGCGACTGTGGCTGGAGGCCGTGGGGGCCGAGCGATGGCAGAGCGCGGCCGGGGCAGCTGCGCGGGGCCGGGCTGCCTGGCCTGAGCCTCGGGGAGGAACGGGTGCTGCCTCTGCGCTTCCATGGAGCAGCGGGAAGGGCGAAACTCCGGAGCGCCGTGTCCCTGCGCTGTTACGGCGGACTGCTGACGGGATCAGCTCCGGCCGGAGCGTCTACGGAGAAAGCCCGCGGCCCGGCCCGCAGGCCGGCTGCCCCAGGCGGGGGGCGCGTCGGAGGGCAGCGGAGGTTGCGCTGTTCCGGAGACGCTGCGGGAAGGGGTCGGCGCGGGAGGTGGCCGCCGCAATGCCGGGCCCTCTGGGGCCGCTCTGCTTCTTCGCCTTGGGGCTGCTCGGCTCGGCCGGGCCCAGCGGCGCCGCGCCGCCTCACTGCGCAGCGCCCTGCAGCTGCGACGGCGACCGTCGGGTGGATTGCTCCGGGAAGGGGTTGACGGCCGTGCCCGAGGGGCTCAGCGCCTTCACCCAAGCGCTGTGAGTACCGGGAGGCTGGGCTGTGGGGTGGGAGACCCGCGAGGGGCTGTGGGGGTGGAGCCAGTGGTCCACCCCTCTCCACCCAACTGCCCTCCAGTGCCCTGGGGTCGGGGGTGGGGGTGGGGGACACGCGGATCAGCTGTGTCGAGGGGGCGATTGACACCCTTCCCCGTGCTGCGGGCTTTCCCAACTTTCCCTGTCTGGGTCCGAGCTTTTCCCTGTCCGCGAGGGGCTTCCTCTCAGACTTTCCGGGGGACGATCGTCGGCTGGGCCCAGTGTGTTTAGGGTCCAGAAGGGGGGGATGTGTGTGTGTGGGGGGGATCTGGGACCGCGTGTCCCGGAGCAGCCTTGCAAACCTTTTTACACGACCTGCCTTCTCCCGCGGTCCTCTGATGAGCTGGGGAAACTTTGGCCCCGGGCTAGGAGGGCGCCAAGAACTTGGCCTGCGTTTGCAGAGCCAGGCTTGGATCGCTGGGAGCACCTGGAATTCCCGGGGTCTTGGGCTGAGGGGAGAAGAAAACACCTGTACCTTGGAAGACCCGCCTTTCAGTTTTGGCCTTCACCTGGCCTCCACCTCGGCCCAGATCCTCTCTGGAATCGCTTCCGTCCAGGTTTCTAGAGCCGCCGAAAACAAGGGGGGAAAGAAGGATGGGAAATTACAGGCTTCTCTTGGTGAAAATACTCCTTCGATTCAAACAGGCTGTTTAAAAGCAGGAGTGCTGAGCTTGGGTTAGAGGGTGTTGGGAAAGGAAGCGTCTGGAGCATGTGCTCAGCGCTCTCTACCAGGTGGGCAGCTGTTGTGTGCCATACCTGAACCAGTAGAGCATTTCCTTTGAGTTGTCTGAGATGGGGAAAGTCAGTCACATGGTTCTGACTTCCAACACCTCTGTCTGCAGAGACCTGAGAGGTTTAAACATCCCCAGAAAAGAAATAATCTGAAAATAGATGTTGGAGGTGGTGTTGGCATCTAAAAAGAAAGAATAGTGTAATTGAGTGCCGGGACTGCTGTGCGCCCTCCTTCTTCTTCCTTGTGCTTTGTGGCTGACTGAATGATTAAATCAGGAATAGTGAAAGAGCTGTTTGATAGAGGAAGGGTCCGGGAGGCCCTCCCCGGGAGGTCCGGGAATTTCCTTTTACCTTAATGCTACTGAAAGAGACCTCTTGGTTTTGAGAGGAATAGGAGGGCCTGTGAGGAGTTTCCTTTTAGGCAGGTGGGGCACTTGCTGTATCTCCCCATGGATGGTGACAGACGGATCTCAGATTGGATTAATGAACGTTGAAGCTTATTGTCCTGGAACCTGTTTTATTTTATTCTTCTACCGAAGGTTCCCCCCCCACACACCCCCATTTTGCTGGAAAGGTATACATTTGAAGTCATTTTCCTTCAGTGTTGATGCAATTTAACTTTTCACCAAAAAAGTTAACTTTTCAGTGTGGAACATACAAAGGTACAATACAGAAGTGGCTGAAGATTGAGGAAAAGAAGGCCTGGATAGAAGAAGTGGGATAGTTTTCCTTTTTCCTAAATTCTTTAGCAATTTTTTTGAGGGGGGGAGGATTCATGCAGAGATGCGACTTTACCTGAATTCCCCCATGAGAATGTCTATATAATAGATAATCCCGCTTCTACCATTTAGGCCAGTTGTAAAGACCTTGTTTAACAGATTCCTCAAAGTTTAATGAGTAGAGTCATCCTGTAAGAGAAAAGGCCTGTTTTACATTGGTACCTAAAGCAGGAAGAAATGTCACGTTTTCATGAGAGAGCATGTTGCTCTCCAGAGAGCCACAGGCATCACCAGATAGACCTCCAAGGGCGTGAAATGCTACATCCTAGGAAAGAAAGTGCCTGTTCATCAGTAATAGGACTTTCACCAGTGATAGTGCTTCTCACCACCTGTGTATGTGTGTGTGTGTGTGTGTGTGTGTGTCTGTGAGTCTGTTGTCTGTCTATGTGTATGTGTGTATGCCTATCTCATATGGTCTCAGGACAGATTGTCAGTCTCAGGAAATTGTCAAAAACAGTATTCTCAGCATTTGGCTTTTTGCCCATCTTTGAAAAGACCACTAAAATAAGAGACTTGCTTCTTCTAGTGTAAGTGTTTTTAAACTTGTCAGTCAAAACTACTTTCTGCTGTGAGCAGCATTACCTAAGGCTGGGGACCAGGCATGTGTAAATGTTCATTTAGATGGCTGAAGGGATTCCTGCATTATTTGCTGGACCTGATTATGATTATGGTGAGGTCACCTCTTGTCACAGTTCACACAGAGTCATGTTCAAGGAAGTGATCTTAATAAAATTTAAATCCCGATTTTGCCATATCCAGACACTTCAAGGTTATTCCAAGGGGAGTGGTAATAAGGTCAAGTCTTAATCAAAACTGAGGAGAGAAAGAAATGAAGTCCCATGGTTGGATAGGGTTCTGTATAATATCTGTCTTACTGTCTTCTGGGAACCTGGAGCACAAGTTTTTTTCATCCTACATTGTATCTGGCACATAATTTGATGGTTACAGAGGCTGTTTCTGTGGCTTCATAGAAAAGTGATAGATCAGAGCCCTTGATCCCAGTGTTTTCCCTCACCACTGGGCAATTGTGTGGCCTTGGACAAGTCATTGTATTTTTTATTTGGTATGTGAGAGTTTCACTATCTAAAAAATAAAGCAGTTGGATTGCCTAGATCATCTCTGAGGGTACTTCTTGCTTCTAGAAGTTCTATGATTTTGTAATCCTTACACAATCTTTAGAGTGGCAAAATGACACTAATGTTAGGATCTTCTCATGAAGAGATGCCAGGAGTAGCAGAATATTCTTTTAGTTGAAGTCACACAAGCCTATTTATTACCACTCACTTGGGGGAGTTCTTCTTTGTGTTTAGAAGTGTGTGTTAGGAAATTTGCCATGGAGACTTGTTGCAGAATGCATGAGTAGTGGAGGCACTTTGCTAGGGTAGAATAGCCTTACTTGTTTCCTGTGGGTATGGCTTAACACTAGGAAAATAAAATCCCTCTGTTTCAGTAATTTGGATACTGTACAAAAAGTTACTCAATGTCCTCACTTCCACATAATTAGTCATAATTGCTCAAACCTTCACTGTTCCTATGCTGTACAGGAGCAAGTTCTTAGCCTTATCCTATGGAATTAATCATACCTGAAGGGCTTTGAAGATTTTTAAAATAATCTGTTGCTTTTTCTTCGTTTGCAAGCACCATTTCAGATTCTTCTCCAAAATATGTCTTTAAAAAAAATGTACCAAACACATTTCTCCTTTTACCGGTATCATTTGAAAGTATGTGCTTTTCCTGGTAGGTCAGCTCAATAATCAATGGCCAAATACTTGTACTTTATTGTGAGTGAAGATTTGAGATATTGTGATTTCAGAACTGTTATGTAGTGTTGTGGTGGTGTATTTGTTTTGTATATAAGTGAACTTCAAAGCAAGGAGAATATTATGAACATCTTTCAGTATAGATCCTTTGTCTTGCAAACTAGTGAACCAGTGGGTTTACTTGAGAGGAAAGAGCATTTCCCCAGAGAAAGTTTGGGGAGCTGAGTTCCAGATCTGTCAATAATTCACAGGAGTAACTTTGAGAGTGAGTCACATGCCCTTCCCTTCAGGGCTTTCGCTTCCTCAACTGTAAAACTAAGACAGCTGCTCTCACTGACCAGGGTTTTCTATTTAACTTGTTTGTATTTGTTTCTGTTTATTTAGGTATTTTGCAGTGAACGCAGGGCCTGAGGGTCTTGTGCATGCTAGGCAAGCACTCTCATGCATGGAGCTATATTCTCAGCCAGCTGTCAGTTCCACCGGAATGTTTCCATTGTATGGGGGACTTGTCTCAAAAAGCAAGAGTGTGCTGGATGTGGTTGGAGCGGTCTTTAGGACTTGAACCAATAATTCATTTCTTCTGTGTTTCTTAAGGCTTGCAGTGGCCAATCATATTTTATGATTTCCAGTCGAACTACGTGCTGTGGCTGTAATGGTATCACAAGTATTTAATGTCCCGGCACTTGGCTCTTCATTTTAGAATTGTAAGGTAACGTGTGACAACTTAATCTCTCAGGAAAGATCAAAGATGTGTATTCATAGGTGGATACAGGCAAGTTTAGGCATTTTCTTGGACTCTGTCTCTGTCAGTCTGTCTGTCACTCAGGTTCTTATTTTAGTCATCTTTAAATAGGGGCAAGTATTGATAGCTTGTAAATTTGGGTTATAGTTTGTGTTCTCCTTGGTTGTTCCTCTTCTATTAGTTTCAATTTTATTTGTAAATAACAGACATTGGACTAGATGATTAAATACCCATTAGAGCACAGCGTCTGTTGCCATACTTGTGTTAAAAGTTAAATTTTCAAATGTGCCTTTAGCCCTAAAGAACTGTAATGAATCTGATTTAGAGTGCACTTGTTTGCTTGTTCTTGTTTATATTTTTTCAAGGCAATTTGCTCCTAGGCAGCCCACACTGGCAAGCCTCCCACTCCCAATCCTTCTGCCTCCACCACCTGAGTGATGGGGTTACAGGCAAGTAACACCACACCCAAAGGAGCAGTCTTGATGACAGCTTTACTCTTTCCCTCTGTGAAAGTAGACCTCGAGGTTTTTAGGTTTAGAAATATGTCATCTAGCTTGCTTTTTTAACTCTCTTGTAGCCCATTTTGTAGTAAAGTCAAAGCTTCCTAGTTGACACATAAAATAATATAGATAGCTCTTTCCTTTCTTTCCTAGCTAGTGAAGCATATGGGTGTGTGTGTGTGTGTGCGTGTGTGTGTGTGTGTGTGTAAAGCTTCACTGAAGAATTTTTAAAATGCTTTATCTTATCAGTGAAGAAGGAACATTTAAGGCACACAGCAAATTGGCACTCTTACACAGTGTCTAATCTGCTCTTTTGCCCTTCCTTTTGAGCACTTAATGGTCAAACTATATGCCAAGTGTCAGCTCAATTGTCTAAAACTGGGAAAATTTAAAAATTGAGTTTTGAAATCAACCTTATCATGTGATAGATCATGAATTTATAGTTCATATTAACTCAATAACTCCTCCACTTACTGAAGTGTTTAGCAAGTTAGTCTTCTATGACCTTTTTAAATAGCACAGTGAACAAGGGTAGTGTCATACTCTACATTTACCCACACATAGATAAATATTTGTTGTTAAACTTTGACTATAGCTGGGCTAAAAAGTTAGATGAAGTGACTAAAGTATTTTGATGCCATATGCAGGCACTTAAAACTTCCAAGTGTTTGAGTTGTTTATATTTAGTCTCTGAGAGTTGCTTTTGTACCATGACATATTTTAATCATCAAAAAAAGTCCTCTCCCATGTCAGTATTTGGCATAATCTGTTATTTTAGATGTAAATGGCTGAGGTTTGTGAAATGTCCTTGTTAATTGTCTAGATCCAAGAAATGGCTTTAAAGTTTTTAAAAATTATGTTTCTTAACTTTTTGTCCTGAAAGGTCTTAAGGGGAAAACATTGAAGCCTGCTCTTGTAAATCATATGTTGTCCCATAGAACATAAGAATATTCTTGCAAGGAAATGTAAACTATAGATATTTTGGGAAGCAGCTGGGTATATGTTTAGATCCCAGCCTAGACTCTTGTCTGCTAGTGAGAAAACACATGCAGAAGGGGTTTATTGAATAGACTACAAGACATTTAGTGACTCTGTTCTTCATATTTAACATGTGCTTAAGTGTTTGAAGTGAAGAGAGGTAAAACTGTCTTACGAGCCCCTTTGCTAGTGTCTTTTCTATTAGTTTCTTCTCCTCTTCCTCCTCCTCTTTTTCCTTCTCCTCCTCTTTTGTCCACTTCCTCCTCTCTCCTCCTCCTCCTCCTCCTCCTCTTTCCATCTCTTTTGTTGGTGCTGGGACTTGAACTCAAGGCCTTATATTGTCACTTGGCTTTTGTACTCAGGCCAAGACTCACATTTCAGCTATACTTCCATTTCCAGCTTTTTTGCTGGTTAATTAGAGACCCAAGTTTCATGAATTTTCCCACCCTGGCTATCTTTAAATAGTGATCTTCAGATCTCAGTCTCCTGAGTAGCTAAAATTATAGATGTCAGCCATTTGAGTCCAATTTCTTTCCTATTCTTTTCCTCTTTTCTTTTTCACTCTGTTTTTTTTTTATAAAATCTTGCTATGCAGCTTCAGATGGCCTCAAATTCATGATGCTCTTACCTTAGCCTCCTGTGAACTGTGTTATTTTTATACCAGGGTAGTGTTGCCATGTTTGTTGTTGTTGGTTTTTTTTTTAATTTGAGTTTAAAAAATAAAGTTGAACATTTGAAGGATGGAAATACTGCATCAGACAATGATATAGTTTTGAATTTGAATCGGATTATCAGAATCAGTATCCAGAAAATCAGAGGTTATATTTTCCGCATTCTCTTTATGTTTTTAACGTTAAAATTGAGAAAGTTTTCCTTCTCTTCACAGTGATATGAACTTGGCAGAAAGATGACTACTTTACCTTGGAGCTGTTGTAGGCCTGGTTGAATAATGCGCCTAGGACCTCTTTAAAGCTCACTCTTTACTCCCCCTTGCCTTTGGGTTCCCTTGTGGAGCTCTAGCCATCCACGGTGGAGTAATTTAGCAGATGTGTTGACATCCAAACTCCTCTAAAGAGCTTGATTAGAGCTGTTTTCATGTGAAGGGGAATGAATTGGAACATTCCTGTGGTCTTCACGGTTCTGCTTTTGAAGGTGCAGAATGGTAGGTGGGTTTCCAAGCTGGCATTCTCTGAAACCCTAGTGATTGGGCTATGATGTTGATGAACTTCTGGGTTTGCCCTCCACCCCCTTTGCCTAAGGGATATATTTTCTGTGTGCAAAGCCCTTGAAGAAACTATATAATGCATGAAGGGTATGGCCCACAAGATGTTTTTAAGAGTGAAGCCCATTTTAGACTGCCACTGTGTTCAAAAGCTGAGAGCCTTTTTGCAGGAGAAATCTCTAGAGAATGAGCAAGCTTTGTCTCTGCACTAACTGGATCCCCAAGTATGTTAGTGTTTACTCATTAGTTGGGGGAGAAAAAACAAATACTATCAATTGTGCTCCTTCAGGTTTCTGAGCATACTTAGACTGTTCCTGTGTATCCCTTTGTACAACTACTTACGGATAATACAAATAAAATTGTATGCTCATCAGCTTTCTGTTTTAGGTACAAAATTAATCCATTATTTGTATTTTCTAAGTGCCATAATTGTCATTTGTGTTTTCTTTAACCCTCTTGCCACAAGTAAATTGAAATCTTCCCAGATCTCTTACTTAATCTGACTTCCATTCTAAGAAGGAATTGTTAAGGGAATTTCTTATTTGAAACATTTTAGAATTGTGTTTGAATCATGAGCTTAATTAATCGATATTTAGCAATTTAGCATAATTCCAGTTTCCCTCCCTTTTCTACTATTTCTCTTAGTTTGGATCCTTTGACTCTTTTTCTTTTCTTTTGGTCATGGGGCTTGAACTGAGGGCCTGGGCACTGTCTCTGAGCTCTTTTGCTCAAGGCTGGCACTCTGCCACTTTGCGCCACAGCACCACTTCTGACTCTTTATTTTCTTACAGAGAAAAAATATTCTTGTTGGTCTTCAGTTCTGTAAGGTTATTTTCAATCCATGGCTGTATTGTTATTTTTTTTTAATGTCACTGTTGACTTTTCAGTCTTCTATTATAGGTATATTTTGTGCTCAGATTTAAAAAATATTTATTTTATTATTATTATTATTAATGCAAAGGTGGCAAAAAACTCAGGAAGGTAATTCTAGAGCTTAGGCACTCTAGGTTTCAGGTGTTCCTTCTGCAAAAGGAGGGAAATCCTAGATCACCCTAGGAACTCTCTCCTGCCTGGCCTCCTGACACTGTTAGGACCCAGTTTGTTGTCATTTGTTTAAGGAATAGGTAAGCATTTCTGAACCCATTCTGAACTCTGGGTCCTTGTTAATGCCTGCTTAACTCTTCATTGGGTACTAATGAAAAAAACTGGGAAGTGTCTCATTTGGAAAGCCATAATGATTCTGCTGGATGAACAGCACTACACAGGCTTTAGAGAGATACTGTCTTGGAAGTGGTGCCACTAAGTTTCATACTGGTAGTGTTGTTACTCGGTGCTGCTTTCTTAATAAGGCTGGGCCAGTGACAAGGTGTTGCCCTCATAGGGGAACACAGTATTTCTCCTCAGATCAAACAGTCTGTGACCTTGCTCAGTACAGCCAGAATTCTGGTAAACAATGCTAACTTTGGGGATTCCCCCCAGGAATCATCATTTGCTTTCCTTCTTTCCAACTTGGACATGGGTAAGATATCCCCAGGATTGAAAAATGTAGCCCCATTTTTCTTTCTTCATGTCACTTATTTTCTAGAACTGTTCAGATTATGAGAACTTCTCTCTTAACTATGTTGAAAGTAGTATTTGACTAGGTTTTGGGTCCATCTTTGTTTATTGATATTGGGTACTAATGCTCATCTTCTCTGGACAAAGACTTAATTTTTTAAAAGTAATTTTTATTATCCACATTCTTCCTTTAAAATCTGTCATATTTCTGAAATGTTTTTGGCATTCTTACTTTTTATTTGGTGGTGGGACAAGACCCAGAGATTTCTGCATGGTAATAAATGCATGCTCTACCACTGAACTACATCCCTAGTTTCTGGCACTTAAATCTTTCACAAACTGAAAGAAATCAAAGACCATTTTGGGGGGATTTGTTTCAGACCTGATTCGAAAATAACTTGTAAAGCCAGAACAGCAGCTCACAGTGGTGGTAGTGTCTACAACCTACTTAGAATGACTGAATAGTTCAAATTCAGTTGTGTGTTTTGTACCTTGTATCTCTCTTAAAAGAAAAAAAAAGTTTGAGATGTTTTCCCATTACCATCTTGACATCTGCCTGGTTACACATGAATAGCTTGGCCCAGTCCCTCAGCAGGGAGACTACCCTGTCCTTGCTTTCAATAACCATGTCACCAACAAAGAAAACATATGGAATATTTCATTCCTATCCTTTACAAACAGAGTCTGAGGCTGTGAGGGCAGGCAGCAGAAGGCTTCATACTTCATGGTAGGCTGGCAGATTTGTGCACTAGCCATATGTTCTGCTGCTAGTAATCAGTCTGTGCTTTCTAAGGTCTCATTACTTTTTGAGGAAAGGAAATTCTGTATTTTGGATGAGTCAGTTTCCAAAATCAGTTTGACTTCTATGTTGATGTTTCCTACTTAATCACGTTTCACCATAGAGAATTTACATGTGTACACGTGTATGTGTGAGCACACACATGCTTTCATGTGTATGCACATATAGGTGAATGTGTGTGCATTTGTGTATGTGTATGCATGTGTGGGCATTCAGGTGCTGATCTTCCAGATTTGGTATGTAGTGTGTATGGGGAATGCAGATGCTTGATTCCCAGAAGAACATACCTCAAGGACTTATCTGCCTGTATGTTTATCTTCTTGTCAGTCTACAGAAAGAGATCAATTTATCATTCTCATGCTAGCCTAACACTACTCTTGGCCTTTCCAGCTGTCTTCTGCATAGTACGGGGCTTCTAGTAGTATTAAAGACTTCACATTGTGCCATCTGAATCCATTGTGTGGAGGCTTGTTGGCAGGTATGACTGAAGATGAGAAAGAACATGGAAAAGAGGGATAAGTTACTTTCTTTTTCAGGTCTAAGCAATTGCCCCAATGGCATCACCCCAGCTGATGTGTCATACAATAGAGAAAAAGGGGCGGGGGGTGGGGGGGGGAGAAGATTCATGTCTTTTTTGGGAAGTTGTTTCCTGATGTTTATTTAATCCCAGATATAATCATTGATTTAAATATATGTTTATGTATATATATGTGTATATATTTATACACACACACATATATATGTATATAAAATACAAGTCCTTTCTAATGGTCCTTGGTGTCATTACTAAGACCCCTTGGTAATGTGCTAACAGAAATTTATTGCCTTTACATAACAATGAGATCTCTCCCTGTATAATTAAAGTAAGCTAATTAAAAGAACTAATTGGCTTTCACATTTCTAATACAAGTAGTTCTTGATGATAATATTTTTTCTTTAAATTGGTTGACTCAGGGCTAGAAGTATGACTCAGGGGGTTTAGTGCCCCTCTAACAAGGATAAGTTTTGAATTCAAACTCTAATACTGCCAAAAGAAGAAAATTGTTGACTCTTTTCTATTTTATGGACCTTTGCAAATGAAACTTCTTGAAGTTCCCCCTCCCCCTTTAAATTTTTTTCTTATTTTTATATAAATGATGCAGTGTGGTATGTTCCATCTTCCTCTAACTGACTCCTAGTTATGAATTCATGGGAAAAAATTAAATTTCCCTTTATTAAAGTTCACCCTAACTTTTAGTGTACAGTTCTCTGATCTTAGATATGTGTATAGTCAAAAGAGACCACCAACATCATTGTCAAAATTTAGGATATTTTCATTGCTTACGCATATTTCCTTGTGAACTTTCACCCATCTTACCTCCCCCAGCTTCATACAACCACTGGACTAAGCCTTGCACTTTGCATAGATTTGCATTACCAGAAAGCCATATAAATGGAATGAAACAGAATGTCAAATTTTGTGGTTGGGTTTTTTACTTACTGTATTGCATGTGAGATTCTGTCATGTTGTTACATAGGTCAATATGAAATATCCCCTTGCATTATATGATTATCTGTCCAATACCCAGTTTGTGGACATTTGTCTTTTTTCCAGTTTGGAGTAATTACAAATAAAGCCATCGTAAATATTCACATAGAGTTTTTATATAAGAACAAGTTTTTATTTTGCTTGTTACAGGTACCTGGATATTGAATCATGTGGTTAAGTATATGTTTATAAGAAAAGGTTGGTCTCAATTGTAATGCCTTAGAACTATAGTGAAGTTTATTATCACCAATTACCTGGAGACTCAATATATTGTTAGCAGCACATGTAGTATTAGTAGAACCTATTAAAATTGATATTGTTGTGAAGTCCATACTTTCAGAAGAGTAAAATTATTAGCTTCCTTTTTGCTTCCCAATCGTTAAAATGATGCTATTTAGTGTCTACTGTGAAACATTTTGTATACAGTGGGAAATCTTTGAGTTATTAGGGTGTGCATGTATGTCTGGAAAATCTTATTAAAAAAAACATGGGCATTTGTTGAGGAATGGCTGGATCTACGTTGTATAGGAGGCCTGGCTCCATGTGCTGACTATAATTTCCATAATAACTATTCTGGCTCTGTGGCATGTTCCCATTTTATAGCTGAGAAAACTGAGATTTGACAGGATTAAGTAATTTGCTCAAACACCCCATAGTTAGTGGGTGGTAATTTGTCTGGAAGTCCACATACTCTGTATTTTTAGGTTTCTTCATCCCTTCTTACTGTTTTCTTGCTCATTTGACAGTTGACCAGAAAATAAAAAAAAAGGTATCAACAAAAATGTTAAGATATAGCTTTATTACAGGAAAAGAAAAGCCAGAACTGAATATAGAACTCAAAGCATCCACAGGGCTACATCTATGTATTCTGTGGGAGACCGTCCACTTGATTTAGGGGAACAAATAGTCACAAATCTGTGTGTTATGAAGTTGTCTTTATTTATGGAGACTTTTTTTTAAAGGTTAATCTCCCAGCTTCCCCCTTTACCTTCTAGACTTGGTTTTGGTTAATGATTATTTAAAACGTGCGCGCATGCATGTGCATGCGCGCACATGTGTGTGTATGTGTGTGTGTTTCTGTGTAAAAGAATTGGAAGTGTGAGTATTATCAAAGTACATTAAATGCATGTATAAAAATCACATTGAAACCCATTATTTTGTACAATTAATATGCACTAATTAAAATTTTGAAAGAAAAGAAAGGAGAAAAGTACAACTAAAAAACCCAGACTTGTTAACTGAACAACCAACAAAAGACTTCACATTATTTTTTTTTTTTTCTCAAATTTTTATTTTCAAACTGACGTACAGAGAGGTTACAGTATCATACGTTGGGCATTGGATACATTTCTTGTACTGTTTGTTGCCTTGTCCCTCATGCCCCCCTCCCTCCCCCCCTTTCCCTCCCCCCCGCCCATTTGTTCAGTTCACTTACACCAAACAGTTTTGCAAGTATTGCTTTTGTAGTTATTTCTCTTTTTTTACCCTGTGTCTCTCGAATTTGGTATTCCCTTTGAATTTCCTACTTCCAATACCAGTAAACACGGTTTCCAATATACTCAGATAAGATTACAGAGATAGTGTAGGTACAAACATAGGAAGGTGATACAAAACATCATCAATAATAGAAACTACACATACACATAGGACGTTGAAAGTAGTTATAACTGTGATATATCACTTGTTTCCATATCAAGACTTCACATTATTTTAATGGTGCTTTATTCTGTGTCAGGAGAGTATCAGTCATATGCTTTTAGTTTGTCTTTTTCCTTCTTTTTTGGAATTCATTTTTGTGCTATGTGAGGACCAGATCTCTTAGTGGGTTTGCTTTTCTATTTCTTGAGCAATTTTCTGAATGTGCTTCTTTAAAGCAAAACCTGGAAGATTAAAAAGCCAAGTGTGCAGTTTGATGGTTTCCATATAGCTCACTGGAATTTCCTGCCTCTCCTGTTGAAGATGTTTTTATAGGGAAGTCAGCATAAAAGTGAATCACCCAAGAGCCCCTTTTCCCCCTAAGGCATTTCATTTAGTCAACTTGCTATTAATTTAGTTGGTACTCTTTAGTTGACTTGAACACTGTGTTTGTTGATAGTGTGAGCTGATGTTTATTAAGCTGTTAATATTTTACAGACTTCATGAGTTCCTATTTGGATCTGTGCACTTTTTTCCCCCTTTAGCAGTAGAACTATTCATGATGGAGTCTGTGACCACAATTTCAATGCATTAGTAATAGCCAGCTCCAACCAGGAGAGTCATTGGCTTGGTGACTGCAGAGGTTGGTCTTCTCCTGGAAGCTTTTGCTTTTTTCCTTTCACTTAGGTTACTTTCTTCATCATGAATTGTTTTATGGTTTGTCTTGCCTTTCAGATAAATCACCATCATCTTGTTATTAACCTAGATGCTAATAATAATGCTATTGAGTTCCAAGCATGAAGTGAATGCTTTACATGTGGTATCTATTAATCCTCCTGACAGCCTTTTCATGTACATGCTGTTATTCTCCTTATTTTAGAAATGGAGAACTGTATGGGGGAGGGGGAAAGCTATTAGCACAAGTAAGAGGTAAGGTTTTATAGAGAGTGTGTTGGGGGATTTAAAAGCAGAGTTATTTAGTAGAGAGAGTTGTATGACTGTACCCTTCAATGCTCTTCCTCTGAGTATATTGCCTGTCTTGATAGGAACTATTCATGTTACAGATGGGGAATTTGTTCTGGAGAGCTTACGTCTGTTTGGTCCTCTGCCTGAAGTGTAGTCCTGTGATCTTAGAATATAGATTAGGAAAGGATCTTACAGGTCATCTTCCTCAGTGGACCTAAAACTTACCTGTGTGCTATCAGCCACTAGGCAAAGTGGCTCAGTCATTCCTTGGAGAAATCATGAAGTGTCTATGTTCCTAGGGCATATTTGTACACTGACAAGCTTGTAGACAGAATAACTTTCTTATTTGCTAAACTTTCTAGTTACATAAATTGTAACATGAATTTTTTTTATTCAGACCTCTCCCTTCTGTTAAAAGTTCATAGAAAATAATTGATTTGACTTATATCTTCCATTGATAGGAGAGGAACCCTGTTACATTTTATTCTATGACTTATCCAGAAGTAGCTGTAACCTTTTGGTGCATGTTGGAAATAAAAGGCAGAAGGAATAATGTTATCAGAACAAATGATTCTCTCTACAACTGTGTAATGTTTAATATTCAATAAGACTTTTTAGACATGTCTTGCTTGTACCTGTCAGCTAATACCATTTCTTGTGCTTTTCTCTTGTCTCTTTTAGTTTTTATGGGTTCAGTATTTTGTTAAAAGCATGGCCAGCAGTTAATATGAGATGGTGAATAAAAGATTGACTGTGAATTATCTTATCCATTTAAACTCTTTTTTTGAGAGCAGAAAATATGTATGTAGTGGCTCACAAGCACACCAGTCTTTGAACTTTAAAGTAAGAGTTACTTAGAGAATTAACCTTTATTTGAAAAATCAATTTGTTCAACATATTTATTAAATGTCTTGCATGTTAGGAGCTAATTTTGCTGCTGGGGGACACAGTAGAGGCTATTTTGAGTTTCTGAAGGGATGAAGAGATGGAATGGGAGTGATAGTACACAATAAATAAATAAGTAAATAAATAAATTATGTCAGTAGTATAAATACCATTAAGAATAATAAGCAAAATGAAGGAGCTTGGATTTTATCTATATTAAAACTCCTTCAGAATGAAGGAGTATGGATTTTATCTATACTATGTTATACAGGTCCATTTTAAACAATGCAAAATATGATTCCTTCCACCCAATAAAGACAATTTAATTAAAACAATGAATTAAATTACATATATACAAGTATGGGGTACTAGATAGCAATAAAGTTGTAAGGTGACTGATATAGTCATCTAGACTCATCAAGGGTATGATAATAAGTGATAAACATTCAATTTCTAAAGGTTATCTGATTCTAGATATAGGTCACTAGAATGGGCAAAGCTTCAGTGACATTAATAGTGGCTAACTTTGGAGATTGGTGTGGCTGTAAAGTGTAGTAGGAGGGGATTTTTTCATGGGCATGGAGTTTCTTATGGTTGTAATAATGGTCCATGAATCTAAAAATATGATTTAAGAAATGAGTGCATATGTAAAAAAAAGTAATGAAATCTGATGAAGGCCTCTAGTTTAGTAAATATCTGTACCAGAGTGAGCTTCTCAGTGTAGTTGATATAGCATTTTCCATTGGGAAAAGTTTGGTATATTCACTGTACTATGTGTAACTTCTGGTGAGTTTTAAATGACATGAGGTAATGAGAACAATATCAGACCTTATCACTTTAGAGGCCTGAGAAGCCATAGTCTTGAGTACATCTTTTAATTAAATAGTGAAATTGAATGTTTGATGCAAGACCTACAACCTGTGTGTGCTTGTAGGGTCAAAGCCCCAGTCTGTACCTTTTCTTTTTCTTTCTTTTGGCGCTGATCTCGGGGCTCAAACTCAGGGCCTTAGCACTGTCCTTGAACTGTTTTCCTCAAAGCTAGGTGCTCTACCACTTAATCCACAGCTCCATTTCTGACTTTTTAGTGATTAATTAGAGATAAGTCTCATGGACTTTCCTGCCTGGGCTGGCTTTGAACTGCTATCCACAGATCTTAGCCTCTTGAATGGCTAGGATTATAGGTCTAAGCCACTGGCACCCAGCTTCATTCTGAACCTTTTTTTTATTTTAGTGTTAACATTATTTTCCTTCCTGAGAGCATAACTAAATTTAATTTGTGATCGAGGAATTGTTGGAAGATTATGTGAATAGTCTCCATCTTTTTCCCAGCTTAACTCCTCCCCAAGCTGTGTGTGTACATGCACATGCCTGTATGAATTCTCTTCTGTGTTTTGAAAAAGAGTGCAGTATCTAAAGTATGCACTGGGTTTATAATTTAAATGTGTTTCATATTTTTGAATGGAACACACACATACATTCCTGTATGGAGGTATTTCATTACTGAGTACTCTGTGAATTAGTAGCCAAGTGTTGTTTTACTTCTGATGATTCAATATATTTGCCTAATTGCTAGATTAACCAATTTCTGGCCTCCCACAAAAAGCACACACATCTGTGTAAAGAGAGGATGAATGAATAAAGTTTTAGGGACTAATTTTTCTGTGGCATTTAAGCAACAATAGTTTAGATTGCCCACAACCTTAATTTCCTTTCATGAGTTCCTATAGATGAGCTTTGTCACCATTTACACTTGATTACTTCATTGTTAACCCCAGTGATGTGATTTAGCATGCAAAGACTTAATTATTCCTTTCTGGCTTAGTGAGAAATTTCCTTCTAATAATTGCTGCCACTGCCCTTTAGCCTCTTACACATTTAGTTTGTTTGGAACAACATGGTTGCTCAGTAAGCAATTCCAAGCTCAGCAGTGCCTGGAGCTGTCTTTGGACCATAATTTATACTTTGGGCACAGTGACTTGGACCTCATTTCTTAAGTGGTGACTAGTGGGGGTTGTTTGTTAGAGGAGCGGAGTGCAGCATTTGTCTAAAGTTGCTGTTCATGACTAAATTGTACTACATAGCCCTCTGTACAATAATCTCTCTTAAAATATAACATTTCCTTATTTTAAGTGAAAAAAATATGCCAAAGGTAGACATAAAAGAACTAGACTCTTAAAACCTTAGTTTTGCTTCTTGGAACTACTTGTTAGTGTTAAATACTAAAAGCTTGTGGATTTGTCAGGGATGGTTTTATAGGGCAATCACATGCAGTCCTAGTTATAATAGGGCAGACCAAATCATTGCAGGCTATGCCAGTAGCTATTTTTTTTCTTTGAACTGGAGGGTCAGATTTGTTCAATGAAATTCAGAGAGTTAGATGCAATGTTGGCAAGGAGATACTTCAGTTTACTTAGTTTTAAAATATAGTTCATTCCATATAGAACCCCAAAGCAAGGAATAGAGATGGACTGGAGTGAAATTATCCGAAACTAAAAGTTCCCTTTTTCTTTTCTTTAAAAAAAAAGTTACAGCATCAACATTATGAGAAATTTTGTTTGATTTTCCAAGTGGGTGTTTATAGAATTGCATGTTCTTCAGTCAGGAGCAAAGAATAATTACTCTGCCAGGAGGAACTGAAATGTGTAATACTACCCAGTTTTGTTTGTTTTCTATGCTGGTGTCTCTATAAAGTTTATGTGTCACTTTTTTGTTTGTTTGTTGACAATGCAATTTTAGAGTTTTAGCTCTAAGACCTTGGACACTGGTTTTCAAAAACCCTTCACATTTCTTCAAACCATTACTAGCTCTATTTTTTTAAAAAAAGAGGATTAGGAATGACAATAAAAAATTTGCATGCCATTCTGTTAGTGGGGTGTGTGTGGCTGGCTATACTATCTGAGAGCAGAATATCAGATTGATCAGGCCAAACTAAGAATGCTTTTGAGAGAGATGTTTTATGTAGATTTTCCATTTCCATTTCTGGGCATACAAGACACAATCCTCTGAGATTCTACCCCATCTTCCTATCCTAAGAAATGTCAGGGGACCTGGCTTCTTGGCTCACTTTTATACCTTGAATGGTATCATTTTTTGTGAATCTTAAAGCAAGAAAGAAATGTCAGGAACACATAATGAAAAGATGAAGGTAATAGAGTATTTATAATCATCCTAATTATTTAAAGATTGGCTAGGAAATGCAGCATAAAATAATTAAAGCCCTCCTCTGATTCTCTAGCCATCTCTTCCTGGAGGATAAGTTCTAAGATCTTGTGGTTGGACATACTATAGTCACACATTCAGTGCTTTTTCTGTCTTAAAAAAACAACAACAAAAACAAAAAAACCTCTACTAAATGCCTTAGTTTTTGTTGTTGTATGTGCAAACAACAAAACTAGCATTTACTTCTTTATAATCTGACAGATAAAAGATTAATTCTTCCCATGGTTGTGCGATGGCATCCTCAGCATATGATTTGTTCTTGACTCAAGGTCAAGAATATTCAGCTTTTCACTTGAAGGAAGCACTTCCTGGCTTTTCTTTTGCAGGCCAGAATTGCTAGCATCATTTTTCTCCTCCAGAGCCCTTAGTAAGTAAAATAAGGGTTTCTTGAACACATATGATATCTCAGCAGTTAATCTGATAGCGCTGATGGCTTCCCAGTGGCTTTCCCGAGGTGTGTGATCTTCTCAATGAGGGGTGATTCACATCCTGGGTGACATGGTGTAGGGTAATTTGAAATTTCACTGTACTACTCATAATGGCACACAACTTAAAATTCAAGAACTGGTCACTTCTGGAATTTTCCCATTACTATTTTTGGTTGAACATGCATAATAAAAGCTAAGAAAGCAAAAACTGAGGGTAAGGGATTACTGTATCTCTCCGGGGAATTACTGTATCTCTCTTCTATTTTTGCTTATAAAGTATTGGGCTATTGTAGGTGTTTGTTGCTTGATTTCTTTAGTGGTATCTTGAGTTAAACACTGTTCTTCATAAACGCCATCATTTTCAACATTGCATGGCTATTGCACTGATTTGTTAACTTGTAATATTTTGAAACTAAAATAAGTTCATAATTATCCTTCTGAAACTCAGTGATGTCCTCAGGAGTTATATGCAAATAAGCATGAATTTTACAGCCATAACTATCTAAATGGGATTTTTATCCTCTTGGATGAAGTTAGTAAGACTAGATATGGTTGGAGTTTTTGTTGCAGTTCTGTTAGTTTATGCTAGTTATACATAATCAGCTTAGTGAACCCCTTCCCCTATTTGCAAGGAACAAAATAAAAAAAGAAGTAAACCTGGTGAGGGTAGTGGCAAAAGGCTAGCACCTCTGACTTCAGGAGATTAGATACTGTGATTGATTTAAAGACCTCATTTCTTCTTGTAGATGTGACTCAGGCCTTTAACCCTAGCTACTCACAGGGCTGAGATCAAGAGGATCACTGTTCAAAGACAGTCTAGAGGCTCTACAAGATTCTTCAAAATAGCCAACTAAATGCTGAGCTAGAGGCATATCTCAAGTGGTGGAGTGCCAAGCAAGCAAGCTAGGCAAGTGCAAGGCCCTGAGGTCAAACCCAGGGCCAAGAAAATTAAACAAACAAACAAATCAATAAATACCAAGCTAATTTCTTGTAATCTGTTGTCCTTCAGGAGGGATAATTGGATACAGTAAAGCTTTCAAATTCAAGGGTATTTTTGTAGCTTTATAGTATAATCTAGACTCATGAAATAAAATTAGTGATTTTTTTTTTTTGAGAAAACAATGTTGACACTCAACAAATGTATGGCAAAGTCAGTTTGTTCTGATCAGACTCTTTTTAGCTGAACCACAATCAGGGTGATTAATTCTAAAATTGCACACAATTTTAGTTTAGTGATAGTTATATTAAAGTGAGGCTTACTAGAAATGCTACATTTAATCAAGTATTCTTGTATTTAATGGTAATATTTTTTTAAAGGATTTTGAAAACAAACTGATTTTGCTGCATACTTGTTTCTGACCCAATTTCTTTAATTTCATGGACTGGTAGTTTTGACTCGTAACAATGCTGCAGAGAGCAGTAACTATAACCTTAGAGCCACAGGGAGATCTGCAGCACATGTGTGGTGTTATTACTGTGGAGAACAACTGAGAAAAGTGTGAGGTTCATTGAGGTGTACTAAATATAACACTAAAGGTAAGGCTGGACAGCATAGGTAGCTTGGGGGTAGAATATTTGCACAGCTTGAGCAAGCAAGGACCTGGTTTCCATCTCCAGCACTGACAACAAAATGATAAAATAACATCCTTAAACCCTGTTGGCATGTCTTCCTTTAGTGCAGTGAGATGCTTTAGTTGTACAGATATTTTAAAAATATTTGAAGGCATTATATTCTCATATATATTGGGAAAGTATAATATCAGCAATCAATACAGGAGGCAGACATATCACTAGGTTCTTATTCTCAGAATGATCTGTAAATTCTCTGAGGTCAAGAATCAAGACTTGTCATATTTTTAGCATTTTTCCTTTGCCTTCATTTGTCCATTACATGTAACATTCCTCCCTCCCTCCCTCCCTCTTTCCCTCCCTCCCCCCTCCCTCTCCCTCCCTTCCTCCCTCCCTCCCCCCCCCCTCTCTGGTGCCAGTCCTGGGGCTTGAATTTAGGACTTCAGCACTGTTGCTGAGCTTCTTTACTCACTATTTCCCACTTGAGCTACAGCACCACTACTGTCTTTTTAAAGATAACAATCTCACCGACTGTACTGCCCAGGCTGGCTTTGAACTGCAATTCTCAGATCTCAGCTTCCTGAGTAACTATGATTATAGGCATGAAACACTGGCACCAGGTTTAGGGACTTTTACTTGTTGAGTAAATGGAAGGCATAGAAAAAATGCTTTAGTAAATTACACTTTAGCTGGCAACATTGTATCAATGAATTAACTTGCTTAACAAAGGTTCTACTTTGTACTTCTCAATATGTAGCTACATTGAGGACAGGGCCTTGGTGGGGGGAGGGGGGCGAGCTAAGGACTGTGCCTGTTTTATCAAGTACCAACCTCTTGTCTGACATTTTACTCAGAGAACACATTTGTGAGTTTGCTTGGTCATCACAACTCTGAGAGATCCCTGTTCATCCCTGTAATCCTAGCTACTCAGGAGGCTGAGATCTGAGGACTGCAGTTCGAAGCCACCTGGGATAGAAAAGTTTGTGAGACTCTTATCTTCAATAAATTACCAAAAACAAAACAAAAGTCAGAAGTAGAGCTGTAGCTCAAGTGGTAGAGCACTAGCTTTGAGCAAAAGAAGCTCAGGGACAGTGCTTAGGCTCTGAGTTCATGCCTCACAACCTGCAACAAACAAATGAAAAAGCAAACAAACAACATATAAAAGCATTTCAGTGAACTGTGTTGTCACTATATATCAAAAGTCAAGGTTTATAATCTTTCTCTCTGTCTGTTTCTCTCTCTTGTGCTAGTCTTGGGGTTTGAACTCAGGGCCCCTGTATGCTATTTTACTCCAAGGTGGTATTCTACCACTTGAGCCACACCTCTACTTCCTGCCTTTTGCTGGTTAATTGGAGCGTTTTAAGCTTCTTAAACTTTGTTGCTTAGATTGGATTCCTCAGATCTCAGCCTCCTTAGTAGCTAGGATTACTGGCATAAGCCACTGGCACTTGACGGTGTTTATCATTTCTACACAGGATTTGAACCCAGTCTGTCTGACTGCAGAACCAGTGCCCTTGTCCCTGCCATACTGGCTCCCAGTGCCCATAGCTGACACATAGTGTAGTGGAGATCACATAACATAGCCCAAAAGCACACAGGATGACTGTGCTCTGCAGGGGATAGACAAAGGGCGGTGGGAGTGAATTTACTCTGTTTTGGGGAGTGGGGAGGCTTTGCTGAGGTGACATTTGAGCTGGGTCAGTTAGTCTTCTGCAGGGCAGCTGCCCAGTTCTGCCTTGTTTGAAATAAGCACATTTACAAGAGAATAGTTGAGCACATTCCACTTGATGGATTGGATTGACAGACTGAAAGTAACTCCCCAGAATGATGGCTTTGTTAGGTATTTGTTCTCTGAGAACCCTACCTGCCACTCCCCTTTGGTGAATTGTGGCTAGAAAGCTGTCACATTAAGCTGTCACTCAGGGTATTTTGAGAGGGGGAGGGAAGGACAAATTATGGGCAGAAGTAGGTATTTTGAGAACTGTCTTAAAACCCGGAAAGATTATATTTCAGAGCATTTAAACATGAACACAACAGCCTTAAAAAAACTGTGCAAAAAGAAAACTGAATAATGAAAAGTTAATTAGGCTGTGGATATTTTTAAAGCTTAGACATTCTGATTCTTATCCACTCTAGTTATATGAAGCTTTGTTTGGGTCAGGACAGAAAAAGAAATCAATTATAGAACTAGACAAAGTTCTTATAGAGATTGTCTGTAAAAATACTGGCTCTTTCTCTGTGAGTTTAAAGGAGTCTCTCAGAAGCAGACTCAATTCCAACTTGTCTTGACCTTTGTTTCAGTTCTCTAGCTGTTTGCTTTAAGAATATCTCATGTGTTTGGCTGTTTCACTTATATGTGCCACTGAGAAATTGAAAGACCCATCTAGGTCTCTCTAAGTTATGGCTATTCATGGTTTTATTTCTGGAGAAATGGTTTAACAACCTTTCTGAGTTAGGCTCCTGCTTTCTTCTCTCCTAACCAAACCTTCTTTCATTCTCTGGCTCCCCAAGCTTGAAATCCAGAGAACTGGCTTTGTTACTGATGATAATATTTAAGCTCTAAAATTTTAACAGTATTTCAGTTGCAAATAAATGGAAATTGTGTATTCTGTTTAATGTGTTTCAGAAAAACCCTGCTATTTTTTTTCTTTAAATACAAGAAAACAGGCGTGTAATGCCTCATTGAAAAAGGCCTGTAGGGGTGCTTTGTACAGGTCTTAATTAAGGGCTTTGAAAGACCAAACAAAAGGAAAAAGGAAAATGCTACAGGGTTATTGTTATTCCACCCCATTGGCTCAGCTAGCTGACCATCCATTGGAGCATTTTGTCCATTTTGAAACTGAATGACACTTTTGTTCGTGATTAACAGAGGTGAAAGAAGCCAATTATTGGGCCGTCTTTTTCCATAGAGCAGCTGCTGTTGGATTTAACTGCAGGCAAATATGGCTTTTTACTACCACAAGGGTGTTGTGATGACAGTTTATTTTTATAGAACTATGTGGTAGAAAACAAAATCTGTCTGACTCTTGTTAGGATTATGCCCTGGAATTTATCACGAAAGCATGATTTTAATGGCTTGGTTCATATTTCTTTTTAGAAAACAAGATATATAGGTGTGTACCTGCATTTGATATATGTAGATATCTTAATATTTTTTGTGTGTAGATCTAACTTTACAGTTATGTAACATGCACTCTCAAGCTTTAAGCTTTTCTTCTTTCAATATTAAACCCTCATACCCTATTAAAGTTGCAAAGTAATTAGTGGGAAGCTGAGTGGTCTTGCCTCTAGTTCTTGTGATGTACAGAGTGCTTAGGGGAATGAATGAGTCTCAGAGATTTCCTTTCCAGTGGCTCCCACTCTGGTTTGCACTGGTAAGAATGGACTTCTGGGAAATCTCCCTTGGTCTTGGTATTAAATGAAGGTATAATGATAATATGTGGTGGGGGAACTGGAGGGGCAACTGTCTGGATCTACTCCACTCCGATATGTTCTCCTAGACAGAGGGGTAGGCTGGGGTGGGGGGTGGCATAGGCTGGTCAGCTATTATTTACTTCAATAACTCTCTAGGCCCTGTATCTTTTTTCCCTCTCCTTCATTTCCCTCCCCTCACTTCCTCTCCTCTTCCTGCCTCCTCTCCTTTCCTTCCTTCCTTCTCCTTTTCCCTCTTTTTCTCTTCCTTTCTCTTTTCTTTTCCTTTCATTCCTCCCTCTCTCCCTCCTTCTCTCCCTCCTTCCCCTTATTCCCCCCTTCCCCCTCTCTTTTTCACCAGTCCTGAGACTTGATCTCAACTCAGGAACTCAAGGTCTAGGTACTGTCTCTGAACAACAACTTCTTCTTCTTCTTCTTCTTCTTCTTCTTCTTCTTCTTCTTCTTCTTCTTCTTCTTCTTCTTCTTCTTCTTCTTCTTCTTCTTCTTCTCTCAAGGCCACAGCTCCACTTCTGGCTTTTTGAAGGTTAATTGGAAATAAGAGTATCACAGACTTTCCTGCACAGGCTGGCTTTCCCCTGATGTTCAGATCTCAGCCTCCTGAGTAGCTAGGATTACAGGTATGAACCACTGGCACCTGGCTGTTGTATCTTTGAAGCATTTGTATAAAGTGGATAAATTATCCTGTCTAGCATGTTTTTGGGTTAACTTTTGTAAGCCCTAGTTTAATCTGCTGGAATTTATAACACCTACCTGTCATAGTGGTTCTAAGAATTAAATGAGCTGAGCTTGCCATGTATACTAGTCCCTTGGGCATGAAAAAATGCCTCACATCCACTAATTCCCTTTCTTTCTTGTTTGTTGTAAGTAGTTCCTCCGGCTGAAATGAAAACCAAGCACTAAGAAGAAAAACTTTGCTTCTTCCTTAACTAGGTTTCTAAAAAAAATTTATGTTTTGTTTTTGTTTCTTTCCCCTTTTGATGGTTAAGTTTTCAGGGATAACTTAGTGACAATAAATGGCTTTTCTCAACAGCTCTGTCTTCTTTTTCATAAAATAACCAACATAGGGCTGGGGATGTGGCTTACTGGTAGAGTGCTTGTGTAGCATGCATGAAGCCCTGGGTTCAATTCCTTGGTACCACATAAACAAAAAATAAATTAAATCCATGAACTTTTCAAAAAAAAATGAAATAACCAACATGGCTCCATCTACTGAGTATAGATTACTGCCTTGCTATTAACTATTGCCTGGTAACATACTAAAAACATTTAACTTACTACTCACTTATCAGTTACATTGTGAACATGATTATATCATAAGTGGGTTATAAGCTCTCTGTAGATATCACTACATTAAAATGAAAGGAACAGGTCCTTCAAATAAAACAACTACAATATTTTCAGTTTGTGGTGAGGTAATGAGCCTGGTTTCTGTAGCTTAAAGTTATCATTTGAAAATCTGTTTAATATTTGAAGTTCATCTTACCTTAGTCCTAGAGAAAGTGCGTATGCTGTCTGTGGAATTACCACAATAGGTGTTATTGGAGCTCCTTTGAAGATCTCTTCTGTGGTCTGACTTTACCCTCTTCTCCATCCCAAACCCTTGCTTCTCCATCTTCTCTGAACCATTCTTCAGGGCTGATTTGCTTTGCAGCAGCTGGTTCTCAACTGAAGAACTGTTTGCCTGTGGACTCTTCTTTAGAGACCACTCATCCCCGTCTTGTGAAGGGAGTAACCTCACATCTCCTTTGCTGTCTACATGTCAGTCATTGGACTTCTGCCTTGGCTTCAGCTCTGTACTTTATAGTCCATGACAGGCAGTCCTGGCCCCCATTCATACTATCTTCACTGGGTTCTCCGTTGGTTCCTTTGGAGTTCATTTGTCCTCTTTTCTTCCACTCTGTCCTGTTAAGTATAAGTCTCCTCATTTACATCATATGGACAATTCTCGCAGTGTCCTTGCCACTGATTTCAGCCACCTCCCTAACACTGTGAGTTAGGTTTCGTTTCCACCTCAGCCATTTCTTCCCATGGCGTGAATACTCCTGGCTCCTAAATACCTCAGACCAAACCATCCTTCTTCTCTTCCTTCCTTCCTCTCCCTTCATTACTGTCACCACACACATTTTTCAAGCTTGTTCAGTCTTCAAGTCTCTTGATCCTTTTACTTTCTATCACCTATTTATTTCTATGGTCTGACTGAAGTCTACTCTCCATTCCCTTATGTTCTCTTATCACATGTCCTTCTCTTTCTTATTGATATCCTTCACTCTCTTAACCTGTTCTGTCTAAAGTGATTTAACTTAATGATGAGATCAGTTTGCCTGCTTGGATATAATGGTTAGATGGAGACAATACTTGCATGGGAGAAAAAAGCATTTCCATTGTGGTGCTATCTGGTTTTGCTCAGATCATTTAAAAGGATTAAATGATCTGAGTTTTAGTTGCTTTGGGTTATAGTTGCTTCATCTGCACCTAGAAGATACTTGGCAATATTTCTTTGACCCTACACATTAAATGATACTAAGTTTTTTGTTGTTGCTGTGGTTGTTGTTGTCTCTGCTTCCTTAACTACATTACTTTAAAAGTCAAGTAACTGGGGTATGCCTTAGTTTCTCCATTTGTAAAAAGGACTGAGGATATAGCTCAATGGTGAGCACTTACTGAGTATGTGTGAGGCCATAGGTTCAATCCCCAACATTGTGTATGGAGGGAACAAGACAAACTGCTACAAAACACTTTTACAGTCATGCTGCCTCTCAAGAAGGTTGTGAAGCTCAACTAATATCATGAATATAGAACTGCTTTGTAAGGCTCAATAATTTATATTGCTAATAATTAATTTTAGATGCTACTAGGCCATATTTTGAGAACCACTGCTTTAAGGAGTTCTAGATATGAGTTGTCACCTTGTTCCCTTTCCAAATACTTCCTAGCTATACTTTTATTGCTAAAATTCTGAATAAAGCCTCAGAGATTTTTTTTTAACTTACTTTTTTTTTTTTTTTGTAAAAAATGTTATTGTTGGGCTGGGGATATGGCCTAGTGGCAAGAGTGCCTGCCTCGGATACACGAGGCCCTAGGTTCGATTCCCCAGCACCACATATACAGAAAACGGCCAGAAGCGGCGCTGTGGCTCAAGTGGCAGAGTGCTAGCCTTGAGCGGGAAGAAGCCAGGGACAGTGCTCAGGCCCTGAGTCCAAGGCCCAGGACTGGCAAAAAAAAAAAAAAAAAAATGTTATTGTTGGGCTAGGAATGTGGCTTAGCGGTAGAGTGCTTGCCTAGCATACTTGAAGCCCTGGGTTCGATTCCACATTTCCACATAAGCAGAAAAGGCCAGAAGTGGTGCTGTGGCTCAAGTGGTAGAGTGCTAGCCTTGAGCAAAAAGAAGCCAGGGACAGTGCTCAGGCCCTGAGCTCAAGCCCCAGGACTGGCAAAAAAAAGTTATTTTTATTATAAAGGTGATGTTAAGAGTTTTTGTAATAATAAAAATTATAAATTTATTAGACTTCAAATTCTTCAACATCTTAGGCTTATTATTGTCTTATGTATACAAAACTGTATTTATGCTCAAATTAACTGATACTAGATGAACTTGGATTGAACATCTATTCAACCATGGTATGGAGCCTGTAACATCAGAATCTTTTCCCACATTGCTACATGGAAGTAAGAGATTGGAAAACCAGAAAGACATTCTTTCTCAGAGAATACAAGCAGGTGTTCCATAGAAAACTCAGAGTGAGATGGGGATTATTTCTATCAAGTTTCATAGAAGGGAGTGCAGAGTGACTTTCAGAATTGTTTTGAAGAAGGATCAGCTTCTGGGCAGGCAGGTGCACTTCTTCCCATGTTCTCTACACCTCCCACATCCTTTTACTCCAATATAGATGACTTACAGGCATTGTACTTAAGGGAAAATTGCAGGGTGACAAGTCATATTTAAATGTTGTTTCCTAGACTTTCTTTACATGTCCTCCAGTTTTTTAAGTATTGACTCACTACCTGCTTCATGAGATGGCCAGAGTACAGTGAGAAAAGTAGAACACAGAAAGGCAGCTAGAAGAAAAAATTCGTATATCAGGAGCCTTGTTAAAAATGCACCTGATGGAGCTGGGCAACAGTGGCTCATGCTTGTGATCCTAGGAGGCTATCTGAGGATCACAGTTTAAAGCTAGCCTGGGCAGAATAAGTTCATGAGACCTGTAACTCCAATTAACTACCCAAAGCCAGAAATGGAGCTGTGGCTCAAGTGGTAGAGCACTAGCCTGGAGGAATAAGAAGCTCAGTTAATGTCATATGTGTAGCTATGCAGGAAAACAGTATGGTGGTTCCTCAGAAAATTAAAAACAGGAATGTGATGTAGTTCAGGGCCCTAGGTTTAATGTCCAATACTTTAATCATAAACAATTTTAAAGCAGATTTGATTCAGCAATTCTACTCCTAGGTATATGTACCAAAGAATTGAAATCAGTATCTTGAAGAAATGTCGACATACTCTCCAAATACTCTCCTAGCAGTATTATTCATAATAATCCAAAGGTAGAAACAGTCAGTGCCCACGACAATGAATAGGGAAGCAAAATGTATATATGTACAACGGGATATTCAGTATTTTAAAAAATGGAAGTCCTTCCTTTTACTATAAAATATTTTCTGAGTGAAGTATACCATTCACAGAAGGACAAATGCTGTACATTTCTATTTGCATGAGATACTCAAAGTAGTCATGTTCATAGAGACAGAGAGTAGAATGGTGGCTCCCAAGTGCTGGCAGGAATGGAATAGTAACTGTTTAATGGGTGCGGAGTTTGTTTTGCAAGATGAAAATTTTGTGGCTGGTGGCCATAGTGGTGGTGTTGGTGGTGGTCGTATGAGAATTACATACACTTCATCTCACTGAACTATACACTGGAAATAGTAAATCCTATGTAGAACATAATATCTCCATTCTAAAAATGTCAGTAGTCTTGAAGATTAGTTTCTTAACTTTTTGATAGTTTAGGTTGGATAATTAATTGTTGTGTGTGTGGGGGGGGTGCTGTCTGAGATTAAAGGGAATTTGTAGCAGTTATTTCAACTAGGTGTTGTGTGTGTGAATGTGTGTGCACTCACACGGCATGCATGCAGACAAATGCACTGAGACTTGAACTGAGAGTCTCACATTCTTGCTCTACTTGCTTGCCCACAGCTGGCACTGTGAGCATGTCTCTCATTACTTGAGCAATGCTACTAGTCCAGCATTTTGCTGGTTAATTGGAGACAGAGTCTCTGGGACTTTATGCAGGGACTGGCTTTAATTCTCTGGATTTCAGCCTCCTAAATAGCTAGGATTACAGGTGTGAGTCAGTGGTGCTCAGCTATTTAAAATTAGCTTTTCTGAACACACACACACACAAACACACACACACGCACACACACTTAAAGAGATTGGGGTAAAAATTCACCAAAACTTTAGAAACAGGGACTAATTTGTTTCCATGCCTAGCATAACAGGGATTGAAAGGACAGATTTCATTCCTGTTCTGTTCTTGCAGGAAATACCTGACTAGGTGGCATTCAGTAAAAAATGGCCTCTTCCCCCAGTTTTAACTCATTGTTTATTTATACAGCATCTTTTACAGAGTGAATTTTATGGAAGTACCTTGGTTTTAGTAATTACTTCTGGGTAGCACTTTAAGACTGTTTTCAACACTAGGAAATAAGGTATCATTGATCTATCCAGCACACATGGATAATTATAATTTATTTTCAGAATAGCAGTTTGTAAAAATAATGGGCCCAACAGTAGGGTTTCTTGGCTATTTTTAAGGAAGAAATTACTGAGATGCAAAATAAGTTTCAAAATAAGAATGAATGTGTGTATATTTGGACGATCTTACATGTTTATATTGGCTGTGCTGGCCTAGCCACAAAGTGGCAGTTGGAATTCTGGGCCAAGTGGTTTAGTCTGCTATCCCCCCAATTTTAGACCCATCTCGGTTTTTATGGCTCATGTTGCTATCTAAATATTGGGTGGAAACTACAGAAGAACCAAAATAAAATGGGAAGGGGGTTGTTCAAAACTAGTAAGTAGCAAAACAAGCAGCTGTGTGCCAAGTTTTTCAGTATAACCCCATGTCTTCAACTTTCGTGCTTCCCCTTCCCCTCTCAATACAGAAAAAAAGACTGGCTAAATGAGTGGCCTCTCTGTCATACAAATATAGAATTTGTGACATATGATATTTAGGACTACAGTTAACTATAGCTCTGTGAAAGTTATATGATGACGCTGTGAACAAAACAGTATTAACACCTGCAACAAGAGCAAGTGGTCCAGTGGGCTGCTTTCACTACCTTATTATATAATCTATCATTATAAAAATTGTAGGCCTCTCAGAAGATATCTTCTATGCTTTCATGATTTCTTCCTCTGAGCTCATTCTCTCTTATTTTCTCCTTCATATACATGATGAAAAAAAGAAAAAGAGGAAGAATTGCAGAATGTATGTCTGAATCATATATAGCTTTCTAGAAAATGGAGGCATTTTAGAACATTTCTTAAAATCATTTGGTAGTAGTGCTTCTGACACTTTTGTTTTTAAGGCATTATGGTTTAATGATTAATGAGACAGTTTTGGGAAACGATTGCTTGAGTGTTCAGATTCTGCTTGACATCTCTGCGAGCTAACTTTGGGTAGTTGCATTTTCAGGTCTCTAAACTAGGAAGAACACTAGAAACTGTAGCCTCAAGATTGTTGTAGGGGTAAGGGGTGGTAATCATTTTCCTCTGTGCCTGGGACCAGTACTCTTGATTATTATTGAAAGTAGTATTGGTTAAAAGTGCTATTTGGCCAAACAACTGCTAACTTTCTAGGTATTATTAGTCTCTTCTAAATTGTTAGACTTTTTAGATATTAGACTTCTGTCCTTTGATAGAAATGAAAGAAGTGCATCCAGAGCAATAGAGATGGACATGTTATGTCCATCTTATGTCCAATA
Organism: Perognathus longimembris pacificus; assembly: GCF_023159225.1. NCBI lineage: Eukaryota > Metazoa > Chordata > Mammalia > Rodentia > Heteromyidae > Perognathus > Perognathus longimembris. The sequence goes on along the minus strand of NC_063173.1, from coordinate 31,805,531 downwards.
GTAACATCATACCCTCTGGGCTTTAAGTTGTGAGTAGTTAGAAAGTAGTTAGTAGTTCTTAGCTGCCTGTGTGACAATTTGCATGGTGAAAATTCGGGATGGTGATGTGATATATTTTTCTTAAAGTAACTATTTTAAATTATCTTTTATTGTAACATTATGCACTTTTTGATTTTTAAAACTTTTTAATTTCTTAACTTTTTGTTTGGTCATGGGATTTGACCTTGGGGCCTGGGTACTGTTCAAGCTCTTTTGCTCAAGGTAAGTGGTCTACCACTTTGAGCCAGAGCACCACTTCCAGTTTTTTGGTATTTAATTGGAGCTAAGAGTCTCACACCTTTGCTGCCCAGGAAGGCTGGCTTTGAACTGTGATCCTCAGATCTCAGCCTTTTTATTTTTTTTAATTATTTTATTTTTTGCCAGTCCTGAGGCTTGGACTCAGGGCCTGAGCGCTGTCCCTGGCTTCTTTTTGCTCAAGGCTAACACTCTGCCACTTGAGCCACAGCGCCGCTTCTGGCTGTTTTCTATATGTGGTGCTGGGGAATTGAACCCAGGGCCTCATGTATACGAGGCAAGCACTCTTGCCACTAGGCCATATCCCCAGCCCCTTTTTATTTGTTTTGCTTTTGTTGCCAATCCTGGGGCGTGGACTCAGGGCCTGAGCCCCGTCCCTGGCTTCTTTTTGCTCAAGGCCAGCCTTTTGAGCCACAGCACCACTTCCGGCTTTTTTTTCTCTTTCTATATACGTGGTGCCGAGGAATCGAACCCAGGGCTTCATGTATACGAGGCAAGTACTTTACCACTAGGCCATATTCCCAGCCCCCAGATCTCAGCCTTTTGAATGATGAGGATTATAGGCATGAAACACAAGTGTCTAGACCTTTTAAATTTTTTAATTGAATGCCCTCTTGCCCTTGAAAAATATATCTAATGGTTTTATAAATGTTTTCATGTGCTACTGATGACAGTTGGGTATTGATCTCTTTGTTGGAATAGGATTTGGTGGAATGAGGTGGGAATTATTGTATTGATTTAAGGTGTCAGAATTCCAAGAGTTGGATCCATAAGAGGATCTTTTTTTCTACATAGTCCTTGACATATGTATTTCTAGCCACAGCCTAAGTATCTGTGGTAACTAGATAGTAGCTTCTCTTACTGAATGGTACAGCTGAACAGGCATCCACTGTAGTATTCTTTCTGTTATTTTCTGTGAGCTGATTGGCCTTCCATTTAAGTATAGTGGAAAGGCCATAGGCTCCTACTCCACCCACCATTATTTTACTTTGGGTAAGTGTAAGTAAAGCTTTGAGTTATGAGTATCAGAAACAAACATATGCGCTGTTAGTGTTCACTAACACTAGGAATTGTTAGTTCCTTTCCCTTGGATAGCCTCTATTCGGTGTATCTAATTCATTCACCCAGGGCAATAGCAACAGACTTGTTCTAGAAACAAGAGATTTCTTATCCTTCTTCCTCATTCTCACCTTCTACCAACCAGATGTCTTCATTTTCAGTGCCTCTCAGTAGTCAGGCCTTCTGTTCTGGAAGTGGGACACATGGAGTTTCTATGTTGGATTCATGCCTTCTCTATGGACACCTTGTACTTTTCAGAGCAGTAGAAATAGTGCCTTGATGTTTACTTTACTGAGAACTCCAGTTTAGAAAGGGCTTCCCTATCTTCCCCAGCATTATGATAGAACAGATGTTTCCCCATTTGCCCAAGAAGGAACCTGAGAGCCTTTCTAAGAACAAACAGACATCATTTAATTTTAGAGTTGAGAAGGCTTTGCATTCCATGCTGGCTTCACATCCCAGAAGAAAAACTAGAAGCTCAGAAGAATTAGAGTCTTGCTTCAGGCCACATATGCAGTATTTGGCTATAGTCCTTGGGAACTAGACTCCAATATTAAGTTCCATTTTAAACTCACAAGTTGAACCTTGATTCTATGTGTTGGGCAACAGATGAAGAGAAGCCAAGAGCAAATAAAGCAGGACTCAGAGCAAGGAATATACAGGAATTGTGTAAATAAGACTGACTCCAGTTCTAAGAAATGTGCCTAGGAATAGAGTAAATGGTTTGCTTTTCTATTGTTACACACACACACACACACATACACACACACACACACACACACACACACACACACACACACCAGCAGCAGCCAAAGTGATGCTGGGTTATAAATTTGAGCAAAAAGATCTACACTGAGATTGTTTGGGAAGGACATTTTAGAGGAGTCCTTGAGAAAATCAGATTAAGTTGTGGAAGAGGAAAGGGATAGAGTATCCAGTGTGAGAAGTTTGGGGTCATGATTCCTAAAATATCTGTAGTAGAGGTCAGTGTTTTTGTTTTGCCCTTTGCTTTGATAAGTTTTTGGTTCAGGTTGGATCAATAGTTTTGTGAAATACAATCGGCTACTTTTTTGGATAGATGAAATGAAAAAGTAAATAAAAATACACATACCCAGGCTTTGATTCTTATGGCCTAAAAATTCCGTTGTCAGGTTGGCATGATGTGAGCTATCATGAGTCTCTACTTGTCTCATGCGGACCTGCTTACAGATAGGCTTCACATTTTAAAGTTAAGCTGGTTTCATGCACACCAAAAAAGAAAAAGCCAGCAGTGAGTGGGAGGAAGATGTAGCCAGAGCAAATGGAGGTAGGTGAAACACAGGAAGAAAAAAAAAAGTGGTTCAGGTGGTAGGTAATGGAGAATCTCCATTTCTTTAGGGATGGGGAAGAGTTTAAACATGACCTCAGCAGCAGTTAGGAGCCTTTACAAGTTCTTAGGTTGCTCAGAACTACTCCTGGTGACTGAGACACTTGGCTTTGTCAGCTCTGTGTATTTCTACAACTCCTGTTCCACATGTCAGTTGCTCTGCCATGCTTTATTTTCTTTATTTTCCTTTGTGGTAATCAAAGAAGACATACTCTGTTTTTGCAGTATCATCCTTGAATTTTGCCCTTGGGCTTTTTCCAGGAGAATACTGTGTTCTGAGGTCTGCTCTCCTGTGGTTTCATCCCCTCTGGGAGTTTTGTGGTCTCCTACAAAAGGGTCTCATTTGTTAAGCAAACATTGCTTCATTTCTGAGCATTTTGAAAGCAAGGTTAACTTGGGCCTTAGGGAGAGAGGATATTTAGAATACTTAGGACCCTGTGGGGCACTTTAAGGACTACAGCCCATCTTTTATAGGGTTGGCAGTCCAGGTATGTGGAGAGCCTTTCTATTTTTTGCCTATAAGTGAGTTACTGTGCTTTACCATCCAGAGCAATGTTTTGTTTCTGAGTCACCAGGGTCAGGAATTTACCTAAGACCTAGTGATAGCTACTAGTAGTCAAAGGGCTTCCAGGGCTTTCTATCACATGGAGATGATCCAATCCCTGGATGTGACTTACTTCATTTAACTCTCACAGCCACCTTGTGTGGTAGGTGATAATGATTCCTTGTTTTTAGATTAGGAAGCCTTCCTTGCAAAAGCTAATCAGCTGTTGCGGTCACAGGGCTAATCAATGGGGTTTGGGGAGTAAATGCAAGCAGCCTGTCTATAAAGCCACTGCTTTTACTTATTTTGTTCTTCTTGAGCTTGAGAAGTTTAATGTGGGAAGCATGCTCTGAGGATCCATCACCTTTCAAGAGTAATCCTTCCTATGCTCTGAGAAATACAGAAGAAAAATAGGGACCCAAGAATCAGGAAAGAAGACACACAGAGGAGAAATAAATGCCAATCTTTTTGTGTGATAATGGATAACATCAGATCATTTAAGCATCCAAAAAGTTTACATGGTTTTATTTAGAAGTTGTCAGATTTCTATAATATGTGAAGTTCTGGACCAGGGGATCTTTGTCTTTGTAAATGGGGAAGACCCTGAGCATGTAAGGGAATGACACATTCTGCATTCAGAGGGCATCAGAATCACCCTGAGAGCTTGTTAACATCCCTAAAGGGTCTGGGTAATGAATCTGGTCTATGGCATGAGAATGTGCATTTCCATCAAATTCCAGGTGATTTTGCCCCAGACTTCAAGAAATTCTATTTGAATGGTTAGTGTTAGCTTAGAGTATGTGACAGTTGTTTTCTAATAAAATAAAAGGAAATAAAGGAGATATTTAAAATAACAGTAACGAAGAGGAAATAAGCTGGATAGTAAGAGTTAACTGGGGCCACTTTATAGGGACTGAGGGAAAACTACCTTAAAGTGTGAAGGCAACACTGAGGTTGCTGGAGAAGAGTAATCCAGGCAGATCACAAGGGCAAAGTCCTGCAGGAACCAAGGATCTAGGTGTTTTAATCAGAAAAAGAAGTCCATATGAGTTTGAAGTGGGGGTGTGAGTAAATAAATGGTTTGAGATGAGAATGGGAAGAATTGAAGAACAAGTTTAGGTAAAGCGTTGATACAGAGCCAATAGAACACCAAGGGCAGGAGTGACATGAATTGCTTTTCTGTTGTAGAAAGATTGCTCTGGTTGCCACATGCAGGGTGAATAAGAGAGAGGGGTAAGTGTGGGCAGAGGGAAGTCAGTGTGTACCACCTGTAGTGGTCCAGAGAGACGGATACTGAAGATTAGAGCTGGACAGTGCAGATGGAGAAACAGAAATAAAGGTGAGTCAAAAGAACACGTCTATTTTTGTATGCTTTATCACAACAGTGAAAGGCTCAGAGTGGAGGCCTGTGAAAGATTCAGTTTTATTTATTTTTCCCTTAATATTTTTTGTTATTACAAATGTAGTATCTAGAGGGGTTGTAGTTACATAAGTCAGGTATAAGAGTACATTTCTATTTGGACAACATCATCCCTTCCCTCATTCTCTCCTAGTTTTTCCTGCATTTGTTCACCTTTTGTCCCTCCATTTCTGTGCCCCCTTATACTCCTAGAGACAGATAAGTGTAAAATCAAGATAAAAAAGAAAAGAAAACAAAAACAGTGACAAAGGAAAAAAACTCATTTCCATTTCATGGAGTTCATTTTAATAAATATTAGTTTGTATGATCTGATGCACATAAACATTGTGCTTTTGTGATCATCTAAGGTTATGTTTTATTTTATTTTTTAATTTACTTATTTTTATTTTTTGCCAGTCCTGGGCCTTGGACTCAGGGCCTGAGCACTGTCCCTGGCTTCTTTTTGCTCAAGGCTAGCACTCTGCCACTTGAGTCACAGTGCCACTTCTGGCCATTTTCTGTGTATGTGGTGCTGGGGAATCGAACCCAGGGCTTCATGTATACGAGGCAAGCGCTCTTGCCACTAGGCTATATCCCCAGCCCCTAAGGTTATGTTTTATATGTGCTGTTGTAGGAAGCAGAGAAATGCACACAAAATTAAAGAAATAGTGCTTTTGAAAAATCACTTATGTGCCATGGCTTTCCCCTCCTCTTTTTCTTGAGGGTGAAGCCCCAGCTATCTGGAAAACCTGGCTGTTCATGACAACTTGTTCTCTGTGCTCTCTGGTTCGGCTTTATTAACATGGAGTATAATCTCCGTGTGTGTGTGTGTGTGTCATTGCCTAATTGTTGGTATGTAGTGACTCAACTGGCAATTTAAATTAATAGACTGTGCATATAAGCCTACTATTGTTCTTCTTAGATCTCGATGGAGCTTTGATTGGCACTTAAGTGATGGTATATTTGAATTAATTACTGTAGCTGAGAAGAGCTGGGAAAACACAGGAGGAAAAAAATAGATAGTTGTGATGAAGGGTGAAAGGAATAACATTCAACGAGAGAGCGAGCCTTGCATACATTATCCTGGCCTGAAAGAATGAGGGGACCGATGCCAAGTACTTGCAGATTTCTGGGGGCCTGTCTGCCACCACACCCTCTGAGGTGTGGTCAGCTGGTAACTTCACCTGCTCACTGATGAGGAAACTAGCCTTCCTGATCAGCTCTCCTGTCCAGCCTGTTTCCTGCATATAAACAATCACATTGTGGATCCCTCCTTCTTTGTCTCTTAGATTTCTAATTTCTACCTCAGGCAGTCTCTTTCTTACATGTTTACACACATCCTCCTTAAACCTTGTATTTCTTTCCCTTTGCTCTTTTAAATCTTGCCCAGTTACCTCAGGAAATTCTCTTCTTTTCTTTGTTCTATTCTAGAACCAAAATAAGGGGGGAAAAATCTAGTCATGGTTAATATGTATGAGATTCATGCTGTGATAATCATATTGACAAATGATCCAATTACCAAATCCTGTGGCTACCCTCTGTACCAAGTCCCCAGCTGCCTTTCATGGTAGAACATTTTCTCTGCTTCAAGCTCTCCCTTTAGGTCCTTCCCTCCCTCCCTTGCCCTTTCTATTTCTTGAATTATTTCTCAAAATATGGTTTCAGCCATTTTCTTTTTTGGTCTTCACTTCCTATGCAGGTGATGCCATTAACCTCTGCAGTTTTCTTTCTATTGTGCACTCTTATACCCTTATCCTCTCTCTAGTATTCAGCTCAGTTCTGGTCTTGAGTTGACAAAACTTCCTGCTGGGTATTAAAAACCCAACATATCCAAATGCTTTTCTCTCCTATTGTGTCTTCAAGTGATGCTAGCTTTACTCTACCAATCTCATGGATTTAAAACAAAAACAAAAATCTAGGTAGCCAGATGCAGGTAGCTCACACCTGTAATCCTAGCTACTCACTAGGCTGAGGTCTTAGGCAGTTCAAAGCCTGCTCGAGCAGGAAAGTTCTTGAGACTCTATCTCCAATTTACCACCAGAAAACCAGAAGTAGAGCTGTGGCTCAAAGTGGTAGAGGACTAGTCATGAGCAAAAGAGCCTGAGTTCAAGCCTGACCACGTACAAAACCAAAAAGAAAGAAACAAAAAGTCCCCCCAAACCTATTGTAGATTAAAAAATCCATGGAGTCACCCTCAAGGTTTATCTTTACTTTGACAGCTATTCAATGATAAAATGTTGCTGGCTGTTTCTGAGGCGGCTTCTCTTTCCCTGGGTAGCTGTTCTTTTGGTTCAGAAACTTGTGATCCCTCATTTCTGTCCTTTTTACTTTCCTATTTTAAATTTTTTATATTTTTAACACTGAGGTAATGGAGAATGAACCCAGGGCCTTCTGCATACAAGGCAAGTGCCCTACCACTGAGCTATACCCCCAGCTCCTAGCTTATAGACTTTACAATTACTCTGTATTACTGTGCAGAACGTGTTTGTGTATTTATTTGGACTGTATATTTGAGGCATATAGAGAGTGCTCACCAGACACTAGCATTCCCTTTTAAAAATATACTGGGGAATAAAATCAAGCTAGCTTTTTAAAAACAGTGCAAGATAATATAAAAATAAATGGCTCGAGGCCTGGCTCATGTGTCAAATGCCTGTCAAACAAGGAAGAGGCCCTGAGTTCAAACCCCAGCATCACAAAAAAATAGAAATATATGAATATATAAATAAGATATATAAAAGAAAATATTTTTTAAAAAAAGAAAGGGGAGAAAAGACCAGAGGGCATCTCCTATCCTCAAAAAAGGAGAGTACTCATAAATCGAAGATGGAAATGACTGAAGCTGCCCACCTAATGAGGATATTTGGGTGCAGAGAATCAAAGTAGCTGGTGGAAGAGGGAAAGAGGCTCCATTTCTGCTGTTCCATGTTGTCTATAAGATAAAGAAGACACGTGGTGCAGGAGAAACACAGCTATTCTTGGAATTGAGGTCAGAGAGAACTTTTCCCCCAAGGGCTCTGATAAAGAGATTTCGCTGTAAGTTCATGAGTAACCTTACCAGCATTCTTAGAGTACTCACTGTAGTCATTTTTGTGGGACTGCGGCTTCTAATATCACTATACAAGCCAGCAGAAATTCATATTTCCACGTGGAAATTGATTGGAGGTAGTTATATATGTGTAGGGAATGGGAAAACTGTGCCTACCCATCAAACTTTCTTTTAAAAACATCCTTGTTTGCATTCCTGAAGAAGAAGAAGAAGAAGAAGAAGAAGAAAAAGAAGAAGAAGAAGAAGAAGAAGAAGAAGAAGAAGAAGAAGAAGAAGAAGAAGAAGAAGACGACGACGAAGAAGAAGACGAAGAAGATGAAGAAGACGAAGAAGAAGAAGAGGAAGAAACATTCTGACTTGTTTATTCAAATCCTTCACTATGGACATTCAATGGCCTCTGTAATCTGAGGCTGTGCCATCTTTGTTGGTTGTTCCTGACCTCAGTCTGCAGCCATCCTTTTGCACAGCAAACTCCATCCTAGTTAGAAGTGCCTTTTTGCTCTTTCTGGAATAACTGTCTCCTGGCTCCACCTTTATGTAAACTGAACTTCAGTTTTGGAGATCCCTCTCTCAACCTCTACCTCACTACCTCTTCCATCCCTCTCTCCACCTCTACCTCCCTGCCTCTTCCATTTAATTCCAGCTGCTTTGTTGCAGAGGGAATGTTTTCCCTATAGTAATAAGGAAAACACTGGTAGATAACTACAAAAGCTCTTTCTGTAAAAATGAACATATATCAAAGTATTTATCCCCTTTGAAAGTATCTACAAATCCATGCTAGAATTTCTGTCTTTTTTTAAAGCTTTATGTAAACTTGTTCAAAGACAAGTATTCTTGACAAGAGGAGACTTTGTACATTTGCTGAGCTAAGTGAAAGTAGGACTGTTTCTTGTTGGTATGGTATGTGTGTGAGTGTGTGTGTGTTTAATTGGAGAAAAGAGTCTCATGGACTTTCCTGCCCAGGCTGGCCTCAAACCTTGATTCTCAGACCTCAGCCTCCTCAGTAGCTACGACGACTGGCTTCCAGTGATGTTCATAAGTCAGAATTGTTGTCCTCATTTAAACTCTGTGTGTGTGTGTGTGTGTGTGTTTGTGTTTTAAATATGTCTTTAAATAGTGTATGAAGCCTGTTCATTCTTGTAGGAACCAAGGAACAGAACAATGAAGGGATTTGGCCGAGGGTTGTACATTTGGTGAGTGAGCAGGCTCTTGGTCTGGCTTCTGGGAGAAACACTTAACCATTATGCTTTCTAGTTCAGTGGTTGGACAAGGTGCTATTTATAGGATAAAGCCTGTAGTTTGAATTTTTGAGGGCTAAGAGTTTTACTGAAATCCAATTTTATATCATTCCTCTCAAGCTATTTTTAAGTCTAGTAACTTGTATGTAGGCTAAAACCTTACTCTGTGTCTTGCTTATTCCCAGATGTGTTTGCATGTGAGGTTTTATTTGGTATTACAGCAATTGACTTCAGGAAGAAATGTCTGTTACTGACCCTTCTGCTGTCCCAAAGAAGTGCTATGTTACATGTCTGTCCCAGAAGCAGATTAGGTGTCTTTTGTAAAGAAGATATTTCATATGTCCTTTCTCTCTTCCTGCAACTGGGCTTTTGCCTCCCTTTACAGGATGGAAAGTTGCCAAGCCTGTTTTTTTTTTTTTTTTTTTTTTTCGAAGTGCTAAGTATTTACTATGATTACTATGTAAAGCATTTAATGCAGTGTCTGGCACATCAGTCATTCAAAAAGATATGATGACCAGAGATTGTGCTAGAGGCTTGGTATGAATACAGTGAGCAAAACAAACTCTCTACCCTAATCAAGTACAGGTACTGGAACAGGAAATTTGTCAAATAAATATTGAAAAATAATACAGATGCTCAGTAAGTGTTTTTCAAGTGATTACTGCAGCAATATAAACATTACAATTAAAATTATTTATAATTCACCCTCTCACTCTCAGAAGTATCCTAATATAGATGATAAATGAACCAATCAACCCTCAAACAGCAATCTATCTGGATTTATGTTGTTGAAGAGGTAGAAGTTTGGGGTTGGATAACTTTGGGAAAAGGTTGAATAAAAGACTAACTCCTCATCTGTATAATGCTACAGTGATTACAATAGTTTAGAATGCTGGTTTATTGTACCAGGATATTTGGAATATGTTTTTATTCTGTTTATTGGTATCTGAACTATCTTCATCTTATTTTCTTTAATTTCATTTAAGCTTTATAGTGCATGAATGTATGAGTGTGTGTGTGTGTGTGTATGTGTGTGTGTGTGTGTGATATGAATCAAAGGTGTGTACTTGGTTTTGTTAGAGGTCAGGGGAATTAGGTATTCTCTTCCTTGCAGAAGTTTATTTTCTAAGTATTATTTCTTCTCTGTCTGCCAACCTAGCAGCAGCAACTGCTTCAATAAAACATCAAGTCTCATATAGAACTGAGAGAGTTTTCTCAGATAGATGTCAGAAAGCAACAACTCCCAATAATCTTTTTCTGGGTATCTTTTTGGTTTTTACGCAAATTCCATGGCAGCACATGGATTTTGTCCATAGCAAAAAACAAAGAACCATATGACCCATATTGACTGCAAAAGTTCAAAGGAATTGAAGGGTTTTTTGGGTGGTGGTGGTGGTGGTTAATGAGTTGTAAGTCATTCCCAAGGGACTATTTTAATGACTTTTTCTAAACCATCATTATCAATGTCTGTTGTCTTATACTTGACAGAAATCATTGAGTCCTTCCAGTTACATTTTTGAGTCATACCTAAAAGGATAGGATATATTTAATACATACTTAAAAAAAAATGGCCATTAGCCGGCACCAGTGTTTCACACCTATAATCCTAATTACTCAGGAGACTGAGATCTAAGGATCTTGGTTGGAAGCCAGCCCGAGCAGGAAAGTCTGTGAGACTCTTCTCTCCACTTAATCACAGAAAAAGCTGTAAGTGGCTCTGTGTGGCTCAAGTGGTAGAGTGTTAGCCTTGAACACAAAGAGGCTCAAAGACAGTGCCCAGGCCCTGAGTTCAAACCCCACAACTGACAAAAAAAAAAGGCCACCTGAGGAGAAGCACGAGAGAGATAGAGACAGAGAAAGACAGAGAGAGATCAAAGTAGAGATAGACAAGGAGAAAGAATGTATGAGTGTATATGTATATGTCTGTGTGTGTCTGTGTATGTATATGTGTGTGTGTCTGTGTGTCTTTGTCTGTGTGTGTTTGGGATGGGTGTTTTATATGCCTCATGGCCTGAAGGAAAGTGATTGCACCACAAGCCTGCATCATGGGAATGGTGAAATCTAAGAATGTGCGTTTGAGTTTAGGCCTTGACCATTGGCAGCTGGCCTTCAGGGTACTGACTTTAGAATTTTCCCTCTTGCCTCAACATAATGAGATCACTGTTTCAATGTCTTGGAAATTAGAACTGCTCTTGCTCAGGCCAATTATCGGACATACAATGGGGAGTTCCTGTTTGGATTTAGGACATTAGAAGGGATTTATTGGAATGTAGGATTTTTGTTCATGTTTAAAATTCTTACTGTTTTTTAACTTTAATGTCATTACCTTATCTCGGGATGGCTTTTTATTATTATTTACAAACATTTATGCCTAGTAAATGAAGAGAAAATGTCACAATGTGGTAACCATATTATCCTAAAACATCAACACAGGGTAACAGAATGGAAATTTAACTAGTGACGCTTAATGTTACTTTTCTTGGGACAGTTGAAAATGGTAAAGTCTCTGTGGATTTCAGTGGCATTCTCTCATACAATTCCTGTCAGTTTTAGCTGATGTCACCAAAATATGTTTTGTTTGTTTTTTGGCCAGTCCTGGGCCTTGGGCTTAGGGCCTGAGCACTGTCCCTGGCTTCCTTTTGCTCAAGGCTAGCACTCTGCCATTTGAGCCACAGCGCCACTTCTGGCCGTTTTCTGTATATGTGGTGTTGGGGAATCGAATCCAGGGCCTCATGTATACGAGACAAGCTCTCTTGCCACTAGGCCATATCCCCAGCCCTGATGTCACCAAAATATGAAAGTACTAAATTGTAGACAAAGTTTAAGGGGGACTGCTAGGCTCCTAAATCCACAGGGTCTGACTCATAGTGTTGGAATTTTGCCTAGGTCTAGATGGAAGAAAAATAACTATTTGGTTTGTAGTGGGGAGCTGGTAATTCTAGCTGCTCAAGAGGCTGCGATCTGAGAATCCTAGTTAGAAGTAAGCCCAACCAATTAACCAGGAGAAATCCAGAGGTGGAGGTGTGGGTTCAAGTGGTAGAGCTCCAGTTCTGAGTGAAAAGCCAAGTGAGAAAACAAGGCCTTGAATTCAAGACCCAATACTGACATAAGGGAGAGGGAGGGAGGGAGGGAGAGGGTCTGAATAGCCAATTTCTTATAATTTGGACTTTATTTTATGGTCCATACAGAAGAACTTGCATCTAAGCTAGGGGACATGTACTCATGCTGAAACAAAATCTCTAGAAACAATGGTTACCTTTACTATGCCTTACACCATCCAATGTTCTATTCTTTCCTATTTTAATTGTTTTCAATAAAGTTGGCCTTGACCCATTAAAATGATTTCACAACCCCTTAATTGGTTGAAAAAAAAAGTACGCATCTAAACAGAAGGTTTTGTGAGTATGCATGTTTGAAGGCAAGGACCATGAAGTAATGTTTTCCTATCAGCTCTGCTAATAAGTGTAGCCATAATAAAACATAAACCATTTAGTTAATTAGAATATTTACCATAATATGTGCTGTTTGGTTTGTTTCCTTATGAATAGTGCATTTTGTCTGCTAGGATGAAGTAATTGAGTGTTTCCAATCTGCCCAGACAATAATCCTTATAATACTTCTTGTTGCTGTAAAATAGCCTATTGAAATAGCATTTTGTCTGTGTGTCTTTGCCAATAATGAACAGTGTTTTGGCATCACAGGGTTACCAGAACAGCTGTTGACACCCAAAGAATGGTGTTCTCAGGAGAACACCATTAAGTGGGACACAAACAAGGAATATTATAGCTTAATCCTTATCTAGTCTGTATGATACCATATGGCAGGGGTCTAGGGCACATTGTGAAAAGTAATGTCCCTTTTGTCTTTAGAATTCATTTTTCTTTGACATTTAGCATACATAGTTCCAGAATTAGAACATTTTCTATGTTTTTCTTTAGATGAAATCACACCTTTCAAGACTCTTCTTGGTTTAATGACAAAGAAAACAAGAAGCTAAACTTATTACTATTAGAAACTATGGACCTACCCTAACTAGCTTTACTTTATTTTTTAAAAGTTACTCTTTAAGAACATGCCTTTCCTGTGGCCTATTTATGTATGGGTGTTTTGTTCCCCTCTTCTCTAACTTGTAGGATTTGCATCTCCTAGGAGAACATACCCTTTAGTGTCTCAGAGGCTCTAGTGCTTCATCAACAATGTAAACAATGACAGCAGAGAATATTAGATTTGGAAATGAAGTCATGTGTCCTGCTTAATTGCTAAACTCCTGTAATTCTGAAGGGGGTATATTTAAGCCTATATTCACACATTTGCTAACATAAGCAATGTGCCTACACATATAGATAGGAAAAACATGAATCTTATTTTCTTCTAATTATGCATGGAATGTGCAGGATCAAGAATGCCAGAGTAGGAGCAGAATGATGGATTTGGTAAAGGCCTTAGAAGTTAATGAGTACAAAATGTTTTACAGTAGAGAAGGATAAACTTTGGAGGGATGAATTTCTTTTGCCTAACTTTTGTCGTATTACCTATCATATGTGGCTGCCTGAATGATCTTTCTAGAGCAAACTTGCTTAAGCCCTGGCAGCTTTGCATGCTCCTGGAGTTCTAATTGCTCAAGGTCACTTATAAGGCTTTAGAGATATGCTTTTTGCTACTCTTAATAGCTTCTCTTACTTATCATTTGAAGCTATACTACATGCAATCCTTGAATTCCTGCATAGTTTTCTTTCTTGATTATACTACTTAAAATTCTGCAATTCTTTTTTGTTTCTTAGGCTCATTCTGTTTTTATCTCATTTGACCATGCTTTAAACATAATATTATTGACTTTGATATTAGCTGTTTGCTATAGTTCCTATGTTATTGTTGTTTGTTTTGCCAGTACTGGGATTTGAACTCAGGGTCTCACACTCTCACTTAGCTTTTTCACTCAAGGCTGGCACTCTTTCTCTTGAGCTGTAACTCTACTTTAAGTTTCCTGCTGGCTAATTGGTCACTAAGAGTCTCTGCCCACTCTGGCTTCTTACTGAGATTCTCAGATTTCATCCTCCTGAATGGTGTGGGCCACTGATGCCTAGTTATATACTTTTAAAAAGTGATGTTTGCCACTATTTAAATGACTTTCATGCCCCTCTCTGAGCTAGCAACTTGGAAGTGTGTAGGAGTGGTTTGGTTATATTTGATTAGTATGCTGGGGGGACATGGATGCCACATGCCTGAGAGGAGGATGACATGAATAATGAAGAATTCTCCTGTTCAACATGCCGGTTGTGTGTTTACTGAGAAACTGCCAACCTAATGAATGAGATCACAGATGGAAATAACAGCTCTCCATAAAATAATGTCTTTGTTTTTATAGCACCCTATACGAGCCCCCACTGGAGTCTTTGTTGAGCTTTGGGTCTGATTTGAATGTCTTTCCTTGCTGGGCCACTTGTATCGTAACGTTTCCTTGTTTTGTCCTTGTCTCTTCACTTGCAAAGCTTATTTTCTAATTGCCTTCTAAAGTTCTTGAGGGTAGACTTAAGTCTTATGTATCCAAAGACACAGGTGCTCAACACAGAGAATTAAGAGGCTGGGCCCATTGTTCTGATGCAAGTTGATAGCACACAAAAGCATAACAAAGCAAAGCAAAAACAAGAAAAAGAGTCCCAGCTTTCCTGATTCTCAAACCTGTGTTGAACACTGCATATTTGCATTTGCAAAAGGCTTAAGGAAAGGACATCTCTTGGGCAAAATTGGAGGAGTATATGTATTATATATATACATATGTATATCCTTATTTATAAAAAAGATAACATTGGTTTTGAGGCTTCTCTCTGTATAAGAGTTGGGAAAAAGTGTACAATTACAAAATACTATCAAAGTCAAGATACAGAACACCTTCATCATTCATCACTTTCCTCATTGATATTATGAATCTTACTTGCATCTGATTTGTGTGTGTGTATGTGTGTGTGTTTTGATTTGAGAAATAATGTAAACTCAAGGCCTGAACACTGTCCTTTAGCTTTTTTGCTCAAGTCTAGTGCTCTACCACTTGAGTAACATCTCCATTTCCTGCTTTTTGGTGATTAATTGGATGTATGAATCTTATGGCCTTTTCTGTTCAGGCTTGCTTTGAACCATGATCTTCAGGTCTCAGCCTCCTGAGGAGCTAGATATACAAGAGCTTGGCTTGTGTATCTTCTTTAGTGATATCTTTCTTCATATCTTCTGCCTATTTTAAAATTGGGCTTATTTTCCTTCTGTTGATTTTTAAAGTTTTTTAATATCATAATACAAGTTCTATATCTTTTTTTCCCCAAATTTTTTTCATTTTCTTAATAATGGCAATTTAGTTTTGAAAATCTTTAGTGGAAAAATTCTAGAAGGAGTAAAATAGAGGTTTTAGTCCATAAAAGTAGGCGATCCTAACATAAATACTCTTCATCTCTGATAGCAGAAAGTTTTTCTTCTTCTTTTTTTCTTTTTGTCAGTCCTGGGCCTTCTACTCAGGGCCTGAGCACTGTTCCTGGCTTCTTTTTGCTCAAGGCTAGCACTCTGCCACTTGAGCCACAGCGCCACTTCTGGCCTTTTTCTATATATGTGGTGCTGGGGAATCTAACCCAGGGCTCCATGCATACAAGGCAAGCACTCTTGCCACTAGGCCATATTCCCAGCCCCAGAAAGTTTTTCTATAATTTTTTTTCTTAGTATTTAAGTAGTTGTACAAAGGGGTTTCAATTCAACATGCCAGTTTCTGACATTGTCTCTTGATCCTTGTCATTTCTTCCTTCAGTTTTCTCTCTCACTCCAAACCCTACCCATCCCCTCAAGATTTGAAGCAGCCATTTTTCTTAGTCTTTGTGAATTAAGAAGATCATACATTTATCAAGTACCTCACAAAGATAATGAATTTACAAGGTGATAATTTTTTCTGCACTAATTCTTATTTTTAAGTGTTAACATAGTTGCGGTGGTGGCTATCTTCTTAAGGATTCAGAGGCTTCAAAGCAGTTTGGAAATACTGAGCCTAGGTATTTAGATACCAAGGAAGCTACCAGATAACATACTGCTACCTAGAACAGTTTGTAATAGAAATGTCTCATGAGACACTAGAAAGATATCTATTGGGACAACTAGTTAGATTCTATGAGTGTGTGGTTTACATATAGGCCTGGAAAATTAGCTTGGCACATGTGCTATGTCAGCCACATTTCTGTAGGTGGAAGAACAGCCTCTTTGGGAATATAGCTGGTCATATTTTCCAAATGTAAGTACATTTTTTAAAAAGTGAAATTTAGTCTAATGTTACAACTGCATCTGAAACAAAAATAGCATGTGGACTACTGTGCTGAATTTTAATGCAAAAGAAAAGAAAAAAAGAATCTGTCAATCTGTGTTTTGGCATAAAACCTTACCTTCTAAGTACAGTGTCTGTATATATGTGGATAATGGGTACGCTATAAGTGACTGCTAAATGGAAAGGCTAACAGAAAAAGGGTTTTATTTACACAATTTTTTCTTAATGTAAGGAAAACCCCTTAGGTAGTAGTATCTTATTCTTTCTGGCCTTCAGACAGCAAAGATACTGCCATTCCCTGATATATAAACTCCTCAGATGATATATGTTAGACTTTAGTATTTACATTTTTACTAAAAGATATTTTATAGGATTTGTTTTCATTTTTGTTTATTTGTTTTGGTTTTGTTGCCAGTCCTGGGGCATAGACTTAGGGCCTAAGCACTGTCCCTGGTTTCTTTTTGCTCAAGGCTAGCACTCTACCACTTGAGTTACAGCGCCACTCCTGGCTTTTATCTGTATATGTGATGCTGAGGAATCGAACCCAGAGCTTCATGTATACGAGGCGAGCACTCTACCACTAGGCCATATTCCCAGCCCTTGTTTTCATTTTAAAAAGGAATAATCTTAGGTGTCAAGAGGCTTATGTGTTCAGAGATCAGGGTATGGTTTTGTACTTGTAGCAAAACAACCTGCGATACTCTCCATAAGATAAGAAATATGGCCTGTGATTATTGGTGATTCTTGATATTACAGATTATTTTCTCTGTATATATTGTGTGTGTGAGAGAGTGAGAGCGAGAGAGCGAGAGAGCGAGAGCGAGAGAGCGAGAGAGAGAGAGAGAGAGAGAGAGAGAGAGAGAGAGAGAGAGAGAGAGAATGTGCGTGTGCGTGCCAGCCAGTCCTGGGACTTGAACTTGGGGACTGGGCACTGTCTCTGAGCTTTTGCTCAAGGCTAGTGCTCTGTCACTGGAGCCACAGTGCCACTTCCAGTTTTGTGATGGTTAGTTGGAGATAAGAATCTCTGGGACTTTCCTGCCTGGGCTATCTTGGAACTATGATCCTCAGCCTCTTGAGCAGCTAGGATTACAGATATGAGCCACCAGTTCCCAGTTTGTATTTTAGCTTTTAAAAATTGACATAGGTTAGTTTTTTTTTTCATCTCCCCATCAGGGAAGACATAGTTTAGTTTTATGATCATTAAAAGTGGGAAGAAAAAGAAATTACTTGCCCAAAGATATAGAACAATGTCAGAAAGGAAAATCAACTCTTCATAACCTTGACTAGAAATTTAGTACTGGTGTGTCTATACTACCTAGGGGCCGGGGGAAGGGGGGGAGAGACACGAGAGAGAGAGAGAGAGAGAGGAGAGGGAGCAGACATGAGAGAGAAAGAGAAGAGAGAGAGAAAGAGAGAGAGGACATGAGAGAGGAGAGAGAGAGAAGACATGAAAGAGAGAGAAAGAGGAGAGAGAAGACATGAGAGAGAACGAGAGGAGAGAGAGAAGGGGGAGAGAGAATGTGTGTGAGAGAGTTCTTCGAATTTGTTCCACTGGAGGCATTTTTCAAAGTTAGTTTCAGGTTTTGTTTTTTTGGGTCATATTCAAGACATCTTCTACTTGGAGACTGGCCTGAAATTCCTAGTTGGTTACCAAAGATGCTGGAAAAGTAATAGAGACTGTGATTACTATTATCATTGTTGTTGTTGTTATTATTAATGGTGTGTAGAACCAGTCTTAGGCCTTGCATAGGCTATGCAAATGTTTTACCATTAAATTGCATCTCCCTACCTATGCTTTCTGAATAAAGGTCTCATTTCAACTCTGACTGGCCTTGAACTTGTGGTCCTCCTGCCTTCACCTCCTGAGCACTGTGCCATGGCACCTAGCTGAGAGTATTCATTTATAATCATTTTCACAATGTACTTTTTGAATTGAAAGATATATCATTACTGTCTATGTTTTTTTCCCCCCTCTGAGAACTTTGTGTCCTTTAGACCTGTAATGGAATATCATGACTTCTGAAACTGGCAGGTAATAATTGAGATTTAATCAACAGTATGGCAGTAACAGTATGGTTTTCTCTAGTACAAATAAGAGTCCTTGTTCAAATTTAGATAACACTGGGTCAGTCACAGTGTATTTAAAATTGAATTATTCTGTGGCAGAAGGCCCAGCCAGGTGAAGGGGCAGTGGCTGTCCACAGTGGTACCTGCCTGGCCACCACTGAACAGGCCAGGCTCTCTTGGAGAGTATTTTATAGGGCTTTAAAAAAGTTCCTTGTTGAAACATGAATTTCCCTACTTGGGAGATATATTTCAGCATTAGCAACTTTTATGGGAAGAAGAGATGAGAGTTTAACCACAGGAGAGGTTTGTCAGTTTCAATGAAACAATTGCACCCTTTATGTTTTAATGTCAAAATCAGTAAGTATTCAGGTTTATTTTTCTAGTGAGATGCTCTGCTTCCCTGCTCCTTGCCCCCCTTGCCCTGCCCTGATGTCTGTGGTAAAAGTTTGGATTATTGTACAGTGTAGGTATAAAGTACCGACATATGTTCTGTCCTCACTGGTGTATCTTAGGAGATCTTACAACCAGGCAATGTGATGAAAACAAATTGATATAGAGGAGATTCTTCCACTAGCCTCTCTCGTTGAGTCAAAATTATATGTTCTACCCTTAGCATTATCACTGAATTGCTAGAAATCATCTTAATCGTGTGTGTGTGTGTGTGTGTGTGTGTGTGTGTGTGTGTGTGAGAGAGAGAGAGAGAGAGAGAGAGAGAGATCTGGTACTGGAGCTTGAACTCAGAGCCTTGGTGCTCTTAACACTTTTGCTCATAGCTGGTGATGTAACACTTGAACCATACTTGTAGCTTTGAGTTCATATGTGTGCCTTTGTGCTGGTATGCTGGTGTGTGTGTATGTGTGTGTGTGTGTGTGTGTGTGTGTGTGTGTAGTTATGTGTGCTTGTATTTGAGGCTTGAACTCATGGTTTGGGTGCTTTCCCTTAGCTTTCTTTCTCAAGGCTGGTGCTCTATCACTTTTGTGTTTTTTTTTTTCCAGTTAGTTGGAAATAATTCTCACAGTTTTCCTTCCAGGGCTGCCTTTGAACTGCTATCCTCAGATCTCAGCCTCTTAATAAGTACTTAGGAGGACAGGCATGAGCCACCAGAATTCAGCTAGTTCCTAATATTTTTAAGAATGGATTTTTCTTTCTTATCCTTCCAGAAATTTCATGTAAAAATGTAATTTTCTTTGATTTATGAGTATATGACCGTCTACCAATAAGTAGATGTTAACTTTTTTGCTTGTCTGTTTTTCAATGAAGTATTTGATCCTGAAGGACATTTCTAGTTTAAAATTCTTGACTCTTGGAATTCTGGAGTTTCAAATGAGAATTTAGGACCAAATCTCAGTTCCAGGTCTTATGGATGGGTGGCATTTATTGTTTCTCTCCTATAAAAGAGGTTTCTTTCTGGGAAAGCCACCAAAAGCAGCGCGGTGCTTGCTTGGCTTCCTTGTAGTCCTGTTTCAGTCTGCTGAGTTCAAATGGCTTCTAGGAATAACTAAAACAGAGATAATGGTAAGATTTGCCATTTCTTGGTGAGAATATCCTGTTACTTAATATTTTCTGACCATTACAGAAATCTGCAAGGGTCAGTTAGTACTGCCTCCATTTCACAAAGGAGCCAGATGAGCTTGCCAGAGATCACACAGCTAATGGTGGCTAACTCACATCTGTTTGGCTCTAAGGCCTATATTAATTTACCTGTGAAAGCCCAGATCTGAGGAGAGCTGTTGGCTTTCCTAAAATTGCTCTCCAGAGATGGTTATGACTTAATAGTGTCCTAACCTAGTATGATGTGTGTGTGTGTGTGTGTGTGTGTGTTTGTGTGTGTGTGTGTGTTGATTTGTTTGTTATTTATTTCTGGTAGAAACTTAAGGATGGTGTGCATCACTGGGTTTAATGACTGATGTTGCTTGGAAAGTTGCATTGCTCATGTAAATTTGAAGGTACCAATTTGCAGGATCATCATCCTCTCACTGAAGCAACTTTCTTTTACCTGTCTATTTTAATAATTCATATGGCTTAGGAGCCTCATGTATTTGTAATTTCTGGCACAGGTTTCCATTTGTAAATTGCTACAGTTTAGCTCATCACCCCTAGCATCCTTTCTAACCTCTTATTTATGGAGTCTGAGTAACATGGGTTCTCTTTTGGGTATTGGTGATGTCAGGTCTTGAATCTGCTCTTAAGACAGTCTGTAGGTTGTTTATCACCATTAGCCCTCATTATTTTAAATGAGTACCCACCCACTTCATACTCCATAACCACATGTTTCCCGAGACTCTCTGGAGATCCTATCTTGTAACCTACCCTCTACACCTCTCTTAGTGTATTCACAAATGTTTTAAGTGGAGCCCAGAAAAAAGATGAGGAAAAATATCTATACAGCCCACCTCTCTGAGCATGTGAAATTCAGAAAAAAATGAAAACAAATGTTGCTGCTATATCTGATGATTTAAAACAAAATCTTACAATGTGTTTAAAGTTAGTTTGTAAATATGGAGTCTCATTAATTGTATTTACAGCTCACAGCAAAACTACCTGTTAGATCTTGTTACTCTGAGAGGAAAAAAGTGAGAGAAGTGTGTATGTGCGTGAGTATGTGTGTGTGTGTGTGTGTGTGTGTGTGTGTAAACTGGAATGTACAGCATAGCGTGGCATAAATTGTCTTTAATTATGTGTCTGGAAAGGCAGTTAGTCGGTTTACTCCAAGACCTTTCTCTGATGAAGCAATTAATCAGATTTTCTGTTACTGTGGTCCTTACCTAAATTCAGGTATGTGAAGCCTAGAAGAAACTATGTAGTACCTCACTTTGTAAAACAATATATTACTAATTTATTGTCTGTTTCCCCCCATTTTTTATTTGAATGGCTCAAAAAGAATGAAATTATGTGATATTTTGCAGAATCACTTTTTATTCATATAACATTTTTCCTTTAAGTAGTTGTATTGTGCTCTTTTTTCTTTTTATTAATTATGTTTTTATTCTCTTTAGTTATTTAAAGGGATTTTCATTCAACAACTTGGTTTACAGTACAATACGTCTTGATCACCCTTTCATCATTCTCTCTCATCCCTCAAATCCCTGGGCCTGAGTCTATGAACTAACATAAGTTTCATGTCTATCTTGGATGCAATGTCTTTAAAAAATTTTTTTATTGTCAAACTGATGTGCAGAGAGGTTACAGTTTCATATATTAGGCATTGGATACATTTCTTGTGCTGTTTGTTACCTCCTCCCTCACTCCCCCCTCCCCCCCTTTCCCTCACCCCCACCCCTTGAGTTGTTCAGTTCATTTATACCAAACAGTTTTTTTTTTGTTGTTGTTTTTTTGTTTTTTTTTTTTTTTGGCCAGTCGTGGGCCTTGGACTCAGGGCCTACTGTCCCTGGCTTCTTCCCGCTCAAGGCTAGCACTCTGCCACTTGAGCCACAGCGCCGCTTCTGGCCGTTTTCTGTATATGTGGTGCTGGGGAATCGAACCTAGGGCCTCGTGTATCCGAGGCAGGCACTCTTGCCACTAGGCTATATCCCCAGCCCTATACCAAACAGTTTTGCAAGTATTGCTTTTGTAGTCGTTTGTCTTTTTTACCCTGTGTCTCTAGATTTTGGTATTCCCTTTCAGTTTCCTAGTTCTAATACCAGTATACACGGTTTCCAATGTAGTCAGATAAGATACAGAAATAAAAATATGGAACGCTTCACGAATTTGCATGTCATCCTTACGTAGGGGCCATGCTAATCTTCTCTGTATCGTTCCAATTTTAGTATATATGGTGCCGAAGCAAGCACAGTTGTGTTGTATTCTTAAGGATGATTTTATTGGTTGAGGGTAGTGTGTTTCCAGCAAAGATGAGCCAATAGAATTATATAGGAACTCTAATATTCATTTATGTTTTGCACTATAGTAAATGGCTCAGAAATATTCCATGAACCTCATGTGTTTTCTTCAGGAAGGTTTTGTCTCTCCATGGGGGATTGGGGCAAGGAAGACTGCAAAAAAAAAAAAAAAAAGAAGAAGAATGGTGACTCATATAAGAATGTAATATTAGTCCAGAAAGCCAATCAATCCTTTAGCCTAATTCTCTCATTTTATTAGCTAGCAAATTGTGGCTCAGAATTATATTGTGGCCATATCTGTGGCCTATTCTCACCCCTACCTTGGTGCTATTGTCCAGTATTTTGCCAAAGTGTTTACTACAAAGTAAAAAGATCCTTTCCCTTTCTCTAGCTCTAATAGGTAGCTAGCGGAAGTAGTATTGGGGCCTGAGTTTGAAAACAAGAATTCCTGGAGAAGTATATTAATAATAATGCATATTAGTAAATTACATTTAGTAGCCATTGTTTCCAATGATACAAAATTTTGGGATGTTGATGGGTCTTGTGTGACTATGAGAGCCATTTAAATGGAAGTTTCTTGTGCTGAGAAATTTATATAAACTTTTGATTCCTCAACTGGGAAAGCTATTTATAGTTCCCCCACCATCACACTATTCCCTCCACCCTCCCCAGTTTCAAGTAAAAGTACACTTTCTGAATTCTATTGATGATGCCAAAATCTTTCTTGTGGATGTTATCTTCCTACCTTTTGAGGAGAGTTGCTGAGGACCAAACCCAGGGCCTCCCATATGTTAACAAGCAAATATTTTTAACACTGAGCTATAGACCTCTAGTCCCTCTCTTCCTAGTCTTAGCCTTGGTAGGAATCAGGATTTGCTTTATATCTTGACTAGCAGTGAAGAGAATAACAGGATTCAAATAGGCTCATAGTCTGCAGTAGGATCATGGGCTCTGGAGTTTACATTTCCTCTTTCTTTACTCATTGAGTTACTCTTGGGGGGGGGTTATTTCACCAAAACATTGGAGAACATTAGTAAAGGGAGATTTTAGGTACAGTCATTGCACAAGCATTTGTTTCATCTATTGGATATTATTCTTGCTATTTTTGTTCCTGATGTTCTTCTTGCTATTTCCAACCTAAGAAGTTTTCTAGAGTTGCCCTGGGGAAAGACTAGTATAAAGAGATGCAAATATTACCTCTAAATATTAGTGTGAGGTAAGATGAGAAAGAAGGGACTTACCGTTGAGGTGCTGATGGTGTGTTCTTGAAAACAACATTTTACCTGAGTGAATGATAACAGTAATAGTCTTGTTAGCTGACATTGATCTGCGATTGATTTTACTTCTCACACCAGTTCTTAATATTTAGTCATAGAAATGCTGTATATGTGCACTTTTCAAGGTGATTTCTGCAGGGGAGACACTGAAAAGGCTCAAACACTGAACTCTCTCCCAGATTAAAGGCCCAGGAAGCTGAAGGAGTTGATTAACTGACCCAGTGCATGTTGGGATTTCCTTTCCCTTTTGCAGCTATGTTAAAGTTGTCTTCCACAGTGTTGCTATCAAGTGAAATATGGAAGAGAAAGTCAATTCAAAAGGCAGCTGCCAGGGAAGAGGAGAATGATTAATAAAGTGTTTCTTTTGCTGTTTGAACTAGTTAATTGTTGAGTTATATTGTTGAATGAGTACTGCTTTCTGCTGACGCTCTGAGGGAAAACTGGAAATGGACTGCATACCTATCATGTATGCACTTGTTTCTAGCCTGCATCTGTTCATAGGCTAAAATTGAAATCCACTTACAACTCTTACCTGGAGGACTTTTATGGGTTTTAAAGAAGACGTGACTGAGAGAGAACTAGGACATGCTTTTATTTTTCTTGACAGTAAATTTGGGAGCCATCTTCTGCAAACTTGTTTGCTCAAATGCTAGGGTATTTGTTAATTTTGATCACGTACAACACTTTGAATGACTAGAGCACTGGAAAGCCACACTGGTGTCCAATCATTGTAGTCACTTACTCACTGCAGTGATATTTATGTTTTATTTATTTTTATTTTTTTATGTGTGTTTTATTTTATTTTATTTTTTTTTTGCCAGTCTTGGGTCTTGAACTCAGAGCCTGAGCACTGTCCCTGAGCTTCTTTTTGCTCAAGGCTAGCACTCTACCACTTGAGCCAAAGCACCACTTCCAGCTTTTTTTCTATATATGTGGTACTGAGGAATCAAACCCAGGGCTTCATGTATACAAGGCGAGTACTTTACCACTAGGCCATATTCCCAGCCCCACTCCACGGATATTTAAAGGAGAAAATTCCAGGATTTAGGTACATTTCTAAATTATAGGACATGTGGTAAAAGATTTAGCATTTTTATGTCTTTGAAGCATTGCATTCTGAAACCAATATTATTGTTAGTCTTATGTCTTCTATATACGTTTTCCTTGTTTTTCTACAAAATGGCAGCACCTAATTAGTTTTTTGCTTGGTTAAATCCTTTAAGACTGTTGCCATTTAGTTAACAATATTCTTAACTTTATGTTTTGTAGAGATATCAGTATGAACAATATTACTCAACTACCAGAAGATGCATTTAAGAATTTTCCCTTTCTAGAAGAACTGTAAGTATTACTCTGAAAAGTGTATGAAAATGTGTTTTTTTATACCCATTCTCTTTGGAAACTTTTACCTTATTTCCTGTTCCAGAAATTCATGTATCTTAATAGTTTTAGTGGGCTTTATGCAGAGAAAATCATGTGGGTTTGTTTTTGTTTGCGGGGTGGGTGAGAGTGTGTGTGTGTGTGTGTGTGTGTGTGTGTGTGTGTGTGTGTGTCGTAGTGGGGGAAACAAATGAGTTTTTTATGTAGTAGAATTACTGAAGTTATTTTTGAAAGACAGAGCTAAAAAATAGTACTCCCACAGAATGGGCCTTTTTTTAAGGGGGGGCAGCCATTATAACCATGAACGCTGCTGATGACATAGGTTAATTATAGTGTGATTTCAAGATAACGAGGCTGCTGCATAATTACTATTGTTGTCAGAGGAGTTGCTATATGGGTAACAGAACCACAAAAAAAATAACATAGGGTGTTCCAGGGTCTGATGCAATAGACTAGTTTGACAGCAGGCAAGCAGCAAGCACAACACTGATAACAGATCTCCTTGGCTATTTACAGATGACTTTTGGGAATGGGATAAGGGCATGGGACATCGGCCAGGTCTCTAAACAACCCCTTTCACTCAAAGAATGTTTCTCAACTTACTAGAGTTTGCACTTCATTTGTTCATTTTAACAGTTTGCACTGGAGAGTTGTTTTTCACCTTATTTTAGTCTCCCTTTGGCTGTGCTCTCCACATGTGTTTGATGTCCATCATCAGAACACGTGCCTTTTAAATTTTTAAAGAATTGAAAAACTGCACTTTAAGAATCTTGGTGGAAAAAAAATGAACTCAGACTTGAAATAAACTAATATAGGCTTTTATAAGCAAAAGCTAAGTTTGTGGAGATAGGTAGGTGACTGTTGGATACTAAGAGCCTCAAAAATGTACAGTTCTAAAGGAATCCAAATTCAGAGTACAGATTGATCCATGCACTCCAGCTGCTTGACTGTTGGATCCAAGTCAGTGAATGTCTGTTTCCTGGCTTGGCTCAGCCCCTCCTTTAGGACAGAGAGCAGTACTCAAGATTTACAGATTGTTCTCCCAGCTTCTGACATAGTATTGAAATTGCATTTGAGGATTTAATAAAGTTAAGAAGAAAATTTTCTTCCCACACTACTTAATTGAACATAATACTCTCACAGAAAAAAAACAAAAAAAAAGAACAGATTATTTGTCACAAGTAGTTGAACTGTATCAAATTACTTAGCCTCTCTCTGCTTAGTTTCTTTGTCTAGAAGGTATGAGTAATAATAATCTCTCACTTTAGAGTATTTTGGCAAATACAGAATAAATTACTGTATACTAAATACTAGACAGGGTTTTAAAAAATGTTTTTAATTTAAAAAATTTAAATAGTAAAATTTAAATATTTTAAAATAATGTTTGGATAGTGCTGGGTGCCAGTGGCGCACACCTGTAATCTTAGCTGCTCAAGAGGCTGAGATCTGTGGATCTTGGTTGGAAGCCAGCCTAGACAGGAAAGTCCATGAGACTTTTATTTCCAATAATCACAGAAACAGCCAGAGGTGGCATTGTGGCTCAGGTGGTAGAGCACTAGTCATGAACACATAGAGGCTCAGGAATAGCAACCAGGCTCTGAGTTCAAGCCCCAGGACTGGCCAAAAGAAATTTTGTTTTGATAGTAAAATATTTACTTAAATTAAAATTTTTAAATAGTAAATATTTACCAAATATTATCTTTGTGTCAAAGGGGTGTACTGTATTTTATTTATGTCTTCCTTATGTTTTCTGTAATGAATATTATCTTGTGCTGACATTAGTGATAGGTAGTTAAAATTTTAAATCACGCTAAAAAGGAGTTAAATGTGCATTTGAAGCCTCCACCTTTACTGCCCTAATCAAGCATTAAGATGCTTTGTCTCCATTTTTTTCTTGCCTTATATAGTTTTAGGCTTTAGGATTAGTCTCTCTTTACAGAAGCAATTATGTAAAGAAAGGGCACCAACAAATGGTTGTTCAGCTATAGTATAACCACAGTGTTGTGTGATGTACCAGACAGGAAGCAGAGGAGTTCCCTTGTTTCTTGCTGAGGCCATTGTATACAGACCTCCTTTGTTGATGACTGTGATTGTCATTTATCCTTTAAGGGATTTTATCCTGGGGACTAGATGTGGAGTCAGACTTGCCTAATCTCTGCTTTGTGAAGTACACATCTTGGATTTCTTAAAAGTCTCAAATGACCAAGCACATGTCAACCTCATGAGTTCTACCAACCAACACTTTTAATTGGAACCAAATTGAATTTGATTGCTAACTCTTTGTAGCTAGGTCATGTTCTCTCCTACTATTGCAGTAACAAAGCCCACCAAATAAAATTTGGTACACCTACTCCACACACTGTATGGGATTTTACAAATAAATTCATTTAGCAGAACCAAGTGTTCAAAGTAAGCGTGCATATTCTGGCAATAGTTGGGGGCATGCAAGGGAATTTATTTTCTGTATTAATATAAACATGGTAGAAAGCCTGGTTTTTTTCTTTATAAAACAGTATAGTCAATTTGACATCCTCCCCCAAATGCTGCCATGACTATTGTAGTATTTCATAAACAGTGTAACCATTTGTCTAGAAGGCATCTGGAAATCATTTACCAGTGACTCTGAAGCTAAGACCCCTCAGTAGAAATGAATGATTGGCCGAAGGTTTTTTTTTTACCCCATGTGAATGAGGTGTTTTTTTTTTTTTTTTTTTTTTTACAAGATATGACTGAGTTTGTCCAAATTTGATATAGTGATCTAGGATGCTTAGAGTATTGGGTAGAATCACCTCTCAGCAGTAACAGTGGACAAAGTTGATCTAATGTTGAGGAAAATGTTGACAGATTTTTTTGTGTGTGTGTATGTGCTGGTCCTGGGGATTGAACTCAGGGCCTGGACACTTGAGCTTCTTTTGCCAAGGCTCATGTTCTGCCATTTGAGCCGCAGTGCCATTTCTGGCCTTTTCTGAGTAGCTTTTTGGAGATAAGAATCTCACAGACTTCTCTGCCTGGGCTGGCTTTGAACCAGATCCTCAGATCTCAATCCTTCTGAGTAGATGGATTATATGAGTTGCCACCAGTACCTGGCAAGATTTAGATTTTTACACATTAATTTATCCTTTAAGCAAACACACTGAATCCTATTCCATGCTAGGTCTTACAGTGGGTGTTAAGGGTATGATCTAAGCATGGTCCTGTCTTCAGAGCTGTTCTGCCTACTAGCATATCCACAACCTACAAGTGACTATTTACGTTTAAAATAGTGAACCTCAAAGAAAATTGAAAGTTGTAGTTTCTTAGTTGAATAGGCCATATTATACAGATATTTTGATTGATTGGTTGATTTAGTGGTGCTGGAGATTGAATAACAGGGCTTGAACAAAGTACTAGCTAAGAGCTCTATCTCTAGGTCACTTCCCTACCCTATACATTTCCAGTGCTCAGTGGCTACCTGTAGTAACTACTGCATTAATCCAGACATAGACCATTCTCCTCATCGAAGAAAGCTCTGTAGGACAAAGTTGATTCATTTTAGAAGAAGAAATGGAACTAACACATGCATAGTGAAGAAGTGTGTGCATATCAATGGAAGCATTGCATGCACTTGAGATTGTAAATGGAGAATCACTTCCCCTGAGCCTTGCTGGACGTACAGGAATTTTCCAGGTGAGGGTAGGCAGGAATGAAGCCCCAGGAAGAATTCATAGCATGTGCAAAGGCATGAAGAATGTATTTTCTACATATCAGGATGCATGAAGTAGCTTGTTATAATACGAGTCAAGGGATAAATCTAGAGAAATGTCAAGAGAGGAGGTGAGATCATGAAGAGCTTTTAAAGAGGAGACGTTTAAACTCTATCCTGAAAGGGTTTAATTTCACAATAGAGTAATAAGTAGGAAACTAGGATTCTTGCCTTCAGTGACTAGGTACCATTTACTGAGACTACTAAGTACATGAATACTAAGAACTAATCTGTTTGGGGGCCAAAGAATTCAATTTTATATACATATAATCATTAATAAAATCTGCAAAAAGCCTTATGTATATATATGTATATATATATCAGTCTGTTCTCATAACTATAAGAATAACCTACTTTACAAAGTTAGAAGTTGAGCTGAGGAAGTTTAGGGTCTTGTTCAGGTTCAAATGCCAGGCATTTTATTTTCCTGGGTCTTGATGTCAGGTTTCCAGAGCCCTATTCTTTATGAAACAAGTTGCGGAACGTGTATTTATTCTCAGGGAAATGTCCCATCTAGCTTTTTCAATATACATGAGATACATTAGAAACTATGGTTGTCAGTCATTTTATTTTCACATTTGACCTACTTCTGAGAGTTTTATAGCTCATAAACATGCTAACCAGTGAAGCCTTCCTTCTTCTTTTCTCTGGGAATATGAAAATGTAGGTTCTGGCCCTAAAGAGAATACATCTGAGGTCCTAAAATCTTGGGATAATCTCTTGATTTTTGCACTTCTCTTTAAAATGAGAATCTTCACAGGGACCACTATAAATGAAATATTGGATATTTGATACTAAGGTGCTTTGTATTCAGAAAGGGCTATATTCACATGAGGTCAGGTCATTCCACTAATGGTTGTAAACATGACTATCTTTTTCTTTCAGTACTTGGAGGAGATGTGGTTTTGCTTGGGATAAGAGTTGGAATAGGCCAATATAAACATCTGCTATCCATATTAAAAAGAAAGCCAGAAATTTTGGAAAAACTTACTTAGCATAGACTGAATATGTTACGTGGTGCAACATGGCCATAGATAAATGCTTTTTTCGATGTGTCAGGACACTGGTAGCCATTTGAAAAATGGTGGAAATTTAGAGATGTGAAAATAGTTTAGTTCAAAATTGCATAAGGAATACCAGCAACTTTTCCATAGATCTTTTCTGAAACAAACAAACAAAAATCCCTGTAGATATTTTCCAGATGTGGCAACAGGAGCAGAAACTTGCACTAGCACTGGCACTTGTTTTGTTATTGTTGACAGCACACTTTGTGACTGGGATAATGCCATTTATTTCCAAACTGAATTTGACTTTGGAGACTTCACAATGCTGAAGTATGGACTCAAGATCGCATGCCATTTTCTTTCAATTACAAGACAATTCAAATGGATATAGTACTTTACTACAGTGTAAATGAGTTAAACTAAAGGTTTAAAGTCAAACTATATGACCACAGTAAGGTTCCTTACTCCTCTAAAGGCCCTGTATTCTCATCTGTAAATCCATGATGATAAATTCTATCACCTCACAGGGGCACTCATTTTAACTAAGCATGTAGTTATGTTTTTAGCACATAATAAAATTTGACCACATGTTGGCTGCCATTATTATTTACATTTCATCTTAACATTATCTCCCTTTCGTAAGTTTGAATAATTCTAGCCAACAGTATTAATTTGGGTAAAGACTTTGAAAAAGAGTTTTAGAGATTTTAAATGAATTATTGTCAAATAGACTTACTGTGTGGGTTCTTTAGTGCTAGAGAAAGTAGCTGACTCTTATTCTCTTGTAATATACATATATGTTTGACTCACTTAACATTTCCTTCCTGAAGCTTTCCTTAATAAAGCCTTCCAGGTAAGCTCTATCAACAGTAGTAATTTCCCAGATAACACTAAATAGTTGCTCAGTTGCCTGATGATATTTAACAGCTTTGGAAACATTCTTTTGTTTCTAGTTAAGATCACCACTCATACTGTTGTCTGCTAAGCTCATGGAAGAGTGTTACTTGTCTGATTCACTGCATTTCCCATAATGGATCATTTTAGGATTGTTCAGATTAGGGAAATAGGAGAACTTGTTCTAATTTGGGCATATAAGGTTCTGGATTCCATTGTAGAGCATTGTTCTGTTGATTTTACCTTAACCTATAAGATTTTATAAGCTGTATTTCTGATTTGTTGATGAGGAAATCAAAGTTGTGTGTGTGTGTGTGTGTGTGTGTGTGCACGTGTGTGTATGTATGTGTGTGTGTAACAATGGTTAAGTAAGACCACAGAGCTCATTAGTAATGTATCATCTGGTGTCAGCCCCAGCTAGGTCTGCCTTTGCCCCTGTACATGTGAACAAATTGAGAAAAGATGTACTAGACCATACATTAACTCAGCACACTTCTGTCAGCTAAAGCACTGTGTTCAGTGCTGAATTAAATGAGATTCTTGCCTTCAAGGGAGATGAACGGTGTGCCCCAGCTATGGGAGTTCAAAGGAGAAGAGAAATTACTTCTAGCAAGAAAGATTAAAGAAGACCTCATCAAAGAGTTGGCATTTCTGGAGAGCCTTGAGGGATAATAGGAGTTATTCATGAGGAGATGTGCGAAGGAGCATGAGCAGAGATAGAGAGACTGATGAAGATGGGAGCAAAAATGTTGAGTTCTACTAGAGTTTGGAATTTTGAAAGGAAGCTATGAAAAAGAAACCTAGAGGGCTGGGGATATGGCCTAGTGGCAAGAGTGCTTGCCTTGTATACATGAGGCCCTGGGTTCAATTCCCCAGCACCACATATACAGAAAATGGCCAGAAGTGGCGCTGTGGCTCAAGTGGCAGAGTGCTATCCTTGAGCAAAAAGAAGCCAGGGACAGTGCTCAGGCCCTGAGTCCAAGGCCCAGAACTGGCCAAAAAAAAAAAAAGAAAAAGAAAAAAGAAACCTAGAAAGTAGTTGGGGGCCATGCTTAGGACCACTTTTGGCAGAGAAATGGAGGCAACTTCTTAACTGTCTCTTGAAGAGTGGTTTTGTTTTATGATTAGTTGACCAGATATGACCTTCAATAAAAGTAATCTCATAGCAGAGTGCTTGGAATTGAGGGAGGTCAGGAAACGAGGTTATGGAACTGGACTCTGGAGGATATTTTAGTTGAGATGTTAGGAGGAATAGAATAGCACTTACCCTTAAGACCATCAGAAGTGGGGTAGAAATTTGTACAGAATTAGAGAGAATACTGAAAAAAAATCAACAAGAGTAGATATTAAATCAAATTGTATGTAAACTTGTTGAGTCCAGGTGGGATGTGGACATGGAGGTGTGGAGTGCACAGTACAGATTCATGGGCCCAGATTTGGGAGTCTTCTATTTTGAGGTGATTACTAGAAACATGAGATTGAAAAGGCTTGCCAAGTAGAGAGAGCAGAAGAAAGGGAAGAAGGCCAAAGACAACTCCTTGGGAAATAACTTGAATCAGGGTGTGGGAAGAAGACCTAATACCGGAGAACTAGGGCAGAAGTTTGCCCCAGGAGCTATGGGAGAAGAGGCTGTTCACAAAGAAACCAGGCATCAACATTGTCATGCTGAAGAAAAATGCCCATAACCAGATTCTGAAGGATTTTTCTTTAAGTGTTGTAAGATTTGTTTCAATACTATTATTCAGAAATGGGAATTGGGGGGCTGGGGAATATGGCCTAGTGGCAAGAGTGCTTGCCTCGTATACATGAGGCCCTGGGTTCAATTCCCCAGCACCACATATACAGAAAATGGCCAGAAGTGGCGCTGTGGCTCAAGAGGCAGAGTGCTAGCCTTGAGCAAAAAGAAGCCAGAGACAGTGCTCAGGCCCTGAGTCCAAGCCCTAGGACTGGCAAAAAAATAAAAAGGGGGGGGGGGAATTGGAGGACCATAAATAAGTGATTTTCTAGGTTTTGGACTCAGTAAAGATTAAAATACATATTGTGTGTAGCAGGAATCCCCTGGGTTTAAGAAATAGAAACACAGTTGAGGCATTAATATAGAACTTATTATTCCATGTAGAACTCAAAGGTCCAGAAGTCAAGTTGGCTTCAGATAATACTGGATCTTGAGGCTTGGAAGATATAAGAATTTTGTTACACTGTCTATTTCTTGCCTTTATTGTCTTTACTTTTGTATTTTTGCTTCCTTTTGTTCCTATTGGAAAGATCCTGCCTCCAGACAGTGAGAAATATTACTTTCTGTAGTTCTATGTACCTTTGCACTCCATATGAATAAATCATGCCTTGCTGCTTTTAGCAGAAAGAAACCTTTGGGAGGGTTCTAGTTGGTGAGGCTTGCCTCCTGTGCCTGTCTTTGAACCAGTCACTGTGCATAAAATGGTGTGATCTCACCTGGCTGATGTATTTCATCCCCAATAGGAATACTTAGAATGCAGAAGTAGTCACCCAAAGCAAGCAGAAGAAAGGAGGAACGGAACACGGAGTTATCACAGCCCACTAGAATCTAGTGACTATACAGAACTGTAGCAAATGTTTAATTGGACCCATCTAAAATTAACAACATATTATGAAAGAAGAGTTGGGTCTCATTTAAAGCTTGGATAAACAAGGAGTACCCTCCAATAAGGAGCTGTAATTTTTACTTCCACCCTTAGAATTACTGCTCATATCAAGAAATAAAACTTTGAGCTCTTACACATGCCCTGTTCTAGAAGAAATCTTTTCTCTCCAAAGTAATCATAACTATGATTGGTTGTTTGTCTCCTTGTACCCTATGTCTATAGTGGTCATTTCCTGCATTTCTTTACAGTTTTATCTACCTAATGGGCATGCTTCCTGGAGGCTTCCTTAATGAAGCCTTTCAGGTAAGCTCTATCAACAGTAGTAATTTCCCAGATAACACTAAAGAGTTGCCCTCCTGATGTTATTTAACAGCTCTGGAAGCATTCTCTTGTTCCTGGTTAAGATCACCACCCTTATTGTTGCCTGCTAAGCTCATGGAGGAGTGTTACTTGTTTGATTCACTGCATTTCCCATAATGGGTCATTTGGGTGATAAAACTATAAAGAAAAGCCTTATTCCTAAACTTAAGGAAACAAATTTTTAGTTTTCCACCCTTAGAATTACTGCTCATATCAAGAAGTAAAATTAATTTTTGTCTAATTAGACTTACTGTGTGGGTTCTTTAATGCTAATAAAGTAGCTGGCTATTGTTCTGACTATTGTGCTCTTGTAATATACTCAGAATTACATTTGTGTTTGACTCACTTGACATAATTTACTGATAGTAAACCATGTTTTTTAACTTGAAAGTGAGGGAGAGGATTTCTTCTCATCTTGAATTTACTGATGTCAGGTATCTTACATCTTATATGAATGTTAAATTCCATTGAAGTTCATGATGAATGGATTATGTTTATTTAAAAGAAGGAAATGAGAAATGTGCTAGGAAAATTCACTATTTCCTTTGACAGCCCTTATGGTGTTTGGTCTGTGGTAGAAGTTCAATAAATATTTATTCATTGATGTTAGCTATAAATTGTAGGAGTATATTATCTTCTTAAATAGGTAGATAGTGCATATGCTTATTGCTTGAGGGTAAACAATTACATATTGTCAGAATAATTACTCACATGTCTGTGTTCCTCTTTCCCCTGTGTCGATGGAGTCTAAAAGACTTGTGCCTGGGTTGGCCTAGAACTAAGATTCTCCCAGTCTCAGCTTCTCACTTAGTATGGGATGACAGATACATGCCTGTGTATCCTGCTCTGGATAGGGAAGGACTCTGGCAACAACTAGCCTCGAACCAGACCCTCCTGTTCTCAGGCTGGGTTAATGGTATACACCATTGGCACCTACCTGCTAGCATGTTTTTGTTTTTTTTTTAAATTAATTTAAACACTGAAATCTTCTGTAGGTTACTTTAGAAGAAAGTATGAGGCAAAAAGCTCAATTTGGTACAAGTAGAACTTAAATTTCTTTAATTTAAATAAAGCTCTTTAGTATGTCCAAAGGTTCTAGGTCATCTATATCAACTGTTATCAGGGACATTTTACTTTTTGTTAGGCATTCCTGTTTTAATTTTTGTGCTTGAAATAGAAATATATATATTTATGTATCTCATATGAAAATATGTGCTTCATATACACATATGAAATATTTTCCCCTTTTTGCAAAGAAAGACTACCTTAAAATGTTGATAAAGTACTTAATAAATATATATATATTCTTTAAAATATTCAGCTTTTATACATAGTTTCATAAGAATTATATGAAACTACAAAGATCTTCCCTGGAATGTGAAGGTTGGGTAATGGGGCTAGGCATGTAGCTCAGTGGTGGAGTGCTTGTTTAGCTTGCACAAGGCCCTAAGTTCAAAGTCCAGCACTGAAAAAACATACAGACAAACAAAAACAGAAAAGAAGTGGGGAAAGCAGGCAAGACATTATTCATTGATCTAAGGCTACTTTGGTCTACTGTATCAAATGATTCTTTCTAGAATGTCCAAAGTGAACTAGAAAGGATGCTGTTTAGTTATTGGATTTGTTCATTTATAAAACAACAACAATGTCCTTTGCTCCTCTTAAATCAAAGTTGAAAATAACAAAAAAATTGTTATATTTCTAGAATTTACATCATTTATCTGTATTGTATGACCATAGGCAAGAAGTTCACATTCTTCATTCAAGAAAAAAACCCAAATCACAAAACAACAGAATAGTTTAATAACCTTGTCAAGACCACTGACAGAATTTTTTAAGGACCAATATAGTAGGATAATTAAAAAAAAAAGGCTATACTAATGTTCATATTTTTATTATCTACATGGACACCAAATATTCCTAGCTGGGAACCAATGAACCTCTTCAAATCTATATTTTTCATAGGAGCCAGTGTAGACATGACTGTACATATAGTTAGGTCATCACATATAAATGAATACATGGCCTATGACTTATAAAAGAAATATATATTATCAGGGCTTCCTCCCTACTCTCTCTTTTAAACTGTTTGCCAACATTCTGGCTTTTGCTGATCTTAACTTATATTTGATACAAGAATGTCACTGACTTCCTGTTAACTGCTTTATTATGGCCATACTTGTTCAGTTAGTTTTAAACTAGAAATATATTCTCTGAAGACAGGATGGTGCTTTGCCTATTGTACTTTACATGTAGCATGACGATCTGGCAATCTATCCACTTGAGGAAATTTAATGGTATCACAGGAGAGTCAGCCTGGACATGTTTGAATATGATCTGTGATACTTCCCTTTACTTGGCTTCAAGGTAGGTACAAAAAGAAACCGTGGAGGAGAGAAGATATGGCTGAGGGGCAGATAAAGGTTGATTAGAGAGAAGGGCTGTGCTCCAAGTACTTTTCTATTAGGACCTGACAAAAGAACAATCTTGTAATCACCTCTGCAAAAAAATACTTAAAAACATATGTAGAGTTAAGTATATGAGTGGTTGGGAAACTGTAACATTCTGCCCAATCTCTCCAACAAATGAGAGAAGCAGTCATCTGTGAGTTCTGTATTGTTTTTGTGCAAAGCATGTTTCCTGCAATTCTTTCACAGTTGCTGTGGTCTCCCTTTGCTTTCTCCACCCCATATCTCCTCACAACAGCTGCTGGAAACCACTGAGCCCTCATCTGTCCTCCCCGCAGCTCAGGACATGTCTAGTTAGTATATATTATTGTCCCTATTCCATGAATTCTTGTCTAGAATTCCAGCCAAATGGCTATGGTGAAATTTATATCGTAGGACAGAAGAAACTCAAATCCATACATTTCTCAACAAAGTAGCATCAATTGGTTTATTGTCTCCTTTGCACTTAGCTCTCTTACTTCAGTTGTTTCCCATGTTTTTGTGTTTTTTTAAATCCCAGTCTAATTCTGGTCTAGCCTACCTTGTGAAGTGTGGTATACTTATTCATTCTCAATGTTGACCAGTGTCCCAAATTTAACCAGCACTGTTTCTCCTTTCTCCCTTCTAGAAAGGACATTAGATAGAAAAATTGGTGTAGTACATGCATTAAGAGTAGAGGCTTTAGTTGAAACTTTTACTTCCCCCAAATCTTTCCCCTGAAAGGAGCCTCTAATGTGAATCCTTATTCCTTATGAATAATAAATGCACACAAAAAAAGATTCCTAAAGACATTACACACTGACCCATTTATATACTGTTTCAGGAATGGTTTCAGAGCCACTCGGCAAGCAGAAGTCCAATGGATTGATACTTCCCTCTCTTTCACCTCCCCCCTGCTCCCGGCCTTTTTGGTTTTTGTTGTTGTTGTTGTTGTTTTCCCTGTCTTTTCTTTCTTTGCTTCTGGGACTATTGTAGCAAGCATATTAAGTTGTGTTTACCTTAACATAGATTTGTCACTATTCAAAGCCCTTTTGATTTGTTTCAATTCTATTTGAGTATGTGCCCATTATGGGCAGTACATTGAGATACTACTTCTGGCCAGTAAGCTGATGTTTTGAGATGTTCTGGTATTTTAAGCCCCTCATCCCTCTTATTTAAGAAAATGTATTCTTTCAGCATATGTGCAGAATGACAGTTATTGTCTTGGCACTCAAATGCAGGCAAGCAGCTTTTTTTTTCTATTAAGAATATAAAGCGAAGTAAGAAAGTTCAAATGAAAGAGGAAAAAAAGCATACAGAAAAGGAAAATGAATTAGGGAAGCTTCCTGCTCTTGAACAGAATTACATTTCAAATCACATCTTACATTGGAGCTCAGTTGAGGCATTGTAGCAAACACAGGTTTCTGCTGCATGTAAGATTCTATGCAAAAGCATACAAAATAAATAAGAAGCTACTTCGTGCTTATCATCAAAATAGAGCACTTCCCATTTCTTCCAGTGATTAGAGGAAAACTAAGATGCATTCAGTGAGAAAGTTGTATCACAGGTGCCAGTGAATCAAAGGAAGGTGATATCAAAATGGTTTCATAGTGGCAGTAGTGTCCAACTTAGGCAGTCCAAACTAGGTTCCAATTGGCAGGGGCTGGAGTTGGGGTATTTCAGGTGAAGAAAAAAGGAGTGAGTAAAGAGTCAGGGGTGGAGAAAGCCTGGTGTTCTTGGACTATAATAGTGCTAAGGTGCAGAAGACAAGACCCACAGAGTTAAGGTGGAAAATAATAAGGTTTTAGGTCCAGAAAATTCACCAGGGGTAAAATGAGCCTTTGGGAAAATGCTCAAAGTTGTACTTTTTAAGATTTGGATCTCAGGGTATTATAATTAAGTGGTTTGAGGCAGGAGTTCTGTGGGAGTTCATGGCAGTAATCCAAGTGAGAAAAAAAATTGGGGCCTAAACTCAGGTAACAACAGAAAGAATAAGAGTGAGTAGATTGAGGGCTTGCAGAGTGACTCTCCCTAAGCTTGGAGACCAAAGCTTTGGGTACAGAGGGGATGAAGGAATGGAAGGAATGTCTGAGACTGTCTACTAGATACATAGACAGTTATGAAAGATGGAACTTGCTTCCTTCAGTTCTTATACTATTGTTACTACTGGGAGAATGCTAAAATACATACATACATACATAGTAGCAAATTAAAAAGGTTTTCTGAGGCCATCTACTGGGTTCTCAAGTAGTGAGAAATTCAATTAACTGTGGACCATAGCACAGAAGTGCAAAACCAGGCATGAAATGTAAAGTGCTTTCTTTCAGCACACTGGCGCTTCTCATACCTCCCCCCCATGCTTTTACACACACACACACACACACACACACACACACACACACACACACCTTCTACAACCCTCTTCCCCCTCTGAATGTGCTAAACCCTAAACAGAGTTCTGGTACAAGATCCAGTAAGAAAGACTGATTCCTTTTTCAGCCCTTTGCCTCAGGTCATCTCCAGCTGAGAGAAGGATGTACTGTTGTTCTGTTGGAAATTTCTCCATAATGTTGGTTCTGCTATTAGTGCATAGACAGAGCAGGCCTTGTTAGCTTTGGGCTGCTGGGTGAAAGGTATTAATATTCAAACAAGGTTTTAACTTTTCCAAATCGACTTTGCTACTTTTCTCCTTTCCGGGAATTATTTCCTAATCTTTTGGTGACACCCCAGAGGCATCACAGGTCAGGAGGAAATTGATAAGCATTGTAGTCAGCTAGGCAAGAGTTAGAATATTGACTTAAAGCTTAGATAAGTCAGCTTACCTCCCTGGTATCCAAATGTCTGTATTTGAGCTGTCCATATGATAGAGTATAGATCTATCATTGGCTTGGTTTTTTTTTTTTTTTTCTTCCAAGAATTTTGGGACTTTGCCCTAGCCCTGCTATTTATTCACTTTTCTCTTTTCTTGGATGGACAATTTTAGACCCAAAGCATGCCCTAAATCTGTTGTATTGCTGCTTTATAAAAAAAAAAAGAGCAAAAAACAAAAAAACAAAAAACAAAAAGGCTGTGAAGAATGTCATTGCTGGAGCCTTCTGGAAACCCAGCAACATGGTAAAATTAGGTAGATCCATTTCCCAATGTTCCACATGATATGTTTACTCTAGTAAGAAACCAAGTAATCAAAGTAGTGTGTCCTCTCGTGCAGCATTATCACTATCCACCACATACTAGGAATGTTTATTTCTCCAGATAGTTGGCTTGTGTTTCAGGATAAGCCTCATGCAGGGAGCTCATGTCGTCATTTATATTAAAGATAAGTAGAAGAGAAAGAGACTGCCTTTTGAAGTTAGGTTACTTTTAGTTTTCCCATGGTTTCTGAAGGAGCAGAGATTTGGGAAGAGGAAGCAAATATTTTGGCTAATGCGGTTAAACACTCTTTTTGTTGACAACTTAAGGTAATCAAGTGTTCTCTTTTTTGCCACCTGCTTTGTTACTTTATCAAATACTCTTTTTTTGTTCTTGAGCTCAGCTCAATCTACTGAACTAATCAAGGAACAGTGATAGATACAAAGACATTTAAAACAAACATAGCTTTTCTAACACTGAACACTGAACAGCTGGGGAGAAAAGAGTCAAATGACAATTTGAGTTGCTGGAGGGAAGATGGCTACTGCCTTTTAAGGCCTTGTGGAGAGGATTGATCTTTTGAAAGGTGACTTTGTAATACTTTGTACTATAGCTGTGGTTACCACTCATTGAATTTAATGAAGGAACTTGGGATACAGAACACCCTGAAAAGGGCTTGCACCAGGCTTATACTCAAGCAGACCAGGGATGGTGTGGCAAGTGCATAGTGAACATTTTCCAAGAGGAATTTATGAGAAAGCAGTTTCTGGCCATTGGTAGGTGGTGAGTTCATCAGTGAGTGTTTAAAGGGTGAAAATGATGTTGCAAGATGAAGCATTAAGAAATGTGATTTGCCAACAAGAAATATTTTTTTAAAGTGGAAGCAGTGGAGAGGCCTGAAAACTGTCATCTTCAACACTTTGTTTTACATATGGTGAAATCTGAGGGATAAAAGGCCATGAAACTTTAAAAAAAAAGTAAACTGAAGCACAGCAATATTTATGTGCATATGTATTTATGACTAATTTATAGCACAGTCCTACCTTGTAGTCACAACTCCCATGCCTTAGGTAATTCCATGTGCTAGGATTGCAGGCATTCATCTCCACTCCTGGCCAACACAGTCAGATTTTTAAGAATTTATTTGAGCAAACAACAATTCATGATTTAGGCATCCCCCAACCAGAAGTTGTTTTGTTCCTCCACCAATGGAGTCTAATAGAAGAGTTTCTGTTGGACCAATACAAAAGCAAAGAAAATATTTCTATTATCTACAAGTATACAATTGCCTTCTAAGTTTGTTGCTATTTCTGATTAGTTTACTAAGTTCTGTTTTTTCTCTAATACGAGCATCTCCAAGAAATAGAAATCAGAAAACCAAGTTTTACTGTTATTTCAAAGGTTTTGGTCACTTAGCGACCTAATGGCTTTGTCAGCTCAGAAGTTCTTCAGGCCTGATCCACATTTTAAGTGGCATTAACAAGGCTGAAGTTGCACTAGGAATGTGTCTTAGTGGCTTGTCTAGCATGCATAAAGCATTGGGTTTGATTCCTCAGCACCACATACACAGAAAAAGCCAGAAGTGGTGCTGTGGTTCAAGTGGTAGAGTGCTAGCCTTGAGCAAAAGAAGCTTTGGGACAATGCCCAGGCCCTGAGTTCAACCCCCAGGACTGGCAAAAAAAGAAAGAAAGAAAAAAGGCTGAGGGTGCTGTACCAAGTTAGGTGTTAGGAAATCTGAATTATGAGACTCCTTGAAAAGCACACAATATAGAGTGCTAAATGCCTTGTGAAGAAGAAGCAAAGTACATGGGGAATTGAGGTGCATAAACACTATGTTAAACCTGTGGCACCTGAGAATCCAGCACTGTTACCCATGTACTGGGAAGAAATCACTCAGCATACCCACTTTTTTGATCCTTGAGTCATTTCATTGCCCCTCCATCTTCAGCATCTTCTTTTTAATGCAGGTTTTCTTTTTAAAGTACAGATTATAGCTGCTTCACGGATATAAATTTGACAAAACGAGGAGCAAGAGGGTACTCAATTTTTACCATGAAGGTGCATAGCTATAATTTTCTAGTCCATGCTTGAAAATGGTATTTTAGTTCACAAGTGACTTTCTCAAGTTCTTGTCCTGTCTTTGTTTCTGTTTTACACTTTTCATTTCAGTATCACTGGGAAAATAGGAGGGGAAGCAAATTGTGTGCTTAGGTTTCTTACAAAAGGACCCAAAGGATTAATTCTCTTTCCATGTTCCATACACCACTCTTATCCCCATTAAATTTTTCTATTTAAGAATTGCTTTAGCCACACTTTGACAATGAAGAAAAAAGTTTAATTAAAAAAATGAGGGGCTGGGAATATGGCCTAGTGGCAAGAGTGCTTGCCTCCTACACATGAAGCTCTTGGTTCCATTCCCCAGCACCACATATATGGAAAATGGGCCAGAAGGGGCGCTGTGGCTCAGGTGGCAGAGTGCTAGCCTTGAGCGGGAAGAAGCCAGGGATGATGGTGCTCAGGCCCTGAGTCCAAGGCCCAGGACTGGCCAAAAAAAAAAAAAATTGTTTTAGGAAACCATTTTTTAAAAAAGACGTATGTCTCTGTAGGCCTTTATTGGGAAAGTTATGCTTTCAGTGACTCATGTGTGTGTGTGTGTGTGTGTGTGTGTGTGTGTGTGTGTGTGTGTATTGCCTAAAATATGCTACCTTGGGTTATGCTGAGATACCAGGCTGCCTCTCCTACCAAGGCATTCTCCCTTGGCAGACTGGTTTGCTGTGATCTGTACAAACATTTCTGCCTTCTTACTAAAAGTCTACATTTATGAGGCCCTTGAAAAACACTGCAAGCTGCACAGTGACCGTGAATAGCAAACGTAATTTGGCTTAATGTGTTTTGGCTTGCTTGACCTCACCAGAATAAAAATGTGTCTGCTTAAATTATTGTATGGAAAGATTTTTAAAAAAAAATTCTCAAAATGCTTATATTATTGGAAGAATCTTGAAATCATTTTAGCAAAGGTTGAAGTATGTGTTTCATGCCACATAGACTTGAGAAATGTTTAACGTAGAGTTTTAATCACAGATTAGATTATTGCACATTGTGAAATTTAAGTCTGAATTACTACTTTTTTTTTTCTCTTGCTACTTTTTTTCTAGACAATTGGCTGGCAACGACCTTTCTTTTATCCATCCAAAGGCCTTGTCTGGTTTGAAAGAACTCAAAGTTCTGTAAGTAATGCAATTTTAGAGTTTCACAGCTGGCTGTGTATTTTCTTTTTACATAGTGGACATGCTTGGAGCTAGGTTAAGCACAGTTTCTTTAAATTCAGAGTTAAAAGATATAAAAGGTGGCTGGAGTAGTTTGGGAGGATAGAGGTTGATTTAGGCAACGTTGGGTCTAGATATAAAAAGTTTAAACTAAATAATAGGCATTCTGACCTTTAGGCTATTACAGTTGTGAAACTAGTGCATCAAATCAGAACCATATTTAAGATTTACTGGCTGGGTTTATTTCTACATATTTTATAGCTACCAGAACTTTGGATTAGCTGACCCAAAAGGGATAAGAGTTTATAAGACCTTCAAATGTTAAAAGCATTTTAGAGCTGAAGGAATTGCTATGCCCATGATTTATATAGCCAGAGAAGGAACAGGAAATAAATTCCAGTGGTTAAGAGTTTGGAGGGTAGAAAACTAAGAAACAGGTGAAGTGACTGTACCTGCTTTTCACATTGGTCACAACCTGCCTGGGCATGGTTCTTTAGTTCAGTAAGCTTGGTAGGCCCCTAGGTCTTCCATCGCGTGGTTATGATTTGTGTCAGGCTGTCATTTCCTTGAAGTGACAGAAATGATGTAGGGCAAAAATTAAAAGAATCTCATGTTCAGTAGGGATCTGTGCCTCTTTTCTCCAGGCCATCACTCTTAGATGATGACTCAGTTTTTGTGTGGGTCCTATATGAAGATATGCCTGATTCTCTCTAAGAGCCAAGGGTCTTTCCTCCTGTCAGAACTGGCTTTATCTCATGGCCAGGTTTCTCAGGTCCGCTTTATTCCACTTTGAAAAGTTATTAGGTTTTTCATCCTGATTTGCTTATTATAATTCCCAGTTATAATTTGTTATACCTCCTGTTAACATTAACCAGTGCCTAGACTGATGAATATTAGTTAGGGTGTCTAAGGTTCCAGGAATGAAACAACCCTGGAAATGAAGGTTACCCCAGCAGGTGTATGTTTGGAGGTGGCTTCAAATAGCAACCCAAGTTTTATTTATGACTTCATATCAGATGCTTCTTTTTTTTTCTCTTTTCCTCTCTTTTCTTTTGCCATTCACTGTGAATGCCTTTTAAGGGATTAATGACTCCAAATTATTCAAGGAAAAAAGTGGTTATTAATCACTAACCAAAAATTTCCTTCCAGAACTCTCCAGAATAATCAATTGAAAACAGTACCCAGTGAAGCCATTCGTGGACTGAGTGCTTTGCAGTCTCTGTAAGTAACTTTTAAGTCTTCTGTAATCCTTGAAGCATGCGGAGGCTGCTGCTAAATGAGTATAGAACAGGATCACTAGGGCAAGGGGAGGCCTGTGTTCTCATCTGAAATTATAATTAAAAAAAAAAGGATGGCTAGGAGTTATTAACAGAGTATTCTCTGGTGAAGGAAAAGTTGGTCGTTTACCCTCTTTCTTATCTCTGGGTCTAGGAGAAAAGTGCATGGATGTTGGGTTTACTTCCATGAACATGTAGCAAATTTAGTGATCACATCTCTGTGATCTGAGTTAAGTGTTTACTGAAGTACTAGTATTTTCTACTCGACTGGCTCAAAGAAGCTTCTGTTTCAAGGGGTAATAATGATTAGGGCAAATGACTATAATTCCTTACTTGTGGACATCAAATATACGTTGATGGTAGTACTGTAGTTACTTGGGCTGCCTCTTTGCTAGGTTTTCTTTTTTGAACAAATTTGGTTTTATGTGCCATGTTTATGGTTATAACACGGTTTCAAACACATGTAGTCGCTAATGTTAAAAAAAACTTTTCAAATACTTCTCCATTTGTTTCTGCCTTTTTTGTCTACAAATAACTCATTTTTAATATCAATTCTATATTCTTGATAGGTGATGAGAAAATGACTGAAGAGGGAAGGAAGGATTTTAATTTTTTGTGGTACATTAAAAATTGTTATTATGAAGGTGATATTCAGAAGGGTAAAGAGTACATTTCTTTTTGGACAATGTCACCCTGAAGGGAGAGTTTTAAAGAACTTTGTCCAATATCAGACAACTCTAGGGCCAATTAATAATTCAAAACTAGATACATTTGTTTTAGAATTCTAATTACTGTATTAGTAGTTAATAGGAAGTGAATGTGAGACTGAAGTTAAAGACTAAACTATTGTAAAAGTTAAATGTTACATTCTATCTGTCATAAACAGGAGTTGGTCTTTCCATTTCTAGTT
Organism: Perognathus longimembris pacificus; assembly: GCF_023159225.1. Classification (NCBI taxonomy): domain Eukaryota; kingdom Metazoa; phylum Chordata; class Mammalia; order Rodentia; family Heteromyidae; genus Perognathus; species Perognathus longimembris. The sequence goes on along the minus strand of NC_063173.1, from coordinate 31,761,099 downwards.
CAAATTTTCACATACATAGCCAGTTATAGAATCTAAGGATTTTACCTGGGATTTTACAGAGAGTAGAGTATTAAGATAAGTACAGGGGCTGGGGATATAGCCTAGTGGCAAGAGTGCCTGCCTCGGATACACGAGGCCCTAGGTTCGATTCCCCAGCACCACATATACAGAAAACGGCCAGAAGCGGCGTTGTGGCTCAAGTGGCAGAGTGCTAGCCTTGAGCGGGAAGAAGCCAGGGACAGTGCTCAGGCCCTGAGTCCAAGGCCCAGGACTGGCCAAAAAAAAAAAAAAAAAAAAAAAAAAGATAAGTACAGAATGAGTTTCTTTACGGAGATGTTATTTTGGTGAGTCTATACTCTCTCTCACCTCAGGCTGATGTACATGGAGGGCTAGAATTCTTTAAATATTTTATGTCTATCTGTATGTATGTATGCATGTATGCATGTATATATGCAGTCATTCATTTTGTACTGGGATTGGGACTTGAACTCAGGGCCTAAAGCTGTCCTTTAGCTTTTTCACTCAAGGCTGACTGTCTGCTACTTGAGACAATTCTTCCAGCTTTTTGTTGGTTAATTGTGGATAAGAGTCTCACAGACTTTCACTTTTTGTTGGTTAATTGTGGATAAGAGTCTCACAGACTTTCCTACATAGGCTGGCTTTGAACCTCCATCCTCAGATCCCAGTCTTTGGAGCAGCTAGGATTGCAGGCATAAGCTACTGGTACCTGACATTCCATTAAAAATTGTAAATAATTCTTGTTTTCATTTTTTTTGCTTCTGCAGAATTTATTTTCCTTTAAGGTCTTCAAACTGAATTGGTATTTCCTAGTACATAATAATCAAGATTAGATCAGTCATGGGGCTTGAACTCGAGGCCTGGATGCTGTCCCTGTGCTTTTTCACTCAAGACTAGTGCTCTACCACTTTGAGCATAGCTCCACTAGAAAGACCAAAATCTTATTTCCAACTTTAGAGTAGAAAAGTTCCCAGGAAAACATATGAACAGTTCTTTCTCATTGGTGATCACTAAGTATATTACAGTACATTTGGTATTTATTAATAGATTTAAAGTGTTGTTTTCCCACAGAAATCAATAGAGGGGGTTTATTTTAAAAGAAAAACATACTGTGCCCATCATTCATTAAGTCTCTTAAATTATCTCCGAAATTATGAGAGTTTGGATGGGACTAAGAAAACACATTTTTTTCTTTTATCTTTTTAGATTACTCATCTATTTTTATATGTAGCAGAAATTCAATGAGGTGCTATAGAAGAAGGAAATGTGAGTTTGTTAGCATAGTGGGTGTAGTGATCAAGTTAGATAGAACTGAAATTCTGTCCTGGTATAAAGCAGTCTTATCAGCAGTGCTTGAGTCAGTTTGAAAATCTGATCTTCAGACCCGAATTACAAGAAAAATTTCCTTGTGGTTTTGAATGGTGCTTAGAAGGAGCAAAGTCCATTGGAGTTGAAATTGGCCAGAAGTGGTTTGAGGCAAGTATGTGCTTAAGAGTGACTGTAAAATCTGATGGTGAATTGTTCATATTAAGTAAATAGGAAGAATAACAGCCTCTGACAAATCTATGAAAATGGCTGGAGCCTCTTCTGAACAAGATGTTATCCCAAGAATCTTCATATATTTTTTTTCTGTATTTTAGACCACATTTACACTGCCTGTCAAAGAATCTCAAAGATTAAGTTTCCTGAATTTTCCTTATACTTTGACACTGTTTACAACTACATTTTCATTACAGATCAGTCAGAGAAAGCTTTTGAGTACACACTTATTGATAGCAGAGACATCTGGCACTAAAACTGCATATAATATTTTGCAACTTTTTAAGTCAAAGATTTTAAGAATGTGAGCCTTAGATATAAAATAGATTCTTGAGAATAGAGAATTAAAGAATATTTTCAAGACAAAAGTAAGTCAATGCAGTTAATATATGGTTAACCTTTTAACAATAAAGTTGCACTTAAAAGCAATAGCTATTTCTTGCCATATGGAGTTTTAATAGTAAAATAATTTGAAGAAACTTACATAATTGTTTCACTTTGTGAGACATGATGCTATGTAGCAACTAATAAAAGCCAGTCAGTTGTATCATTTTCCTGGTTTGAATGTTAACAGTGTAGATTGATGGTACAAAATAACATTCCTCTCCCCTCTCCTCCCCTTCCCCCTCTCCTCTTCCTCTTCTTTTTTCATTTCTTCCCTTCCTCCCTCCCTCCCTCCATCCCTCCCTTCCTCCCTCCCTCCCCACACCCTCTCTTTCTTTTTCCTTCCCTCCCTTCCTGCCCTGCCTCCCTCCCTCCCTTCCCTCCCTCCCTCCCTTCCTTCCCTCCCTCCCTTCCTTCCCTCTTTCTTATGAGTACTGGACTTGAACTCAGAGCCTGTCCTTAGGTGTTTATTTTTAATTTTTAAATTTTTTTTTTTTTTTTGGCCAGTCCTGGGCCTTGGACTCAGGGCCTGAGCACCATCCCTGGCTTCTTCCTGCTCAAGGCTAGCATAGCACTCTGCCACCTGAGCCACAGCGCCCCTTCTGGCCGTTTCCCATATATGTGGTGCTGGGGAATCGAACCGAAAGCTTCATGTGTAGGAGGCAAGCACTCTTGCCACTCGGCCATATTCCCAGCCCCTTAGGTTTTTTTTGTTTTTTTTTTTTTTGTTCAAGGCTGGTACCCTACTTGAGCTACACCTCCGCTTTTGGCTTTTGGCGGTTACTTGGAGATTATTGGGGATAAAGTCTCAAGGACTTTCCTACCTGCACTGATTTCAAAGAACTGTCTCATGCTCTTTTCTTCTTGAGCTGACTTCAAACTGCAATCCTCAGGTCTTAGCCTCCTGAGTGTCTAGGATTATAGGTGTGAGCCACTTGTGAGTCTTAGAACGCTAAGATAATTTTCCTTAAATCATTGATTGGTCTGTATGTGAATACAAGCTTCACATACATGAATGTCTCCAACACCCATGAGTGAATTGAGGTGTAGTGATTAGCCATTTTAGTCATTACAATCCTTTTTCACATTTAACTTCTAACTAAAGGATTCAGTTTTTCTATAGTTCATATGTTAAAACCTTCCACTTTCCATAGTTGTGTTTTTTTGCTTATAATCTTTTACTTATATATACCTCTTCTAATTTTAGGAAAGTTGTAATACAGTGGAAGGTGTTTCTATGCTTTTATTGTCGCATTGATGTTTTGTATAGAAGACAAGTTCATTAATTTTTAGCTCTGAACTCACCTAGCTATCTTACTTTAAGGTTTTCCTTTTTCTTTGATAGTATATAGCATAGAATTAAAAAGAACTAGCTAATGTATATTATACCTTCCAGTATTTTATTATATATTAAATGGAATGGGTTTTTTTTTTTACCATATTGTAAAGAAACAATAAAGTACTTGGTGTGTGTGTACTTGGAAGTTTATTGCTGTTTATTTTATTCTCTGCAAATTCACATTATTATCCTAAAACAAGCAATTTAAACATTCACACTGCTGTAACATTGAGAAACTGAGGAGGAAGAACTTTAATTTTTTTTTTTTTTCCAGTCCTGGGCCTTGGACTCAGGGCCTGAGCACTGCCCCTGGCTTCTTTTTGCTCAAGGCTAGCACTCTGCCACTTGAGCCACAGCGCCACTTCTGGCTGTTTTCTATATATGTGGTGCTTGGGAATGGAACTCAGGGCTTCATGTATACGAGGCAAGCACTCTTGCCACTAGGCCATATTCCCAGCCCCTGAACTTTAATTTTTAAGTTATTACCTGGTCTACAAGAGATTCCATAACCAATACACATCGGTGTCTCTCCAGACTTTAGCTCCTTTTCTCCTGTGCTTAGTGACTCTGGCTTTCTGGTTTTCACTGGCTCCCACCAAGGTGATTTATGCTGCTGGGTGCCTTTGATCTTTGCCTAAACCCCTCTTTGCTTAGCTCCTGCTTCTACTTGTTCTTGTTCGTTTTTTAGGTTTCAGATCGGACATCACCAACTCTTTTCATAGGCCCTGGCACATGAACTTAGGATAACACACTAATTTGGCTCTTGCTTGCTCACAACCAATGCTGTCCTGCTTGAACTGTGCCTCCAGACAGTCTTCTTGCTGGTTGTTTTAGAAATGGTATTTCACAGACTTTTTTGTCCAGATGGGTTTCAAATCTTGATTCCCCTGAATCTCAGATTCCTGCTTACCTAGGATTATAAGTGTTAGCCACCAGCATCCAGCTAGATTACATCTTACAGATGCTTTTCCTGACCAAGTGAATTTTAACTAGCCACTTTCTCTTTAGTATCCATGGGTGTTTATCTCAGTTTCTTGTTTATTTATGTTGTAGCATGTTCCCATCACTCTTTTATCATTTTGTAATTTGTTTTCTATACTATATGGCCCCCACTTTGCCCCCAGAATGTCAGTCTCATGAGGACAATCTTTATTCCCGTGTATTCACTATTTTATCCCCTGAGTCTAAGATGCTTGTTTAAATCACATGAGTGGCAGGTTATCAGATTATCTACAAGCACAATTTAGTTGCATTATATAGTTAATTTGTATGATTATATGTTTAGTGTCTCTAACTAGGAATGGAAATTCCAGGAGATTGTGATTTTTTTTAACACATTCCTATCTCTTCATTAAAGCAAATCTCCCACACCACTCTGTAGCCAGTATTTTGTGAGTCTATTATATAGTAGATACCAGTCTCCCCTCCCCCGCTCCCCAGGGATAAGTTGTGGAAAAACCCAAAGAATATAGAAGTCTAGAAATGTTTGTTGCTAAGTGGATTCTTGAGTCAGCTGTCCAGTTTCCTAAGTAATCCCTTTTTCTTTTTAAGCATTCTTTTAATTATCTTGTTCTATCTGAAAGAAAGTGTCCATCACATAGATATTTTCCAGACATCTGTCTTTCCTCCACTGCTAGTCTGCCTCTAGAAAGAAGAATGCTTCTGGAATTGGGGACAATTATTTGGGAGGAGCCCAGAACTTGCCAGGCAAGGAAAGGAGGCAGGAACTCAAGTTGAAATTCAGAAAACTGGAGAGATTGGGATGTGGCTAAAGTGATAGAGCATTTTTTATCTAACAAACATAATGCCCTGAGTTGAAAACCCAGTATAGCAAGTATACAGAGGAAAAAAAGGAAGGGAGGGAGGAAAGGAGGGAGGGCCTGAAGAGGTGGGAAGGGGAGAGGGAAGAAGGAAAAAAGGAAGGGAGCAAGGAATTAGTTAAGGAATGGGATGAGGAAGGGAACAGAGAAAAGGACAAGAGTAGATGGGAACGAGAACATAATGTATAGAAACTTCTAACACTCAGAATTTCCTAAACTTGGAATTTGGCAAAGTTAAGGTTTGGGATTACAAACTCAGTAGTACAATACTTGCTTAGCATCCCTTAGACTCAGAGTTCAATCCCAAGCACAACAAGAAATTTAAAAAAATAGTAAGAAGGTTCCCAAACCCCATTTCTTTAAAAATAGACTGATGCTATGAAGTGTGTTTTTTTTTTCAAACAATTTTTTCCTGGTCCCTAAAGGTAAGACTGTGAGGCATGAATGTACGTGTCAAATGTCAACAAGGGATTCAGTGAGGAACATTGTGATTTGCCTAACACATACTTTCCCTCATCGTATTCATACCAGTTGTCTTTTTGTTGAAAAGTGATTACTCTAATTACACTTGGTTTTGCCAACAATAAATCTTAGGACTTAGTTTCCAGATTTTTCAGATGGGAACTTAAATTAAGTATGAATAATCCTACTAATAAGGTGTTCCTTAATTCCAAATTTGAAGAAGCTTTAAAGCCACACTAACTTTGATTGGGATAGTTATTAGTTTTTTCTATGGAGGATTTGGCTTTTACTTAATTGATAATTTTGGCAAGCTACATTTTTGAAAGTAATGCTGAGGGGAGTTTGCTTTGTACAAACTGACACAATGCTTTAATTTGTTTGATGGTATAAGGGCAGTTGGGAATCTACTGAAAATGGTTCACTGCTATTACACATTTGTAAGTATTTTCTCATTTTCTTTTTTGTGGTCCCAAATCAGAGTAACAATTAAATTTGTCATGAAATATTAAGTATAATGTGACACTGGAAATGAAGCACCATATTTAACCTCTGCTTAGTTTTTTTTTGTTTTTGTTTTTTTGTTTTTTTGGCCAGTCCTGGGGCTTGAACTCAGGGCCTGAGCACTGTCCCTGGCTTCTTTTTGCTCAAGGCCAGCACTCTGCCATTTGAGCCACAGCACCACTTCTGGCCATTTTCTGTATTTGTGGTGCTGGGGAATCGAACCCAGGGCCTCATATATATGAGGCAGGCACTCTTGCCACTAGGCCATATCCCCAGCCCTCTGCTTAGTTTTTTTGTCTTGCTTTTTTTGGTATTTTCAATAGGTACACTGCGAAATACAAAGTTCCAATTTGAGTTTTGCGAGAGCTTTCTTCTTTAGCCAAAGAGAAGTAAAACGAAGAGTTTTACTTCTTTAACCAGTGATAGTTGAAGGATTGCGATCCAGATATATCCCTTTTATTAAGAAATAGTTGAGAGAAGTGACGTACTTTCATATAACAGTCTTGGAAGGTTGTTAGGTTTAATACGGACTTCTAGAAATGAAAGAAATATGGGGGATGTTGTGGTTCTGGTCATTTTATAACTCCTTTTTATTTTCAAAGCCCTGAGAAAGTTGTGAGTTGGATTGACTCACTCCACCAGAATTCCTTATTGAGCATGGCATGTCTGTTCCTCTCAGGCGTTTAGATGCCAACCATATTACCTCAGTCCCTGAGGACAGCTTTGAAGGGCTTGTTCAGTTACGGCATCTGTGGTTGGATGACAACAGTTTGACAGAGGTCCCTGTGCATCCCCTCAGCAACTTACCGACTCTGCAGGCATTGACCTTGGCTCTCAACAGAATCTCCAGCATTCCTGACTTTGCATTCACCAACCTTTCAAGCCTGGTGGTTTTGTGAGTAATTTGAACTTTTGTGTATCTTATGTGTGTTGGGGGGGGGAGGGGATCAGATTTCTTGTGACACATTACTATGAAAGCACCTCCCTAATCCTTGTTCTGAATGATTAGTATTTGTGAGTGTTAACTTTTGATCAAGTTTAAATGAACATTCTGAGGGTTTTTTTTTTTGGTGTGGGTACTAGGGCCTTGAACTCCCAGCCTTGTGCTCTTGCTTGACTTTTTAAGGCTAGTACTACTCTACCACTTGAGCCACAGTTCCACTTCAAGTTTTTTACTGGTTAATTGGAGATAGGAATCTCATGGACTTTTCTAACCAGGCTGGGTTTGAACTGTGATAAGTTTTCAGCCCGAGGTGTAGCTAGGATTACAAGTGATTACTAGGATTACATCCTTGCTGGGCTTTGGTGACTTTTGAAATACTAAATGGGAGAATTAAAAAAAAAAAAAGAGGAATAACCATTAAGAGCAGCGAGTCTCCCTAAAATAAATGGTCATTTATATCATGAGAAGAAAAAATTAGGTCATTCACCAAACATACAGCTTTTTTTCTTGTGTCTTAGGAATGAATTTGTTTAGACAATGTTTAAGGAAGCAAAACCATTTTGAGACACAGAAATAAGTTCCAAGGGTACTCCTTATTTTCTTCAGAGAGTATATGACTCTCTGCTTTTAATCTTTCAAAATTTAGATAGAGTAAAGTGGTATTTCTTTTAAAATCTGTTTTCAATCCCACTGATATAAACTTACAGATTTGCTCCATATTATTCTTCCCATAGGAGAGCTCAACAAATTTTTGTTTCCTATAAGTGAAAAGTTAATCAAAGTGTGTTACATTTCCATGGGATTGGGGGTTGAGCTTCTTTCTTTTCTATATGTATTCTGTTTCCATTGAGTCTGTGCTCCATAGTCAGTGTTGAACTGTGTAGGTACACTTTTCCTTTAATTCATACCAATTTAAACATACTGAACAATTATAGTTGCTGTTGAAATATGCTTAATATATTTTGGTGCTTTTTTTCCACAGGCATCTTCATAACAATAAAATTAAAAGCTTGAGTCATCACTGTTTTGATGGACTAGATAACCTAGAAACATTGTAAGTATGTTCACATTGTAAGTCACTCCTTTGTGATATTGACAGTGGAATTCTTTTTACTGCCAAAAAAAGGAAAGTCTTTTGTTTGGAGTTCAGCTCATTTTGCTTTAAAACATGATTAAATGTTTGCCATGAAATCAGTTGTGAACCATCACTTAGGTTTAGTATTAAAAATGACACCTAAGTGTGAACATCATGTTCTTTCCTTCCCCAGATACATATTAAAAGCAACTGAATTTGCAAAGATTTATCTCTTCTCAGAAAATCTTTGTACTTAGCCTCTTGAGTAGATTTTCCTCATTTTCCTGCTAATAATGGAGCTGAAGTCAGTCTAGACTTTCAGGAAGCTTTTATGAACCTCAAATGGAAGCCTTAGTTTCTTGTTATTGTCATCTTCAATAAATTCTGTTTTATGGTATCTTTTTCTAAGAAGTACTATTCAGAAAATTTGTTTATTTTATCCTCCAGTGGTATGCAATTCTCAGAAATTTTTGAACTTATAAACTTGTTGACCTAAACACATCCTAGAGAAGGCATGGAATTTACTTTTTCTATTCAGTGTTCAAGAAGTTGTAACTCTTACTGTTTTCTTTCTTTATTCTTTTTGCCAGTCTTGGGGCTTGGAACTCAGGGCCTGAGCACTGTCCCTGGCTTCTTTTTGCTCAAGGCTAGCACTCTGCCACTTGAGCCACAGCGCCACTTCTGGCCTTTTCTATATATGTGGTGCTGGGGACTCAAACCCAGGGCTTCATGTATAGGAGGCAAGCGCTCTACCACTAGGCCATATTCCCAACCCCCTGCTGGGTTTTGAATGACAATGTGGTTGGTAAGGAAAGTTTACTAACTAGAGGGGTGATCTCTTAACATGCATTTGTTCCCAAAGGCTTTATGACTTGTGACATACATTCAGTATTCTTACATATTCCCCCTTTATTTTGCCCCAGGGACTTGAATTATAATAACTTGGAAGAATTTCCTCAGGCTATTAAAGCTCTCCCTAGCCTAAAAGAGCTGTAAGTATTGCTTCATCTTCTTAATACCATTATCCCCAGAACTGACCAATTTGTGTTCCAACAATGAGATCCTACATCTTCCTCCTCTTGAAATTGTACATAACATATACAAGCAGACATAATAAGCATAGTGTTAGATGCTAATAAAGCAAAAAGGCATGCTGTCCAGTCTCAGACTCACTGGGAAGGCAGGCCAGGAATATAGATTAGTAGCTGCTGCTAGTAGAAATAAGTGTTGAATGAATAGAATAAATAAATTATTCCAGAAAAAGCTTTCATTCTGGCTTCGAGTCATTGGGAGGGTCATCACTAAAGGGAAGGAATTTGACCTGACTTTAAAAAATGGAAACTAAAATAAATGAAAGAGATAAGGGAAGATGTTGAATACTGGAATTATCATAGGTAGACATAGGAATGTACATGACATAACAGAGATTGTGTGTCATCAGTTGACAGCTAATAGTCCATCCATTGCCTAAAGACAAAAATGAGAATACAGCAAAAGATATTTAGGCACTAGAACACTTTAATATCCCCATGCTAAAGTTCTCTGCTGATGACACAGCAGATAAATTCATCAGAGGGACACATTAGTTACAGGCAAAGCAGTGTGTTTAAAAATAATTAAATGTACTCCTAAAATCACCACATTTTTGAAAATCTGTATATGGTCATTATTAGTTATGTTTTGTATAATGTTGAATAGCAATGGATTCTCAGGTTTTAGCTTATCTTACTTCACAGAGGATATACATTTCAACATACTATTTTGTCATTCCAGGGGATTTCATAGTAATTCTATTTCTGTTATCCCTGATGGAGCATTTGGTGGTAATCCACTCTTAAGAACTATGTAAGTATTCTTGAATGTTTCTTTTAATAAAATATATCATCATGTAAACCCTCTCTTCACAAGGCCAAACACTTAAGAAAATGAAAATTTAGGCTTTTAGCTCTAGCTACACTGTGGGCATTGATTTTATAGTAAAAGACTGGTAAACATGAAAACTTGCTCTTTTTTTGTGTGTATATTTTTCAGACATTTGTATGACAATCCTCTGTCTTTTGTGGGGAACTCAGCATTTCACAATCTATCTGATCTGCATTCCTTGTAAGTATTACACAAGCTTAAAAACATACCTGAATATTTATACAGTCTGGAAAATGAAATGAAAAACTTTATGTATATATGAAAAAAGTTAACTGAAAATTGCTTCTTTTCTCCCAATTTCCTAAAGAGTCATTCGAGGTGCAAGCATGGTACAGCAATTCCCCAATTTGACGGGAACTATCCATCTGGAGAGTCTGTAAGTATGTGGCTTTGAAGAAGTAAAGGTAACTTGGCATTGTTCTCGCAGGGTGCTACTCTTCCTAATGATGATGATGGGTTTGAGGTCATTCCTTACAAGTTCCTTTCATTGAGAATCATGATGGGGGTGAATGTATTGGGTTCGGGGTCATTCAGCTCAGTAGAGCTACTTTGTGGACAGAAAATCTGAAAAGGTAACTAAACCTACAAAGTAATATCTCAGTGTCAAATTAGAAGTTTGGGCTTAGGATTTTAGACAAAGTTGGACCAATAGATGCAGATTATCAAGAGCAGGCTGCAAGCCAGGCACCGGTGGCTCATGCCCGTGGTCCTAGCTACTCAGGAGGCTGAGATCTTAGGATAGTGGTTCAAAGCTAGCTCAGGCATGGGTAGCTCAGCCAGGAAAGTCGGTGAGACTTATCTGCAATAAATTACTCACAAAAGGCCAGAAGTGGTGCTGTGGCTCAAGTGGTAGAGCGTTGGCCTTGAGCACAAAGAAGCTCACAGCACTCAGGCAGAGAGAAAGAGAGGGAGAGGGATAGAAAGAGAAAGAGAAAGAGATGATTCATGACTTTGGTAGAGGAAATACTGACATCCATTCCATCAGGGTCTTTTCTAACTCTGTATTTTCCCACCCTGAATTTCTAGTTTCATTGTTTCCTGCACATGTGGGCTGGCTTTGACAGGAGTTGATTTATCTCCTAGATAAAAGTTATTTAAATAAATAAATAAATTTATTATATATAAATGTGTATATCTTCTATACACACCTGTTCTAATGGTTTTTAGTGTCATTACTCAGGCACTTGGTAATAATATTCTAATAGAAATTATCGCCTTTACATAACAATGAAATCCTACCCTGTATAAATAATGTACACTAATTAAAAATTATTGCCTTTCACATTTTCTCATATAACTAGTTCTTGATGAGAATGTTTTAATACTTTAAATTCTTAAGTTTGTTGACTCAGGGCTGGAGATAGGGCTCAGGTGGTTTAGTGCCCGTGGAACAAGGCTACAACTTTGAATTCAAACCCCAGTAGTGTTAAAAATCATAAATGTATTGACTCTTGATAGGTTAAATTTTTAAAAATTTCCATTTTATGGTTCTTTACGAATGAAAACAGGACATGGGAAAGAGAGAAAGCATTAGCTATTAGCACATTCTGGAGAAAGAAGCAACAGAAACTTGGATTGACAACAGTGGAAACATAGGTAGGGGAGAATATTTTAAAATGCAGTGTCTAGGTGACTGAAAGAAAAGACAGAAAGAATATCCAGAGCTGGATGCTAAAGTGGTTTGAAACGCGTTGAGTGTAAGAAGGTGACACGTCATTCAGGTAATTGTAGCCAGAGTGTGACAAGTATGTATTTTTCTCCTGGTCCATTATTCGGACAGTATAAGCACCTTGAGCTCCAAGCTTTCTTACCTTACTGTAAAGATGATGTTAGATTGAGTGTTAATTCACCTTCCCACCTTTAATCCCACCAGGCAATGGGATTCAACGAATCTTTGATGCGCAAGCACATGAGAATTTATTCTTGTATATGAGAATAATTTTGTATACCATCCTCAGTTGAATTATTTTTTAGATGAACAATGCTTTTTTTTTCTCCCTACAGGACCTTGACAGGTACAAAGATAAGCAGCATTCCTGATAATTTGTGCCAAAAACAAAAGATGCTCAGGACTCTGTAAGTTGGATTTGTTCCCCTGTCTCTTCATACTTTTTTGCATGTACTTTACAAGTGTCCCGCTTTGTTTTGAGTGAACTATTTTCAGAAGTAACTTTAACATGTAATTACTTACGATTTACTTCTTTCACATAAATGGGCAGAGGTAGTAGTCTACTAGGGCCAGTGCTGTGCATCTGAATCTGGTTTAAGTTCTTTTGTCTGTCACAACTGTTCTGAGTCATGTATTGAACAAAGAGAAACTAAGCTAGGTTCTTCCTTGATCCTCTTCCTCTCTCCTTCTCTCCCTTCTCTCCTTCCCTTCCTTTCTTTCACTCTTTTTCCTCTTCCTCTTCCTACACCCTCCTCTCTGGGAATTCAACCCAGGGCCTTCACGTGTTATACAAGCATACTATTTCTGAGTTACATCTCAAGCCTGTGTTTTTGTTGTCTGGATTTTTTTTCTTTTTTTTTCTTCCTTATCTTGGCTCTGTCCTTACTCTTGATTCTCCAGGGGCATTCAGATCCCATCTGCTGCTCTTTGGTCCAATAGATCCTAAGATGCACAAGCAGAGCCTAAACCTTCCCCCAATCAGGAATGAAGTAAATATATAGCTTTCTAAAGACCTAGCAATAGATGATCTGAAATGGAAATAAGGATGTAAGAGTGTCACAAAGTGCTAAGTTGTTACTAAGCAGTCAGTGGGAGAGATAGTAACAAAATGACAGTGAGAGCAATTAAATGGTTTAAGTGGGAGGGGCTTAAATGTGATGGCCACCAATGAGAGTAAATAGTGATGAGGTTGGAAGGTAACGATTCTGATTCTTTATTTAATATGAGTGTTTAAAAGTAAGCATATGGTTTCCTTTAGGATTTTTCAGTGAAAAAGCAACAGAAATTATTTATGGCATAAACAATATTGGAAAACATAGAACATTTTCAAACACCTCTAGCTTTATCAACAAACTTTATATTTTCCATATTGTATTTTCTGTTTGTTGCATAATGTAATATATTCTAGCATATTTTATATTATCTATAGCCAACATTATATATTTGGACTTTATGAATCTTTAGCCTCTAGTATCACGAAGGTACCCTGGAAACTTACACGTTTTAGGTTAAAAAAAATTACTTTCTCTTTCTTCATTCAGCTCTTTTTTTTTTTTAAGATCTGAGTTCTGGTTTCAATGCTTCTGAATACAGTTTTTAGTATACTGTTCTAATAGTGACATTGATTTATCAATTTCTATTTTTTAAGTGACTTGTCTTACAACAATATAAGAGACCTTCCCAGTTTTAATGGATGTCATGCTCTGGAAGAAATGTAAGTTTCTCTTTGATTATTTTTGTTATGCTGTATTGGTAGTTCACTGAGCATTTTCTTTTTTTTTTTTCTTTTTTTCTTTTTTTGGCCAGTCCTGGGCCTTGGACTTAGGGCCTGAGCACTGTCCCTGGCTTCTTCCCGCTCAAGGCTAGCACTCTGCCACTTGAGCCACAGCGCCGCTTCTGGCCGTTTTCTGTATATGTGGTGCTGGGGAATCGAACCTAGGGCCTCGTGTATCCGAGGCAGGCACTCTTGCCACTAGGCTATATCCCCAGCCCCTCACTGAGCATTTTCTTTTTTTTAATAAACTGTTTTACTGTTAAGAAATTAGATTTATATAGTCAGATATTCCTTTAAATAAAATGGTAAATTGACCTTTTAAATTTATATCATTTGCTGGACACTGGTGGTTCATGCCTATTATCCTAAGCTACTCAGTAGGCTGAGATCTGAGGATCTCTATAGCCAGACTGGCCAGGAAATTCCATGAGACTTTTATCTCCAATTAATCACAGAAAAAGCCAGATATAGAGGCTGTGGCTCAAAGTCTTAGAGCAAAGTAACTCAGGGACAGGGCCTAGGCCCTAAATTCAAGCCCCATGACCATTAACAACAACAAAAGAATATAATTTATATCATCTATCATATCTTTGTGTGTGTGTGTGTGTGTGTGTGTGTGTGTGTGTGTGTGTGTGTGTGCTATTCTTGGGGCTTGAATTTAGAGTCTGGGTGCTGTTTCTGAGCTTTTTTGCTTGAGACTAGGGCTCTACCATTTCAGTCACAGCTCTGTTTCCAGCTTTTTGGTGGCTAATTGGAGCTAATAGTCCACAGACTTTCCTGCCCAGGTGGTCTTTGAGCCATGATCTTGAGATCTCAGTCACGAGAGTAGTCAGGCTTATAGGCATGAGTCAGGGGCACTTGGCATGTCTAGTTTTGTGTCAGTATGAGGTTTGCTATCTAGGCCTTGCTCTCCCTCAGATTTGGGGGAGTTCTACCACTCATGCCACACCTCCACTTTTGGCTTCATGCTGGTTCATTAGAGATAATTTTTCAAATTTCTCTTCCCATGCTGGTTTCCAACACTGATTCGCAGATCTCAGCCTCCTGATTAGTTAGGATAATAAACGTGAGCCACTGGTGCTCACTCAGCTAACAACTGCCCTTCATTAGACACCTATTCCTCAGGTATTCTCTTAGATACTATAAAAGCGGAGAAGGTAAACAGTCATGAATACTACAGTCCACTGTGTGCTCCTGTAGGACAGCTGTGAGGGAGCCTGGTTGGGCATGGTGGAATGAGAGGCACCAGCTGTCTGGTTCCTGTGCTACTTGTCTTTGTTTTTTTCTCATTATATCATCTCCCTTCTCTCACCTGAGTGGACTTCATAAATAATTTTGATAGTGTGCTAATTAACTTCCAGTTTAATTTGGGATGTAATAGCCATTAATCCTACTTTTTTTTTTATTTTCACGATGAAGAAATGGCAGTTCTGTTTACTTTCCACAAGAGCAATTATTAAGTATGAATAAATACTTAAACTTAGAAAATGCTTAACTAATGATGTTACTGCTCCAAATAGAAAAAATAATTTTTGTTTTGCTCTCTCCTAATCTTTCATTCCCTTCCTTTTTCTTTTTCTCTTTTCCTTCTCCCTCTTCCTCTCCTCCAATTCTTCTTCCTTCTCTTCCCCCCTCCGCCCTCTTCCTCTTCTCCTTTTGTTTCAGTTCATTGCAGCGTAATCAAATCCACCAAATAAAGGAAAATACGTTTCAAGGCCTGGTTAACCTAAGGATTCTGTAAGTTTTTCTGTGATTATTATTAAGACATTTTTTTTTGTTGAGCTATAAATTAATGTCACTGTGATTTTATACCAATAACTTCATTTAAAGATTCATGATCCATAAATATTGTCTACCATGTTACCACACTGCACTTTATATAATCTATTTCAGTACTTTTTACCTGAGCTAGTTGATGCTTTTGTACCTTAGTGAGTGAAAAAAAATTATGTGTATAGCCTGGATGATAGAGTTTATTTTCAAGTTTTAATAGTGAGGTTGTCAATTCTTTAGAGCTAGGGTATGAGTCAACTCTACTAGCTTGCTTCTTGTTTTTATAAATTAAGTTTTGTTGAAACTAATCCAGGCCTTTTGTTAAGTTTCTCATGGTTATGGCATAGTTGAATAGTTTCAACAGCAACCACATGACCTACAAAAGTAAAAATATTCATTCTTTGGCCAAGTAAAGACCAGAGTTGGCTGACTCTTGCTCTGGGCTGTCTATCATGAGTAATATAGCTCATTTATGTAGCAGAAGCAATGATATTAAAATTTAGTTAGGGTCAGGAGTGATGGTGCATACAGTAATCTAAGCTGCTTGAGAATGGAGGTAGAACAACTGTGGTCTAAATCCAGCTCAGGCAAAAGCACAAGACCCTATCTGAAAAAACAACTAAAAACCAAAAAGACTTGAGTGCTCGTCTAACAAGCACATGCCCTAGAGTTGTCCCCAGATATGTGTGTGTGCGCGTGTGTGTGTGTAAATGAATGTATGATTCCAAGTTCTGTCGCTAGATGTGTGTGTGTGTGTGTGTGTGTGTGTGTGTGTATTAATGGTGTATATTTGCATCGGGCATAAGCCTGGAAATAACAGAGACGATGGAGACAAAACTATTACTATCTTTATAGAACTTTAGTTCATAAAATGTAATACACTGAATTAATGCATATTTTTAAATATTGAAAAAGTTAATATATTAAATCTATTTTTCTGCTGGTTCCCCTTTAAGTAAACAAAGAGGCTGTGTTTATAGCTCGGGGGTAGCACAATGGCCCAGTGTGCCATTGATTTGTGTGCTTTGGATTTGTGTGCTTTGGATTTGGTCCTAGGTACCATATACAAGCAATAGCAAGCAACAACAAACATGTACTGTACTAGAGGTTATGCAATTGTTGTGTGTCTGTTGTGTCTATCTTTGTGGTGAATAGGCATTCTGTAGGTGTGGCAGTCATGGGGACAGGAGCTTGCTCCTAGTTGACTTTGAGAGCACTGATTGACAGCCAGGAAAAGCGAGTCTTTTCATGATTTACAACCAACTTGTTTCAAGTTTTTCTGTTATTCAGCAGATGTGTTCTGTAACGAACTTAACGAATCTTTAAATTTCCAACTTAAGTGTGTTTATAGATTACTCCTCTGGTTTGTTAATTCTGTAAAGGCAGAATTCTTTCAGGGTTCCTGAATATAGAGCTAGCTTTGCTGTTGACAGGATTTTTATTTCCTGCTTAGGGAAAGAAAGATATCTGTAACCCTCTTGGAATGCCCTTGTTTGGTTATTGATTATTTGTCTTCCCTCAGAGTCTTATCACTAACCTTTGAGAAGGCAAACACTATGAAGCCTGTTTTTATTTTCAGTGTTGTAAGGGCTGGGTTTTCTTCCTCTGGCTAATAGTACCAAAGGTTCTCTCATATCATTTATAGTTTTGAACTGGTACCAGAATGATAAAGGTGAGAATATTCACAACTGTTTTGAAACAGTTGCCAGCTTTGCTGCTATAGGGAACCTATTTTAAGAAATACATTTTCATAAAAGAGAGGCAATGAAGCCTACAGGAAAAAATGTTGCTGGACAAGATTGAAGGTCTTTGTTATCATCAAAGATATTATGTTTCATCTTCAGAAAAATTAACATGTTACTTCTAAATTGCAGAGATCTGAGTAGAAACCGGATCCGTGAAATTCACAGCAGAGCTTTTGCTAAGCTTGGGCCAGTTACTAACCTGTGAGTATGCAGATAATTATATGAAATATTATAAAAATTATCTAGAGCTATAGAGAGAAGATTTCTTTTTCTTTTATTGAGATAGTGTCTCACAATGTAGTTCAGGCTGGCCTTGAACACTTGATCTTCCTGCCTCAGCCTCCTGAGTGCTGAGACTCCAGACATACCCCCCTCCTAAACTCAGAAACTTGAGTTTTAACATGGTACAAATCAAAATAACTGTAACAATTTAGTTACTTCCTCATCAATATGATAAAATATATTGATATAGTAATGGCCTTTTACATGATAGATATATGGTAGATATATCATTTTACACACCAAACATCATTTTAGGGATATAAAGTTTATGATGTTAATGTATGTAGAGATGTTTTATGTGATTTGCTACATAAGGAGCTAACTCAAAGTCTCATTCACATTTTAGAGATGTAAGTTTCAATGAATTAACTTCATTTCCCACGGAAGGCCTGAGTGGGTTAAACCAGCTGAAACTTGTGGGCAACTTTAAGCTGAAAGATGCCTTAGCAGCAAAAGATTTTGCTAATCTCAGGTACGTTTTTGCTTATTGTTCTTTTTCACTGAGTTTACAGTAAGCCCCCAATTATAGTGTTCTTTGCTTTTGTTTTTTCCCCATTTTCTTTCCTTTTTTCCAAAATTTTCTTGCTAGATTATGTTTAAGAATATTTTCTAGGGGCTGGGGATATGGCCTAGTGGCAAGAGTGCTTGCCCCGTATACATGAGGCCCTGGGTTCAATTCCCCAGCACCACATATATAGAAAATGACCAGAAGTGGCACTGTGACTCAAGTGGCAGAGTGCTAGCCTTGAGCAAAAAGAAGCCAGGGACAGTGCTCAGGCCCTGAGTCCAAGTCCCAGGACTGGCCAAAAAAAAAAAAAAAAAAAAAGAATATTTTCTAACCTTATCTTCATAGATTTGGTAATAGAACATGAGTATTGTTGAGAACATGAACTAAAAATCCAGAACATTTTAGTGTTTTGATAAATAAAATGGCTTTTATCAATAAGATATCACAAACAATCTAAATGTGAACTAACAAGTAGATATAATGCTGTAAAACTTCATAGAGACCAGATTTATGGCATGATCTCATTATGCATAGTGAAAAGGACTTGAGACTATTATGGAGGAAGAAGACCATAAATACTTTCACTACATTTATATGAACAAAGTCAATTTATTTAATGGTGCAAAGTCACAAGTGGCCTTGGATATTGATGTGAAATGAAACTACCAGTTTCATATGGTAAATTGAGCATAGTTAAGACATCTATAAAAGGTGTCATAAGACTTTTTTTTTTTTTTTTTGCCTGTCCTGGGTCTTGAACTCTGGGCCTGGGTGCTGTCCCTGAGCTTCTTTTGCTCAAGGCTAGTACTCTACCACTTTGAGCTTCAGCTTTTTCTTAGTAGTTTATCATCATACACTTTCCCGCTCTGGCTGGCTTTGAACTGTGATCCTCAGATCTCAGCCTCCTGAGTAACTAGGATTACAGGTGTGTGCCACTGGCACCTAGTGATATTTACTTTCAACTGCAATATTATTATGAAATTTACATATGACTTGACATGCATTCAATTTCAAAGTGACAAGTTTGTGATATGTCTTCATGACTATCTTCATGAGTTTTACCTGAACGCTTTTCTTAGGTGAGGAAACTGAGGCCTGAGAAGAATAAATGGCCAGCACATATAAAGCACATGGCAGTTAGGTCTTCTTGACTCACCAATGGAGTTGTCAGAGATAAAAGTCGTTTCTAACCAAATGAAACCCCATCTGAGAAATTGAGACTCAATGTATATTTTATTATTTGTTTTTTATTAGTTGTACAAAGGGATCTCACTTCCAGAAGTCAGATTATAAGTACAATGTATGTATGTTGATCATTGTCACCCCCACCACCATCCTCCCTCATCTTTCAATGTGTATTTTACAATTTTTTCACCAGGTCTTTATCAGTACCCTATGCTTATCAGTGCTGTGCATTTTGGGGTTGTGACTCTTATGCACATTTAAACACAGAAGATAACAGTCTCCAAGACCATAGTGTGACAAAGGACAAAGGCAAGTGCATGAACTTTGTGAACCAGAACACTCCTTAATACATTAATCAATGTGTCTGTATTGTAATCAGTTTGGGAAGGATCAATATAATGTCTGTGAGAAAAATGGCATTTCCTGTGTGGCCCATATCACAGTCATGTTATTAAGACTGGATTTACATGAGGGGAAAAAATGGTAGGCAAATGCTTTTGAATTGCATCCACTTTTCTTTGATCATACTTTATGTGATATGTTCAGGTACTGCCGATGCAACCAATGTCACAAGCAATGTTGAAAACGAAGAGCATAGTCAAATAATTATCCATTGTACGCCCTCAACAGGTAAGGCCCAACATAATTTGCCATAATTTTCTCACTTTAAATAAACATAAATTAAGTAATCTTGACACTTATGGAGATAGATGTGAATTCTCTGGAGTAGGGGTGGGACTAGATGATCCTGTAAGGCCTACTGATTGCAGTGTGGTCGGCCTAACAGGCAGCTAGCTCAAGCACTTCTTGCAGGATCTCAGGGTCCTAGAATCCCACTATGCACATTAACAAGATTTTTCAGGGTAAGGATAGTATATACTGCTTGAGAGACACTTTGTCCCTCTCTCTCTCTCCCTTCCTCTTTTCTTCCCCTCCTTCCCTTTCTCTCTCTTCCTCCCTCCTACCCTCCCTGCTTCCCTCCCTTCCTTTTTCTATTTCTTTCCCTCTCTCTCCTCCTCCTCTTTTTTTTTTTTCCAGTACTGGGTTTGAATTCTTGTACATGTTAAGGATGTTCACTACCACTTAAGCTACTCCACTAGCCCCTATTTTGCGTTATTTTTGAGATAAGGTTTTACATTATGCCTCATCTGTCTTGGATATTACATCAATTTATGCTTACCTGTTACTTGGATTACAGGAATATGCCACCCAACCATTGTGTTTTTCTCATACCTTGGGAAGACAGGTACATGCCAAGGTGTGCAGCAGTATTATGTTTTATTTTAGTTTGATCCAAACTGACCTGGAATCTTGATCCCTTGATTTTTGCTTCCCAACTAGCTAGGATTACGGGCTTGAGCCTTTGTACCTGCAAGAGTCACTCCCTACCATATCAGGATTTGAACTCAGGGGCCATATATTTTGCTTCATATTCTTGCTTTGCCACTTGAGCTTTGTCTCTAGAAATGCTGGTTTTTGGGTTTTTTTTTTTTGTTGTTGTTTGGTTGTTTTTGCTGGTTACTTTTGGAGATAAGATTATCACAGACTTTTCTTCCCAGTCTAGCTTTGAACCTGGTTTCTCAGATCTCAGCCTCCCGAATAGCTAAGAGTACAGGTGTTATCCTCTGGCACTCAGCTAAGAAAGGCACTTCTTAATGCTCCTTTGATTCTTTCTACAAATCACTGGCCTATACGGATTTTTAATATAGTATTTTTTAAAATGTAACTAAGCCACTTTTTATGATTCATTAAATTTATAAGTCTTGGGAAAATTAATAAACTTCTGCTTTATATTTGGCTATGATTGCAATGTAATATTATACCTAATCTAACAAAGATGGATTAATAATTTGACTACAAAATAAACTATTTTTGGTGAAATGTAAAGGGGATCTCATTACTGTGATATCACAAGATAATCTGGACATTGATTTTATGTCAGTCACACATTACAATTCATTACTGTGACTGCCAGACTGTCAGCTTTTTGTGATGCTGAGCACTCATTGAATATTAAATACAGTGATTTGTGTAAAAAATAGGCTTTTTTTTTCTTGTATGATACTGGCTTTTGAATTCAGGGCCTTTTGCTTGCCAGCAAGTGCTCTACTAATTGAGCCACATCCTCAGCCTGATAATAAGCTTAAAGTTAGCAGATACAAATATGGATATGCATTGTGGGTCTCTATGTATTCATTTTTAGAAGATGGGTGACCACTCACTTGCTCCATTGGAGGTTATATGTTAGAGAGTATACATAAAGAGCTGAAGATCCAGTGGGAAGGAAGTCGCTTTCTTAAAGGGGAGGTTACTGATCATGCAGTGATTCCATGTCTTCAATACTTATTGGCCATGATAAAGCTGGTCTGAGCTCATGTTAAGATGATATTAAGGGTGAACTCAGTTGTAGTAAACATATACATGCATACATGTGCGTGCATGCACAAACACAGATGTGCTCATGCGGAAGCAGGCAGTACCTAGTACCTAGATCATTTTAGGTTTGAAGAAGGTGACAGGCTTCCAAAGAGAGAATCTGTTTAGACTTTTGTAAGAAAGTAACTCCACCCTTCTATGAAGCAGCTCCTCAATGGTGTCTTCTCCTCCCAGGTCAGATGAGCTACCCCTCCTTCTTGAAAAAGGATGAGTTCCCATACAGAAAGAAAGTTAAAGTTAAAGAGCTTCCCTTATTAGCACTTCTGGTAGGAAGAATTAAAATTAAATTTAAGTAACTATTTGTGTGGGGTGGGAGCAGTGGGCAGAGTGTATGTGTGCCAGTCCTGGGACTTGAGTTCAGGGTCTATCTGGGTATACTCCCTTAGCTTTTTTTTTTTTTTTTTTGCCAGTCCTGGGGGCTTGGACTCAGAGCCTGAGCACTGTCCCTGGCTTCTTTTTTGTTTAAGGCTGGCACTCTGCCACTTGAGCCACAGCGCTACTTCTGGCCATTTTCTATATATGTGGTGCTGGGGAATTGAACCCAGGGCCTCATGTATATGAGCCAAGCACTCTTGCCACTAGGCCATATCCCCAGCCCTCCCTTAGCTTTTTTGCTCAAGACTGACTCTCTACCACTTCAGCCACAGTAGCACTTTCAGCTTTTTTGCTGGTTAATTGGAGATACCATTGCCTAACCTTAAGTTACAAAATTTTTGTGTGATTTGAAAATCAGGTGAATGGCTTTTAGGTCTGTAAATATTTTGACAACTAAAGTGCTTTGTTGCATATATCAAATTTCATGACAGTTTGGAAAAATAGAATGTATCTTTTAGATAATTATAATGTATAGATTCTTGTGCTTTTTTTTCATTCGTAGTTTTTTAACTGAAGCACTTGTCACTTATGACATGGATAGCATGTGATAGTGAGTTTCTAGAAAAACAATTCAGTTATTGATGTGCTGGGTGTGGTGGGTTCTCCACCCCCCTCTCCACCTTAGGAAGTAGAAATCAGGAGAATGACAATTCCAAGGCATCTGGGCAAAACAGTCAAAACCCTTTCTCAATCAATAAAAAGCTGAACACTGTGGAGCATACTTGTCATCCCAGCATAAATGAGAATCAAGGTCCAGGTTCTCCTGCACTGGCAGTATGGTTCAAGAAATAGAGTTCCTGCCTAGCAAGTGTAAGGTTCTAAATTCAAGCATGAGTACCAGTACCAAATAAATAAATAGGAAAAATTACTAAATCTGTTCTCACAATTCATTTATATTGTAGTGTTGTTTGTATTAAGCCTTATATAAATAATTATATCAACGTGGGTTTAATCCTGGCTTTACTGTCTTGAAGAATGACCCTTGTTGAGTCAGAGGCTTTAAAATGTCAATTTCTCTGGCTAAAACCTGGAGATAGCTTTAGCCTTCCTCATCAGGTTGCCTTTTGAAGCTATAAGAACTAGGCAATAATATGTTCAAAATATGTACATATATGTATACTGTTATAAAATTCATGGGACTAGAAACAAGAAATGGGAAATAATATTTACTAAAGTCCAACTATGTATCCTGTATCCTGCTTAAGCACATTGTGTGTCTAATTTTACATGTTTCACAGTTCTGTGAAACAGGCATTATTATCCACAAGTGATAAAATGAAATTTATACAGACCTAACTTGCTTTCTCTAGGTAAGATTACATCTCATGAAGCATTTAATTCCAGGCCCTCAATAATTATCACATGCTTTTTATATTAGACACTTGCGTTGTGTCTTAATTCGATGTAATCTACCGTGAGGTGTTCCCCCCTTAGAAATACTTCTTTGAAACTTTATCTAATGCTTACTAAATGAAAGCCAGTTTATTTGTAAAATTAGCCTATTCCATGACTGAAATATCTTAAAAGTAGTCATCTTTCCAATTTGATTAATTTATACAGGTAGCAGATTCATTCTAGATTCAACTATCATTAGTCTGTGAAGTTGTTAAGCATAGGAGATAAGGCATTTTCTCAATTGTCTCTTACTGTATTTTTCTTTTTTCATCATAGGTGCTTTTAAGCCCTGTGAATATTTACTGGGAAGCTGGATGATTCGCCTTACCGTGTGGTTCATCTTCTTGGTCGCATTGTTTTTCAACCTGCTTGTCATTGTAGCCACATTTACATCTTGTGCATCACTGCCTTCCTCCAAGTTGTTCATAGGCCTGATCTCCGTGTCTAACTTATTCATGGGAGTCTACACTGGCATCCTCACGTTCCTTGATGCTGTATCCTGGGGCAGGTTTGCTGACTTTGGCATCTGGTGGGAGACAGGCAGTGGCTGCAAAGTAGCTGGGTTTCTGGCTGTTTTCTCCTCAGAAAGTGCCATCTTTTTATTAATGTTAGCTGTGGTGGAAAGAAGCTTCTCTGCCAAAGGTGTGATGAAAAACGGGAAGAGCACTCATCTCAAGCACTTCCAGGTCGCTGCCCTGTGTGCTTTCGTGGGGGCTGCAGTCGCGGGCTGTTTCCCCCTGTTCCATGGAGGAGAATATTCCGCATCACCCCTGTGCTTGCCCTTCCCTACAGGAGAGACCCCATCGTTAGGATACACTGTGACCTTAGTACTGTTAAACTCCCTAGCGTTTTTATTAATGGCCGTTATCTACACGAAACTGTACTGCAACCTGGAAAAAGAGGACCTCTCAGAGAATTCCCAGTCTGGCATGATCAAGCATGTGGCATGGCTTATCTTCACCAACTGCATCTTCTTCTGCCCTGTTGCGTTTTTCTCATTTGCACCCTTGATCACTGCCATCTCAATCAGCCCTGAAATCATGAAGTCAGTCACCCTGATATTTTTCCCGTTGCCCTCTTGCTTGAATCCAGTCCTGTATGTGTTCTTCAATCCAAAGTTTAAAGAAGACTGGAAGTTACTGAAGCATCGTGTTACCAAGAAAAGTGGATCTGTGTCCGTGTCCATCAGCAGCCAAGGGGGTTGTGTGGAACCCGATTTCTACTACGACTGTGGCGTGTACTCTCACTTGCAGGGGAATCTGACTGTGTGCGACTGCTGTGAATCTTTTCTCCTGACAAAGCCGGTGTCGTGCAGACACTTCATCAAATCACACAGCTGTCCTGCATTGGCAGTAGCTTCTTGCCAAAGACCAGAGGGCTATTGGTCTGATTGTGGCACGCAGTCAGCCCATTCAGACTACGCCGATGAAGAGGACTCCTTCGTCTCGGACAGTTCTGACCAGGTGCAGGCCTGTGGAAGAGCCTGCTTCTATCAGAGCCGAGGATTTCCTTTGGTGCGCTATGCTTACAATCTACCAAGAGTAAAAGACTGAAGGACTGTGTTTCCGACCATTTCCTCATCAACCAAAATCACAGTGTTTTATAGAGTGGACCCTATTCTGATCTTTCTTCTGGGAAGCATGTCTGTAATTACTGTTTGATACCATGTAGAGGAAAGGCAAGGTAGCAATTTATTTCTCAATCCCAGATATTTTCAAAGGACAGGTGCCTAAACTATAAATTGGTGGGAAAAGGAAAAAAATGTAATGTCC
The DNA here is from genome assembly GCF_023159225.1 of Perognathus longimembris pacificus. Lineage (NCBI taxonomy): Eukaryota > Metazoa > Chordata > Mammalia > Rodentia > Heteromyidae > Perognathus > Perognathus longimembris. Next base: position 31,736,181 of record NC_063173.1, on the reverse strand, counting down.
AAGCCATGTGGGGGTCTATTTGAAATAAATAAAACTTGAAAAGAATTTGGGTGTAGTCTTGCGATATAAAGTTCGTTCTTTGTGAGTCCTAAGATGCAAATTTGTGTCTGTTTCAGAATAAAGCACAAGGTAGATAACAGCTGTTAATATTTTTTTAATTTAAATGTGATTTTATATAACTGAAAAGTCTTACTAATTTTACATAATATTTCATCATTAATCTCAGGACAATTTACTGCAGGGGTGAAAAAAGGGACGGTCTCCCAACTGGCACTGTGAGATTATGCACAGGCATTACCTTTTTGTTTTGTATTTTCATCTTGTTCATGTGATTCATAAATCTAAAACCTGAAGATGTCTTTAAAACTATATTAACAGCTGTTAGATTTCTAAAAACAAAACAAAAACATAGCCTAGCTTTGGGTCCTTATACATTGCTTTGGTTGTGATCATAGTAATTTTTTCCCTCAGTATTTTGTAATTGCACTACTGAGGAAAAGCAACGGGCTAATCATTGTGTGGGTTTTGTTGATTTGGCTAAAAATAAAGAGATTTGAATCGTTCCTGAGGGATTTGATGGCTCTGTGCAGTTTTCCAATTGAATACGTGTTTTCTGACATCTCTTCCTCTACTGATTTTTCCCTCAGTTTTGTGGGCATGTGCTCTACTAACAGTTTGTAACAAAAGATAAACTGGGGGTAAATATAATTAAGTTATTGGAAGTAACTTTGAGTAACTCTGACAGAAGGCACTTCCATTTATTTCTCAACGGCTAGATTTTCCTGTACTGCTAAATGGACATATCTATACACCTTCTCCACTCACTCACTTATAAAATGGCCCATTCAGTGGCTCAGATGTTGAACTCTAGTTAGACACACAAATGTGCCATTGGGGGAGGGGGGTTGAGAGTAGATAATAGTAAAGTTAAGTGCTATGTCCTTAAATATTTTCTAATTACTTGATTTTCATCTGTGGGCTTCTGATGTGTTTCTATGTGGAGTCATAAAGTTATAATTGCTCAGTAAGTTTTTTTTTTTTAAATGAGGTCAAATCAATTGCAAACCCACTGCCATGTGAATTAGCCTGAATATACAAAAAAGTTAAGCTAAGTTGCAGTTTAATAATTAAACTGTACATACTGTGCATATAATGAATTTTTATCTTATGTAAATTATTTTTAGAACACAAGTTGGGAAATGTGGCTTCCGCTCATTTGTTTAATTAAAGCTACCTCCTAAACTATAGTGGCTGCCAGTAGCAGAAAGTTAAATTGTGGTTTATATACTTTTTTTTTTGCATTGTAAATAGTTTTGGTTGTACATTGTCAGTGTAATAAAAACAGAATCTTTGTATATCAAAATCATATAGTTTGTATAAAATGTAGGAGGGGTTTATTTACAGTGTGCTGTAATTTTGTATGGCCAACTATTTACAAGTTTTAAAAATTGCTATCCTATTTGTATATTTACACATGTGATAAATGGTAAATCATAACTTGGTAAGAAAATCCTAATTAAAAGCTTTTTTCCTACAATTCAAGTTACTGAAAACTTCATTCATTTAAAAAATAGGGCCAAGCACCCATGGTTTATGCTAGTAATCCTGTCTACCTAGGAAGCTGAGGTCGGAGAGTTGGTGTTCAAAGCCTACCTAGACAGGAAAGCCTGTGAGACTCTTATCTTTATTTAACCAGCAAAAACAAGAAGTAGAGCTGTGGCACAAGTGGTAGAGTGCCAGTCTTGAGTAAAAAATGCTAAGGAGTAGCTCCCAGACCCTGAGGTCAAGTCCTATTACTAGTGTGTATGTGTAAGTGTGTGTTGTGTGTATGTGTGTGTACACACACATGATATATAAACGTGAGAAATATAAGTAGATAAAATAAAAATGTGAGAATACAATATTGCATTCAGTATTTTGAATTATTAAAGTTTCTAGAAAAGAATCTATTTTGCTTTACTTTATAGGTATAATGAATTTACTTAGTGTTTTGTAGGAAAATTTAAAGAGTATTTGAAAAAATAATGGAAGTAACTAATAGTGAACTACTTTGAAAATCTAATATTTAAGACTGCTTCATTTAAATTTTGAAGTAGTTTTCTCCTAAGTTTGACTATATCACAGGAAACAAATTGTGAAACTTAAGAGAATGCCAATTAGATCTTTGTTTCAAAGACAATGACTTTAAAATATCTGCATGGTGTTAAATAAACATGGTCAACTGCCTGAATATTAAGTATTCACAGTGTTCAATCCCTCATCCACAAATGAGAAATCAGTTGCTTTAGTGAAATTTAAATAAATCCTTGAACCAGGTAAGAACCAGGTAACACATGAGGTGTTGTGTGTGTGTGTGTGTGTGTGTGTGTGTGTGTGTGTGTGTGTGTGTGTGTTTGGGTACAGGGGCTTGAACTCAGGGCCTCATGCTTTGCTCAACTTTTTTTACTAAGGCTAAGTAACCTGAGTAGATAAGATTATAGGTGTGAACCCCTGGCACCTGGCTGTTTGATAAGTATACTTTAAATTTCACGTAGACTTAAGTTTCTATAACCAAAGAATACTATAATTACCCTTCCTTTACACATTTACTCCATTCTAATCTCATTTAACTTCACCTTGGTTCACTCACCCCTGCCCAACCACTCTGCCTCTTCTTTTGAAGCTAAGGCATGTTTCACCAGTAATTCTTCAATATGTCCAGTGATGCATTAAAGTTGTAGACTATACTGCCATAGAACTGGAAATGGTATTTTTGTAACAGAAAGTTACCTTCACTTGCAGAAGGCTTCAGAACCAACAAAAACAATGACCTCAAGTACAGCAGCACCATGTTATTGCCTCATAGCTTTGGGGGCTCATTGTTAGTCATAATGGTGACCCCCAAAGCATCAAAGAAAAGGCATATTTTGTTTAGTAAAGCACCTTAAGGAAGGAAAGTATATTGCATTTTTATATTCCTACACTGAAATTGTTTGGTGGAAACATTTGGAGTTTAAGTGGTAAGTTTACATTATTCCTGAGCTGGAAGCTTTGAGGAGTAGTGAAATAATATTACTGTAAGATAGATTATCTCCTGTTTTACACAGGAATAAGTTAGGATTGTAAAGGTCAAACAGCTTAAGGATATTTATTGAGGAAAACCATTAATTCAAAACCAACTTTTTCTACTAAACCTTTTTCTCCCTCTCCAGAGTTAGGTTATCTCTGTTCAAAAACTGCATCTCTTCCTTGGGAAGTGCCAAAGAATTTGATGTTACTAATACTAGAAATATTCTGACAAAAAGTTTTAACCAGTTATGCTAATATTCAATAATTAGGGTAAAGAAGGAAACTGTTCATTCCTTGATCATTTAGAGTATTTAATATATTGTTCCAGATTTCTTTCATTTTTACTGTGTTTTTACTGCAAGTTTTAACACAATACCTCATTTAAGTAGTTGCAGGGTTGCATTTTTGTATTGCTGTTTTTTTGTGTTTGTTTTTTTACTTTGTGAAAACATTTAGATATTTATTTATTTGCCAGTCTTGGGGCTTAGACTCAAGACCCAAGACTCAAGGCCAAGTCCCTGGCTTTGTTTTGCTCAAGGCTAGCACTCAGCCACTTGAGCCACAGTGCCACTTCTGGCCTTTTCTATACATGTGGTGCTGAGGAATCGAACCCAGGGCTTCATGTATACGAGGCAAGCACTCTTGCAATTTTTTGGTAACTTCAGCTTCTTTGTCCTGAAATTATCTTTTGTTGCAATTAATTTCTGCCATGTCCAATTGTTTTGTGTCAAATTTTGCCCAAATCTAAATGACTTCAACAATTTTTTGTAGCACCCTCGTCTGCAACAAGTTTTTGCGTTGTTTTTGCCACTGTTCTCACTTTGTGAACCTGAAGCAGAATAGACAGATGAGGAAATAAATTATATTATTATTTAGTGATGATATTTCTGAGCAATTGTATTGGACAAAAGCTCTGTTTGTCTACAGGTGTACACAGTTTTATCAGCATGAATAAAGCATCCAGCTTCAATTTCTCCCTTGCTACCACCCCTAACCCCTGAGGAGCATGCCCCCTGAGGTATCACAATGTTTCCTTTTCTCATAAGACACTTATCAACATTAAAAAAAATGACCTTTCATCATAAAGGAATGAGGGTTTTCTTGGGTGGTTACATACACCTGTAATCTCAGTATTCAGGAGGGTGAGATAAAAGGATTTCAAGTTCTTAAGACAGGCTGAGCTATATAGAGAGATCCTGGCTCTTAGTCAGATAGACCTAGATCTTTAAAAAAAAAAAAAAAAGAGTTTATGGTAAGGATATCATCTACCACTTAGCACAAGCTAGAGGGTTAGCATGTAACTAAAGACTTGAAAGAGGCTAAAACATCCACACGCTGCTTAGGACAAACTAGTTCCCTTAAGATGCCAGAAAAATAACACTTCTAAAACAGGAAGACTGTGCCAGATCTGTGTGCTGGTGCCTCATTCTTGCATTCCTGACTACTCAAGAGGCTGAGATATGAGGGTGACAGTTTACAGCCAGCCCATGCAGAAAAAGTCTGTGGACTCTTCTCCAATTCACTAGCCAAGATCTGGTGTGACTCTGGTGGAGCGCTAACAAGAGCACAAACAAGAAGCCAAACAAGAGCACAAGGTCTTGAGTTCAAATTCCAGTACCAGCACCCCTCCCCGCGAAGAGCATTCTTAGATAAAAGTTCTCCGCCTTCTCCCAAAAATATGGTCACTACCTCAAGAAATTACTACTGATAAATTTATATCCTGATCTCATTTAAGGAGGGGGGGAGGCTCTGCCTTATTCACTGACAGTAACTCATTTCATTTACCAAACCGTTTATTAACACCACAGCAAACAAAGTTGTCATCAGGAAGCCAGGGCCGATGACCACGGGAGGTGCGGAGTCGAACAAGGTCATAAACACAGAGCACCTTTCAGCCACGGAAGAAGGGCAGACAGAGGACCTGAACCCTCAGAGGAAGCCACGCTCTGCAGGCCCAGACAGAGCCTTAGCGTTCCCCAAGCGTCGCTGTGGCAACGCGAGGTAGGGGGCGGAGCCTGTCCGGATTGGCTGGGCTGGGCGCGTGCGCTGGGCCTGCTGGGAGAGCCGGGCTCTGTGGCGGCGGCGCCGGTTTGAAGTTGGCTGGGCCCGATGTGGTCGGTGGGGCGGTGGCGGCCCGCTCCTCCGCCTCCCTGCCCCGACTTCCTCACCGACTTCGGGCCCAGGTCTCGGCCCACTTCAAGATCACTCCCGGTCCTGATTCCGGGCTCGCAGGGGCGGGGACTGGAGGTGGTGAGGACGCCTGAGTGTTCGCCGCCGCGGCCTCTTAGCTGCAGCAGTTCGACCTGGTCTCTGTTGTCTCCCCTCGGCCACCATAGCCGCGTGTTTGAGGAGGAGGAGGAGGACGAGGACGAGGACGAGGAGGAGGAGGAGGAGGAGGAGGACGGCGGCGACGGAGAGGATGAGGAAGCCGTGAACGGAGAGGCCTGTGACCCACCGGCCCAGGTTGAGAGCCTGAGAGGATTGGATTTACAGAGGTGCGCCAGGTAAACCGAGGCCCCTGGCCAACGCAGGTCTCCTCAAGATTGCTTAGGCACCCCCATCCCCCGAGAAGCAAGCTGAAGCACCAAAGGAGGCACCTGGCATCTTGAGGTGCCGCCCCGTTCTGCACTGAGGCCTGGGCAAGTGGTTACAGATGACCACGGGTTTCCCGTGGTTCTTACCTCCTGAGAATATGACGATTACTTCTATCTCACCATCCAGGAAAATGTGGATAGTTCACAGACATGCAGAACTTTGCGATTACAGGAGTTTTGTAAGTCCACAAGGGCTCTAGAACTTTTGCCCATAATCTTTAGCACCAGAATATGTTGTGTGTTAGGCTTCAATAAGCAGGCCACTTTAATATAGAGAGCTGACATACAGAGGCTTATCGAAGTCTACTTCAGCTTGCAGAAGCAGGCTGTGTTTTAGATGTGCATGAGCTTTCCATGATGCCTGTAATGGAATCCTAGCTACTTAGGAGCCTGAGATCCGGCAAAGTGCCAGCGTTGAGTAAAGAAGCCAAGGGAAAGAGAGCATAAGGCCCTGAGTTCAAGGCCTAGTACATACTCCGGGACACACACACACACACACGCACACACACACACACACAAGTTATTAATGCATCAAAGAATGGTAGATCGAAAGGATTATTGTTTCTACAATGATTGAGCATACATTTGTGTTTTCCCACCTAGGTTTAGCTCTTGGGCGTCCTAAAGAAGATATACGTGGTTTCTACAACATTCACAACATTAGAACAGATCAAGCCATTCATTTTACAGATAAAACCGTATCAAAAAGATCAGATATAGAGACATACTCCTAATTATTAGCAGATCTGAATCTAATACTCCAGAATACCCCATCACATTTTCCCTATAATACTTGTCTAAATTGGGAGTATAGAAATAAAACCAAAGGCCTTATTCCTGAAAGGAATATTACTGAGACAGGCCTAATAATCCAAGTCCATTCTAGGATTCATTCCTTCTTTTTATCCCATCTTTAGGAAGCATTTGCAAGTTTCTGATTATCAAGAGACGTAATGCACAAGATGGGAAATTTAAGAAATTCAGACTAGAGAACCCATGCTTTTTGCATAGAAATAACAACTATGTTCAGTATTAAGTATATGAGAGTTAGGAAATAGAATATGGAATCACATGAAGTGATCCATGGCCACAAGACAGCCTCTTTAAGAATGACAAATGAACATACACTGATAGCCACTATTCAGGCTGCTTGTAGCAACAAGGAACAGACCTGTGATTGCTAGAACTCAGTTCACAGCATTAGAGTGTACAGTTCATTTTTTGTTAGAGCCTTTGATTTCTTCAGGATTGAGTGGGTCTCATACATCTTGAAAATTTTAAGGCTTTGAGAAATATCTTCTGTTCATAGTCAGCATTGGTGGACATAACCAACTTCAGCAATAAATGGCCGTCAAGACCTACAGCATAGTTAGAGCCTTGCCTTGGCTTCCAAGAGCCAAAACACTAACTAATCAAGTGGAGGCTGATGGTTTGGGATGGACCTAGCCACACCGGTCGAAAGCCCATATGAGCTGGCAGCACCATAAACCAAAGGTTGCCTTCTTTACCATATTTCAGTCTTTATGAATCAAAACATAACTGGGACCTGGATCTGAAAAGAGAATGAAGAATTTGCAAAAGCTCCAGGTCTCAGATGCCTGTTAGATACTAGTAGATGCTGTAGTTACATTCAATCATTTTAGAAGACACCTTCATTCTACCTATTTCTTGCCCTTAGTTGATGCTCTCAACACCCGGAGGGTGGATACCGCAAGGGTAGCAGGTTGGGGGAATAGGCAGCTTGAGTCACAAGACAGCCATTGTTTGGGGATATGAACATGCGCTGTGTGGAGCAGAGACCAAACCACAGAGAGCTGTGGGAGATTATATACATTTTGTCTGCCCCTCACCTATTCAAGTGATCTGGTGATGACTCATTAATAGGGTAAGACTTCTTTGTGATTGACTCAGGAATTGGCTACACAAAATGGATGCAAATTCAACATGATACTCTCCAGATAAGTAGAAGCCTAGATGTTGTGTTGACTTTCAAGTGTGTTGGGCAGCATTGTTAGGCCGTTTAAAGTTGGCTTCAGACCAGATAATGAAAAATATTTTTCTGGAGTCTTCTGTAGTATATTTTGGGCCTACTATTCATCCATTCAACTCTTTCTTGTTTTTTATATTATTATTAGGTCATGCATGAAATAAATGGCCACTTTATCAAGCTTTTCTTAATTATGGGTACAGCTGTAGTGGGTGACCATTTTTCACACATTAAAATGTTAAGGCAAGAATTTTAGTATTTAAATTGCAATTGAAATGGATTCTTCTTTTTGTTTTTTGTTTTTTTTTTTTTGTTTTTTTGTTTTTTTGTTTTTTTGGCCAGTCCTGGGCCTTGGACTCAGGGCCTGAGCACTGTCCCTGGCTTCTTCCCGCTCAAGGCTAGCGCTCTGCCTCTTGAGCCACAGCGCCGCTTCTGGCCATTTTTTCTGTATATGTGGTGCTGGGGAATCGAACCTAGGGCCTCGTGTATCCGAGGCAGGCACTCTTGCCACTAGGCTATATCCCCAGCCCATGGATTCTTCTTTTAACATGTATTTCATATTCAAGGCCAGTCAAGAGTTTGTTTTCTTCTTGTTCATGGCAGAGGTTAGACAAGTAAAAGAAAGCCCCCAGCAATCCAGTTGTTTTGCAGAGATCCACAGGCAATAAAGTAATGTCAGAACTGAGTCTTAGAGCTGGACTTGGTGGTGTGGCATCTATAACACCAGCATTTAGAAGGCTGAGGCAGGAGGATTTCAAGTTTCAGGCCAAATTAGGCTAATGTAGCAACTTCAAAGCCAGTTTGGGGTAAATATCAGGACCTTATCTAAAAAAAATCTTGGCGTGAGAGTAGGGGTTAACTGTAGCAGAGGCAGCAGCAGCAGCAGCAGTAGCAGTAGTAAATACAGAACAAGTGCTTACTGAGTGTTCAGAACTCTACTGAGGTACTGACTACTTAGCATACATTGATTCACATCATACTACAGTGTGGTTTCTACTAATGTCATCTCCGTTTTTTCAAGTAGGAAAATAGAGGCTTAAAAGGTTTAAAAATATACATACCTAGGAAAACTGGTAGGGAGGATTCCGACCTCCTCCCACCAGGCTATTTTATTTCTGTGTTTACACTCTTAACTGCCCATGTGTGGCAGTAGAGAAAAGGAATTTCAGTTTTAGGGCATAGCAGCCTGGTACAGCCATTGGGGAAAGAAATAGCTAGAGGATAGATAGGAAGGGGTTAATTGATGGTTTTAGGTAAAGGAACCACTGAAGAATTTTGAGATGGGGAGTGGCATGGTAGAAAGATGCATGTTTGGAGGGGCAAATTTGGCAACAGGTGTTGGGAATGGTTTGAAAGGGAGGGAGGAAGACCATTTCTGTTCATAGAATGATTGTAAAGTTGAGAAGAGAATGTCTTGGGAAATCTGAAGGATATGTAATTGACAGGAAATGCTTGTATGGATGTTGGGGTTAAAGGAGGGGGTGGGGTGGGAAAGGGAAGCAGGTGGAGTACAAGATGTGAGTTTCTGGTTTGGGTCCTGAATAGATGGTAATGTACCTTTCACTAAGGATTATAAGACAAATAAACTTTTTCTTGGTAGAGGATAAATACTGGAAGATAATTAGATCTGTTTTGAACTGGTTTTGTTATCTAGTAGATCTATCAAGTGATTGGAGGTAGAAGATTAGAATCTAAGATGAAAGTTTGATGTGGAACCAATATGGTTTATAGTGATAATCAGTTTATAGTGATAATTGAAGCTGTGGTAAGGTCATTCTGCAAAAATGAAATAATATATCAACTACATTTTTCCCACTAAGAATACAAATTCCATAATGGCATGAATGAATAAATACCATCCCAAAAATACTTAATTTATGAGGTAGAAAAACTGTGCAGAGCAGTTTATAAAGCAACTTGTTTTCTAGAAGGAGCCATGCTAAAGACACAACACATTGTTCCAGAGATTTTTGTGCTAAGGACTAGAGCTGCACTGGGTGCCGAATAACTTCTCTTTCTTTGGATTCTATGATTTCATTCTTTTTTTTTTTTTGCCAGTCCTGGGCCTTAGACTCAGGGCCTGAGCACTGTCCCTGGCTTCTTTTTTTGCTCAAGGCTAGCACTCTGCCACTTGAGCCACAGCGCCACTCCTGGCCATTTTCTATATATGTGATGCTTGGGAATCAAACCCAGGGCTTCATGTGTGCCATGCAAGCACTCCTGCCATTAGACCATATTCCTAGCCCTTCTTTGGATTCTAATTGTTAAGCCTTTCCTAAGTTTTATAAGATCTTTATGTTCAGTGTTCTTTATTTGTTTATGTAGTTATGTGTTTGTTTTGTTTTCTGTGTTTTTTTTTTTCTGCAAAGAGATAGTAGGCTTACAGAAGATATGTAGAGATGGAAACTATGATAGGATATAACCAGTCTGGAGAGTTGTTTATATTCTTGAGAGCTGGCAGAAGGGAATCAACCAACAAGGCTAAATATTGAAGACAAGGGCCATAGGAGCTGTAGTGTAGTTACGTGGCAGAGCTCGGTTAGCAGGTTTGAGGTCCTAGGTTCTGTCCCTAGCACTAAAAATAAAACAAACAAGAGAAGGACTATTTTTTTTCTTGTGGCTTTTTATTTCAAAACAATTTCAGACTAACAGAAAAGTAAAAATGAGAATATTAAAAACATCTGTTCATCCTTTACCCACAACCCCTAATTGTTAACACACATACTTTATCATTCTGTGCATATATGTGTTATTTTTTTCCTGTACTATTTCAGAGAAAGGGAAAAGTCTCCACCCAGGATCTGTTTAGGATTATGTAATCATGTAGTTAGTGGGTCCACAAAGTAGTTTTAGGAATAAATATCACCTTGCTTAGTATTGAGGCAAATAAATTGGGTGTGGGTTACTCTAATAGATTATCTTTGCTCAGAATTGAACATATGACCTTGCACATGCTAGGTACCTACTATGTCTCCGAGCTGTGTATCCACAGCCCTACAGTGAATTCCTAAACAATGTGGTCTTAGAAAGTGAAGGCAAAGAGCAGGGGGTTTGCTAAAGTGACTAGAGTTACTGGAAAATTTTTTCATAAGTTATGTGTGTATGTGCATGTGTGTGTGCATGCTAGTCCTAGAGCTTCAATTCAGGGCCTGGGCACTGTCCCTGAGCTTTTTGTGCTGAAGGCTAGTGCTCTACCACTTGAGTACAAAAACATTTCTTTTTCTTTCTTTCTTTCTTTTTTTCCGTGTGTGTGTGTGTGTGTGTGTGTGTGTGTGTGTGTGTGTGTATGTGTGTATGTGTGTGTTTAATGGGCGATAAGTGTCTCCCAGACTTTTCCTGTCTGGGCTTGCTTTGATTTCTGATCCTCATCTCATCCTCCTGGTAGCTAGGTTTACAGTCGTGAGTCACAAGTTTCTGACCCTGACCCTTTCCATGATTTTTATATGATGCATATATATATACATATATATTTCATATATATGAGTTCAGAGTCAATATATCCTATATACAAACATTAATTGAAGTCTCATATATACAGGGAAGAATTCAAATGATGTAACAGCTAACTTAGAGTCTAACAAAAATGTTTATTGGGTGGGGGGTGGTGGTAGATCAACTAGAGAGGGGAAGACAAATGAACAGAAGAGTGTTAGAATGCAGTCAAAACAGTACATATCCTATAAAATTGAAAGAATTGAGGGGATGGTTGGGGTTGGAAGGGATGGGAAGAATGATGAAAGGAATGATACTGATCAAGAATTGCACTCATAAATTGACATGTTGAACAACTACTTAGAGGTAATAAGAAAAATGTACAAGGAAAAATTATAATACTGCAAGTACACTACTAAATCTTGCTTTCATTGTGCAAGGAAGTAATTTTGACTAGTAACGAAAGAGGTTCATGTGTAAATGCTACAGTGTTCTATGTTTCGTAGCAGTGAAGTTAAACCAGGAGATAATCAAGAAGAACAGAAACAGGTGCACTTACCAGAGAGCAGACTGACGCCATGGGAGGTATGGTTTGTTGGCAAAGAAAAAGAAGAACGTGACCGGCTGCAGCAGAAAGCTTTAGAGGTAAAACTAGACAGTTCTTTTTATTTAATCCTGAGTGCACACAGTTGAACTGCTTTGTAAATTAAAATGCTCATTGTCTCTGAGAACAGTGATTGTGCATTGTGTTAGCGTACTACACTATATTAATTTTAATCATATAGAAATAAGATGTGTACATTAGGGAAGCCCTTGTAAATAAAGCTAATGATAATTAAGAGAAAAAATATATTTCTAGGTCACCACCTAGCGATAACCATTGTTGTTAATATTATGGCATGTAGCTTTCCAGACTTTAATTTTTTTTTAAAATACAGTTAACCCATTGGTGCCTGCAAAAGATTAGTTCCAGGACCTTCATGGATACCAAAATCCACAGATGCCCAACTCCCTTATGTGAAATGTCATAATACTTGTATATAACTTACGTACATCTTCCCACATGCTTTAAATCATCTCCAGATTTCTTGTATTACCTAATACTATGTAAATACTATGTAAATGGTTGTCATGCTATATTGTTTAGGGAACAATGCAAGGAAAAAATGTGTCATGTTCAGTGCAGGCACAATTTTTCCCCGTGAATATTTTCCATTCACACTTGTTTGAATCCACAGATGTGGAACCCATGGATACAGAGGGCAGACAGTATATGCAAATGCCTATATTCAGACCCACAGTGGAACCTTTTTATATGTATCTTTTTATAATGTAAGTTTAGCTTTATACTCACTTCATTTTTTGAAACAGACAAAAATTGAAATAGATTTGAGAATGTAACCCTCTCCCCCCCAAAGATCACATGCTATCCATATGTGCTAGGGTGAGAATTTGTTGTCTTTCCAAGTGTTTCAGTTTCAGTCTGCCTTTTTCCCAGTGTAAGGGCATTTTGGTATTGGTGCTTCTCTTTTTGAGCTTTATTGCTCAAACTCCAAAAGATAACTAGTTTCACTTATATTTCCATGAGAATCTCTTATTTCCTCAACTGTTTTTGTTTGCTAATGAGAATCTTACCAGCAACCAATTAGATTTGTATAATTTGGCATCCCTTAAATTCTCTATTCAGCCAGATTGCCTTAATTTGTACATAAAATCGATTTGCATGGGGAAGTATACTTTTTATTTTTAAGGAAATAGGATCAG